>NW_027187302.1:2259349-2383641 GCF_028583685.1 Petaurus breviceps papuanus
CCCCCGTCTTTCTGTTGGGTAATAGAGCTGATTTGGCTATTGATCAAATGAGAGTATTCATTTAAAATTCTATCAAATTCACTGGTGGGAATGAAAGGACTATTGCATAGAGGTAGACAGACAAGTTGGATTTGAGGTTCATAAAATCCTGAATCATGGGAAAGACATATTATGGTTTAGTGAAGAAATAAATGTCTTATCCAGAGAATCAGGATTCCTAGGGTCTAGGAGTCCTGTTCACTGTGACCAGGGACCTTATTCTTTAACTCTGGCTAAGCAATTTTGTCTTTCTTTGTCTCTTTAAACAATACTGCAAATATTTTACATTTGTTGCTACTTCATTTGGTACAGTCTGAAAAATACTCAAGTTGTACTTGTAAAATGTTTCCATGTCCTCAGAAAATACTACATAGACATAGCAACATATTATTATCATTATGCATAACAGAGGCAAAAAAATTGCCAAAATGTTCCTCTAAAATTTTATACCTATTTTATGTACTTCAAGAGAAATGTGTATCATATGCTTTTGCTTATTTTATACTTAGCTCATCGAATTTGTGCTCTGTGGGGATGGATAGCCAAGAAGTCTTGTATATCTCAAGACCTCTCTCCCCTTGCAAACATTGGTTCAATATGACAAAGTCTCATAGGATCTCAGATTTAAAAACATATTCTAATTCAACAAATACTTGTTGAATTCATACTCCATGCATGGTACTCTTCTCAGTGCTATATTTTTAAATTTAAGATTCTCATCAGTGGATCATCAATTAAAAATTATAAGCACTTACTATGTTGCCAGGCACTGTGCTAAACACTGGGGATGCAGTTCTTTCCTCCAAGGAACTCACAATTTAATTGGGAAGACAACAAAGAAGTATGTACAAACTACATACAGGATAAATAGGAAATTATTAAAAGAAAAAAGGCACTAGAAATAAAGGGGGTTGGGAGAGGCTTCCTATGGAAGTTATAGTTGGGACTTGAAAAAAGCCAGGGAGAAGAGAAAGAAAGTCAGAGGAGAGGAGAATGTTTTAGGCATGAAGGACAGAGAATCTTCCCAGAGTCTAGAGATGGAATGTTTTGCTCATGGCACATCAAGAAGGCCAGTGTCATTGGATCAAAGAATTGGCAGGGAGGAAAATAGTGGAAATGGGGTGGGAGTGGGGGATGTAATGAGGGGCTTTGAATGCCAAGCAGAAGATTTCATATTTGATCTTGGAGGTGATTGGGAGCCAGTGAAGTTTATTGAGTGAAGAGAGAGGGTGTGTGTGTGGTATACTCATACCTGAACTTTAGGAAATATTTTTTCCTAGAACAGATAGCAGTGCTTCTTAACAGTGACCTCTAAAAGCAGCTGAATGGAGAATAGATTGGAGAGGGGAGAGATTGAGGCAGGCAGACCCACCAGCAGGCTGTTGCAATAATACAGACACAAGGGGATTAGGGAGGGCACTAGGATGGTGGTAGTCTTAAAGAAGGGGGGGGTGTATTGGAGAGATGTTACCAAGGTGAAATCAGCAGGCTTTGGCAACAGATTGAATATGGAGGTGAAAGTTAGTGAGGAATAGAGGATGCTCTGGGACAGTGGTGTTGCCCTTGATGGTACTAGGGAAGTTTAGGAGGTGGGAAGGGAAATTTTTTGGGGAAAGATGAGTTCATTTTTGGACATTTTCAACTTAAAATATCTACTAAACATCCAGTTTGAGATGTCTAAAAAGCAGTTAGAGATGCAAGATTAGAGGTCAGTAGAAGCACTGGGGCAGGATAGGTAGATTTATGAATCATCAGCATAAAGATGATAATTAAATTCATGGGAGCTAATGAGATCACCAAGTGACATAGTGTAGAGGGAGTAGGGCAGAGAAAAGATCCCAGGACAGTACCTTGTGGGATACCTATGGTTAGAGGGTATGACCTGAATGAGGATCCAGCAAAAGCGACTAAGGAGTAATCTGATAAAAAGAGAATCAGGAGAGAGTGGTGTACAACAACCTGGAGAGAGGAGGGTGTCAAAGAGAAGAGGGTGATCAACACTATCAAAGGCTACAGAGAGGTCAAGAAGGATGCAGATGGAGGAAAGGTCATTGGATTTAGAAATTAAAAGGTTATTGCTAAAATTGGAAAGAGTCATTTCAGCAGAACGAGATCAGAAGCCAGAATATGAGGTTAGAAAGAGTAAGGAGTCATTGTGGAAACAACTGTTATTGATGACTCTTTCAAGGAGTTTGGCTTCAAAGAGATATATGATGAGGGGATGGAAAAAATCAAGTGAGGGTTATTTGAAGATGGGGAAGACATGGATATGTTTGTAGGCATCAGGAATGGAGACAGTAGACAGAGAAATCAAAGATGAGTGATAGAGGAGGAATGACAGAGGGGAAAGTCTGTTGGAAGACACAGGATGGATTGATTTGCTCAGGTAGAGCAGTTGGCCTTGGTAAGGGGTAAGGTCACCTCTTCCTGTGAGACAGGGCAGAAGAAAAGATAGTGGTAGAAGGCATGTGAGTGACTCAAGAGAGGAGAAGAGTAAAATAATAGAAAATGGCCTCAATTTTTTCAGTAAAATATAAAACCAGGCTCTCAGTTTAAAGAATGGGGGGAGAGGGCCCATCAGAAGTTTGAGGAGGGGTGAAGTGGTTTGGAAAAGCTTTTGTACAGAGTGGGATAGTGAGTTGATAGGGGAGTGGTGGAAAGATTTCTTGGGGGAAGGGAGATCCCACATGTGGCCATATAACATAAGTTTATAGAAGTTCCAATCAAAACATTGTGTGATTTTCTCCACCTTCATTAGTAGCACATGTATAAGAACCAAGGCAGTGGATGATGGGAGTCATCCAAGGGTGAGACTTGGCAGGATACAATTGTCAATATGACAAAAGGATTAGGGACTCAAAAGAAGGGAACAATGTAGAGCTGTACTTATTCACCAAGGAGTCAAAATGGGGGAGAGAGAATGGCAAATATAGGGGTGATGGACTGGGAAAGAACTGAGAAGTCAATGGATTGAAGGTCATGGTGTGAAGGAAGAATAGAGTTAGGTAAGTGGAGGCAGAGGGAGAGGCAGAAAGGAAATAGATTATGGTCAGATAAGAAAATTCTGGAATTCTTGAAGATGGAAATGGTACATTCATGGGTGTAGTACCAGACTATATTACCTTATGAATTTGAAAATGTCTAGGCCCTTGACAAACCAGATATGGTACATTCATTTCCTGACTTTCTCTCTGTCTCTGTCTCTCTCTCTCTCTGCCTCTCTCTCTCCCTCCCTCCTTCCGTTTCTCCTTCCCTCTCTCTCTAGATATAGAGATAGATAGATAAATTAGATAGAGATATTTAAAGCAGTTACATTATTCCTGATGCTTTAATCTTACAAATCATCTTATTCTAAAGTTTTGTAAATTCCTCATAACTGCTTGCAATCTGAGACCATAGTAAGCAATTGTCTGAAGCACTATGTTGGGCACTTTGGACACAATGTAGAGGAACAGATTAAATGAGTCATGCTTTAGGTCTGAATTCCTGGTTCCTTCTGTGCCATTTCTAGGCAAATGGATTTTATGAGGAATTTCTTTCCTTTGTTGGTTGAATTTTTCAAATAGAAGCCTTGAAATTCAGTTCAAATTATTCAGAGATCTTTAGTAGGACAAAACTCAGGAAATTTAACATGAAATGGACTTGCTTTTATTTTCAGGAGCTACTTCATTTTCTTGAGTATTTTTAGCATACAGTTTATATTTTTTGCTTCCTTTGTAAACAAGATTATCAGATCAGACTGTTTGGTCTATCATTAAGATTTAATTCTGGTACAATGAAACAATGACTATAAAACCTATTGGGTTTCTGCTCCTCATTTCTAGTTGGCTTTTTTTTCCCCAATAGCATCTTGAATAGTCAACAAGCAGTTATTAAAACTTACAATATTACATGCACCATGTTAAGCATGAGGGAGTCAAAGAAAAGAAAAAAAACAAAAAAATTCCACAGTCTCTGCAGTGTTGGAGTTCACATTTTAATGAAGGACACAAAATGCAGTCTGCAAGTATCTATGTACTACATGTAAGCATATATAATATACACACACAGTGCAAATCAAAGGTAATCATGGAGCAAAGGCACTAACACGGGGCAGGGTTAGGAAAAGGCCGTCTAGGACCATTCCATCTGAGCTGTGTCTTGAAGGAGCCAGGGAAGCCATGAGGCAGAAATAAGGAATAAGAAAGAGCATTATGAATATGGAGGACAATTAGTGAAAAGACACTAGATAGGGAGATGAAAATGTGAGTGTGTGTATGTGTGTGTTTGTGTTTGTGTGTGTATGTGTGTGTGTGTGTGTGTGTGTGTGTGTGTGTGTGAGATGGGGGGAAGGCTCAGCAAACAGGCCAGCATAGCTGTGTGTAGAAAAGGGTAAAGTATAAGGAAACTGGAATAGTAGGAACTGGTCAGGTGATAAAGGGCTTTAAATGCCAAACAGGGAAATTTATGTTGGAAACTGGAAGTAATAGGGAATCACTGGAGTTTTTTGAGTGGGGGGAGTGGCATAGTCAGATCCATGCTTTAGAAAAATCACTTTTGTATCTGAGTGGAAGATGGATTGGAGAGAGGAAGATGCTCGAGGAGACCAGCTAGGAAGTTATTGTAATAATCTAGGTGTGAGGCGATGAGAAACTGAGACAGGGTGGCAGCTGTGTGAGTGGAGAGAAGGGGACAAATTTGAGAGTTGTTACAAAGATAGAAACTACAAGATTTGACAATGAATTGGACATGTTGGGTGAGTATGAGTGAACAGTTGAAGACGGCACTAAGGTTGTAACCCTGAAAGACGGGGAAGAAGATGGTACTCACAGAATCAATAACAAAATCAGAAAGAGGGAAGGTTTTGGCTGAAAGGGCAAACAAAAAAAAGCAAAAAAAAAAACCCACAATGAGACTATTTTAGAGAGTCAGATGAAAAGATTGAGTGACCAGGCAGGTTGGCAGGCCATGAATCAGCAAGTTAGGGAAAAATCTCAACTCAGTCGGAGACCCAGGTTTTTGCTTTACATTGTGCAGGTCTGAGGACTGACCTATCCCAGAATTCAATGCCTCCTCACTTTACAAATCCATATCAATTTCTTAACAGATGGGACTTGCTTAGTGAGCAAGTAGCATTATATTCTCTCTCGTATGTATGTGTCCCCAATTAATGCTACTTCAGGCATCAAAAAGGAGAACACAAAGGACAACATTTTGAGGAGTAGGATTTTTTCCATCTTTTAAGAGAAACATACATTTAGTATTTCTTTATTTTAAAAGATGTTCCCGCCCACAAACATCTGAGAAACATCTGTGGACAAAATGCCAGAATGCATAGTCGAATTTTGACTCACACCTCACCACCCACCAAGACCCCTGTCAACTCACAATAAACACCTTTCTAGCATCTGCCCCAGAGAAAGAAACGCCACATTACCCAAAGGTCAAAGCAAACAGATGTCACTTATTCTACACCCTAATCATATCCATATTCATCACTAGGGAGACTACAAGTGGGAGCAGATTCCAGCAGCAGGGCTCTTCCAGTGAGAAATCTTTCTTCCCTTATACCCCCTACGAATGGGACATTTATGTGTATGGGGGGAGGGCATTCTCCTGAGGTTGTCACTACTCCTTGATGACACATCCCAAGATGGAACCTTGGGAGAACAGAAATAGGGAACTTTTATAGTTGGCTCTTATCATAGTAATGCCTATTTCTTGGCTTAGGAGAATTTTTAGAGCATAATAGGTCATGACATTTATATATGTTGACCTATTATTAAAACAACTTTTGCAGTGATGCCTGTTTTACTCACTGGCATAATGCATATCTTAATCTTGTTACAGAGGTTCAGAAACTTTGGGAATAGGCACTTGTCATTTTATTACTGCAATAATGGCCAAGAAAGAGGTAATAAGAGACTATGATTGGAAAGAGAGAGTCTGGCTGGGGAACATGGTTCCATTTTGTATAGTCATCACTGAGATCAATTGACTTAAATCAAGGTGCAATGGAAAGTATCATGAGTCAGAAGATCTAGGTTTGACTCAGCTCTTCCACTGGCTACCAGTGTGACCTTGGGTAAGTCACTTTTTCTGGGCCTTAGTTTCCTCATTTATAAAATAAGGGGATTGGATGAAATGACCTCTAAGTTCTTATCTAACTCTAATTCTATGAAGATGGATAGTTTATTATATAAAACACTCTATTTGTTCTAAAATATTATCTTTATCATGAGAGATATGTTTATTTTATTTTATTGAATTGGTCTTAGGTCTATGTAAAACATGCAACATGTACTAAATTGAAAGACATTTAAAAATGTGGGTAAGGGGTACAATTTTTTCACAAAGCAATCAGACACTGCCCTAAAAGTCTTATTGATTCTCAAATTTTTCATGTTACAGTGGACATGGCAAAAGATCACTATTTTTTCAATGACTGAATCATTGATTGATCATCCTCAAAGTGTGTAAGTTCAACAACTATGAATTATTTTTAGCATAATTATGACTGAAGCTAATCCTTGAATACTGTAGATTGAGTTGTCTTATGCTAGGACATTTTGTTACCATTCAGCTCTGGCTTTATATCTTTCATTAGAAAAAATGGAGGGAAATGCACTGGAATTAAACTCAACCAGCACATAAAATGAAATCAATCATTATTTGTTTAGTACCTACTGCAACTAACTTCATGCTAAGCACTCTACATCTGGTTCCATTCCAAACTTATCTAATCCAACAGATATTTATTAAGCACCCACCATGTACAAAGTACTGTTCTAGGTATTGGTGATAAAAAGAAATAAATAAAAAGAGCCCCATTGTCCTCAAAGAACTTATATTCTACTGGACAAGAAAACATACACCCAGATAAGTATAAACTTATCATGGTCACTCGAGGAAGAATAGAATACTAACCATTAGGGAGATTAGAAAATACTTCCTATAGAACTTGCCATGAGGGCTGAGCAATGAAGTCAGGTCAGGGATTCATTTCAGCTATTGGCAACAGGCTCTGAAAAGATATGAAGGAAGAAGGAATGTCAAGTTTGAGGATCAGCAAGTGGACAGGTTTGTCTGGAACTAAGAGTAAATGAAAGAGAAAAATGTAAAAGGATCTTGGAAAAGTCTGCTGAAGCAAGATTCTGAATTCCAGGCTGAAAAGTTTGTGTTTTATCCTAGAAGCAATAAGGAGCCCCTGAAGGTTCTGCAGAAGGAAAATGGCACATTCAGATTAGCTTCAGGATTATTTGGATAGCTGTGTGGAAAATGAACTGCAGCTTTGTATCATCACACCTGAAAACCAGGCTGTCTGAACTTTTCTGAGCAACTTAGAATAAGAAATATCCCCTTTGAGTGTAATTTCACCTATCCAGCTGTCCCCATTTAGAGTTCTAATTTATTAGGATCACTTTGCCAAGGATGCTACCAAGCGATTACCTACATGCTGGAGGTATCTTGGGGAGGCAGCTTAAAAAAGAAAGCTCTTTGTTGACCTCGTCCATGTAGAGGAAGAATCCAGAAGCATTTTGTTGTGTTAGACTTTCATGTACACATGGATTGTGGCTGGTCCCCATCAGTCTGGATACATGAGGTTGTAATGGAGAATAATTGAATTCATGCAAGTGTTTTATCCAAAAATGCATCAGTCTAAGACAGCAACTTAAATGAAAATTTAAATAAGTCTTTGAGTTAGTGTCTAATTTCATATTCCAATGATTACTCATGGTTTTGGATAACCTCTATCAAACTTCTTGTCTATTACATTGAATAAGTCAACTGTGCATAATCTTTTTCATTTTACACAGCTAAAATGAAATTGTCTTGGTGCTCCATGGAACCATTCAGAAAAGAAAACAATAGTTAACTTCCAGCTTTACTACAAGAGAACAGTTTTCAAATGGTGTGACCAAGTTGATGGAACGAAACTATAAAATTCACCATAATAGTACACTTGCTGCCTGGCTTCAAGGTAAAACCTCCATATTTAATCCAAGCCAGCCAAGGATTTTCCCATTTCAGATTCAAAAACACCCAATAACAGATATTTTAGCAAACATGGGAAAAGAGTTACATTTGATCAGAGTGATTTTTTTAATAAGTCACATAGGCCATGTATTTGCCTCTTCTTGGTTTCCTCATTCACGTTTTATCCTTTGTAGCTCTATATTTCTTTTCTATTGATTCCTGCTCTTTCTCCCCTTTGGTACCAGCAGCAATGGGCCTTCTGCCAGACCTGAACTCAACCACTTCCCTGGGAATGTTGTCCAGTTGCTAATTTCACTACCGGAACTGTGTTCCTGCACATTTTGGCCCATTTCCATAAATGCCTCCACTGAAAAAAAAAGGTCTGACGGTTCTTTGGATAATGGTAAACACATGTAGCCAATGTTGGGCTATACTTCCAGAGCCAGAAAGCATTAGTAGGTATTTTAGTTGCTGGCAAGAGAAGATCAGTGGAGAAAACATCATCTAATCCAAGAACCCAGAGGAACCTCATATCCCAATAATTTTCATGCACTGATGAGGTTGTTTCATTCTTCTTTTTTTAAAGTTGACTAATTTAAAAGGAAGTTCAAAGTATTATGAAAACCCTATTTAAAACTTTAAAAACTGTAAGGGAAAAGGAGGATGTTTGAACTTGTTTATATTGGAAACTATTTCCATTTTAAGAGGGGCCCTTTGATTTCTTAAGTCTACATGGGACCTTTGGCTTTCTCAAGTACACAAGGGATATGTTGAAGAATGTGATATCATTGTTGAATGAACTTCTCCTAACACTAATCATATTAGTCACTTTCACTGTCAGTGTTAAGATGATACAAAGGAAAAAAGCAATACTTTCTGAAGTGCAGTTGTAATTATTTCCTCATCAATGTACTTTTACTTTCATCTTAGGTGGCTTTTTGCTCTGCCAGAGGCTTTGTATCCAAGGGGCTGATTTGGTTGTGTAGCAAGAATGATATAAAACTTATTTGTACCCTTTCATTGTGGAGATCCAGTACCAGGCTAGGCTAAATGCAAGGAAGTTCCCTTTTGGAGACAATATTATATAAATTGACATTTAGTAAGGAAAGCAGATCATCACATTTAACAAACTGTTTATTCTCATCTGGGTTCTTGTAGTTTATGGCATAGGCACATCTCTGAGGGTGGGGACCTGGAGAATTTTACCTTAATATTCTTGCTGAATGTGTGTATCATATTATATTGGGTATTCATATTTAACAAAAATATTTTATAAAAAATTGATGTGCTGTTTTGATTCAAACTCTCCAGATTGTGAAGTTGTACTTGGAGTCAGCCTACAACTGGCCCAAGATAATCTTTCCTTCTTTTATTTTCAATGAAGCTTATGAAAAATGCATTTCAATGAATATTCTTTCACTATTTAGTCCTTCTCTTGATGAGGCCCTCTAGATGCTTCCATTTGCAGATGACATTGTGCTGATTGCAGCAAGCCCTAAAATACTACTGAGCATTCTTGATGAAATCTATGAGCATTCATAAGAGATCAGTATAACAACCTATGCAAGTAAAACCATATGGAGAAAGAATGTCGATGGTTCAGATTATGAATGCAGTTGGAGGGACAGCCCATTGAGTGGTTCCATGAAAACAAAGCTCTTGGACAGGTGCTGTGACAGACAATGAGATAGAAAAAAAGAATCAAGTAGGAAGAAGAGAGAAAGTTGGAATTGCCTTTGGAAAACTGCTTAATACATTTAATGATCCTAAGTTCCCTGACAGAGAAATCCATCTTTTTAAAAGCCAATATCCTCTTGGTGATGCTAGAGAGCTATTGTACATAGAATACCATAATTTTAGAAGAAACCATTTTAAAATTTAATTTAAAATTCTGTTTAATTTTATTTGTTCCAAATTCTCTCCCTCTCCCATCCATTGAAAAGGCTAGAAAAACAAAACCCATTACAAATACATATAGTCATGAAAACAAATTTCCACATTAGCCATGTTCTTTTAAAAAGCGAGAAAGAAAAAGAAAAAAAAATGTTTCAATTTGTACTCTGAGTCCACCAGGTCTCCATTTGCCAATGGATAGCTTGTTTCATCCTGAGTCCTTTGATGTGGTGGGTCATTATATTACTTAGAATTACTAAGTGTTTCAAAGTTGATTATCCTTACAATATTGCTGTTACTGTGTAACTCATTTCCCTGGTTCTGCTCATTTCACTTTGCTTCAGTTAGTACAAGTCTTCACAGGTTTCTCTGAAACCATCCCTTTTATAATTTCTTACCACACAATAGTATTTTTATCATATTCATGTACCATAACTTGTTCAGGTATTTCCGAATTGATGTGCAATCCCTCAGTTTCTGATTTTTTGACACCACAAAAAAATCTGCTATAAATATTTTTGTACATGGGGTCCCTCTTTGATTTCTCTGGGGCATAGCAAGTGATATTGTTGGGTCAAAAAGCACATATAGTTTAAACACTTTTGGGGAATAGTTACAAAGTGTGTTCCAGAGTGGTTGGACTAATTCACAGCTCCACGAATAGGACTTTGCCCTTTTCTGGAATGCCTCAATTTATCAATGTCCTTCCCATAATCTAGTACCTAGAATTGTCCACAATACTATAGATGTGGTTCCTTATTTCTTGAAGCTATGCTTCTTTTAATGTGACCTCCATCAGTTAGACAATTGGTCAACAAGCATGTGTTAGTATGATGCTTACTCTATGTCAGGCACTGTGCTGAATAATTGTGATATAATAAAAAGCAAATAAAGGTGAAGGGGAAAGAAGGGGGAGATCATATTTTGATGGTAGAGACAATGTGTACATAAAGAATACAAATGTAATAGATGCAGGTCAACTAAAAGGGGAAGGAATTATTAGTAGCTGGGGGGATTGGAAAAGGTCACTTTAAAGAAGGTAAGATTTAATCTGACCCTTGAAGGAAGCCAGAGAAACAAAGACACAGAAGGAAGGCTTCAGAACGAACATTCTAGGCATGGGGTATCAATAGTGGAAAAGCACAGAGGTGGAAGATGGAGTGTCCTATTCAGCTAGTAAGCCAGCATGGTTAGATCATGGAGTGTGTGGAGGGAAGTAAAGTATAAGAATTCTGGAATGGCAGGAAGGTGTCATGTTATGAAGAACTTTGAATGGAAGAGGACTTAAAATTTGATGTGAGAGGTAATAGGGAGCTCACGGGCCATCTGAAATTGCTGGCTATTGCTTGTGAGAAGTCAAGGATGAATCTCTGAGCTAGATTTAGCTCTGGGTTAATTTTCCCCCCCATGCTTTTTACATTCCCCAGGGCTGAATCACTCATATTTGTTTCTAGATCTTTTTAAAAAAAAGTTCACAGGAAGGATCAGGTCATAGTGAATACTCTGTTATTGAGGATACTGAGAGAAATATTCTACCCCCAGTCATCTCAATGGGATGTGAGGACCAGAAGGAAAATATGTGAGGGAACCATTGAGGCCCAGAAAAGACCACCCACAAAATAATTTTTGTTCCATTTTGTGGAAAGAATAACACAGATCTATGGCAATATAATGATGGCAGCTTGCATGCATTCACATAGTGCTTTAAGTTTTGCAAAATACCTAGCATATGCAATCCCGTTTTATTCTCACCACAGCCTTGGGAAGCAGGCATCATTATGATCCCCATTTTACTGATAAATAAATGGACACTCAGAGAAGTTTGACTTGCCTTAGATCATTAATCTAGTGAGTATCTGAGGCAAGATCTCTGAGCCCAGGACTCTCTGACTTTCAGTCTAGTACTCTGTCCACTAGGCCATACTACCTCTGCTTTCCTCTCTGAAATATATTCATCCTAAAAAACACTTGTTACACAGATACTCTGACGATCTGAACAAACTCATCAAGTTAAATGAGTGAAAAGTCAGCAATAATATCCAGATAAAATGTGAATTGCACATTGCCTTGTGGCATTATGTTAGAGGAAACAATTGTCACATGTCCATTTCCAGAATAATTCAAGTATGATTTAAGTAGTTTAATGATCATTTTCATCTAGAGTCTGAGCACCCCTTTTTCACTGGGAGCAGGGGAGACAAAGTTTCATCTTTTGTTTTGTAATAGATGGCATCAAATCTTTCTTGGTGAGATGGCACTTTTGAATTTGGACTAGAAGCTCCATGTTGTTCACACTGAATATATCTGTTGGGTAATGACAACACACATTCACCAGGGATCAATAAAATAATACTTAATTTCCTCTTTAAAAAGACACCACTTGGGCATGGCTAGGTGGCACAGTGAATAGAGCACCAGCTCTGGAGTCAGGAGGACCTCAGCTCAAATACAGCATCAGACACTTAACACTTACTAGCTGTGTGATTGGGCAAGTCACTTAACCCCAATTGCCCTGCCCACCCCCTCCAAAAAAAGCAAAAAAAAAAAAAAGACACCAATTGGATCTGGTTAGAAGGAAAGGGATTCTTTTTTCATGGTCACAATTCTTTAATTAACTTCTTGGGAATATTTACTTCCTGTTGATGAATTTACTGTTTTTGTATTTTGTAAAAAAAAAAAAAAACATTTTTGCATTTGTATTGTAATGATCATGACATTTTGATCAAAGAGTCAATGAAAATGAGTAATACAAATTTCATTGAAAATTCTGTATGGGCTACTGGCATAGAACAAATTATGCAAACCCCCAAATTCTGGGTTAATCATGGGATGGGGATCACTAAAGTGACTAACTTTAAGAAGAGTTAATCCCGAGGTAGTTAAAAGGTAGGATTCCCACTCTGTTGCCTGCTACCTGCCTGACCTTGGCAAGTCACTTTCCCTCTCTGAGCTTCATTTCTTTTATCTGTAAAACAAGGAGGATTGGACTAGATGATCATCTAATTCTAGGCCTAGACTTCTAGCTCTAGGTCCATGACTCTGTGATTCCATGAATAGCAGATGGCATGTTTATCATTTTTCCAGACTAAGTAAAGCTTTGAAGGCTGTTGCCACATTGAATGACAGCATCAGGATCCTCACACAAAACATTTTAACAGGTTAGAGCTTTGGGCTGGACTCAATAAGATTAAGTTGAATAGAGATAAATATTAAGTCATACATTTGGGTTAGAAAATCAGCTTCACAAGGCCAAGATTGGAGAGGCATGACTGGATGGCAGTTTGACTGAAAAGAAAAGGATCTGGGAGTTTTAGTGAATTGCAAAGTCAACTCGAATAAAAAAATCAATATGGTCATGAAAAAAAAGCTAATGTGATTTGAAGTTGCACAAGAAAGGCATAGTATACAAGATTAGGGAGATGATGGTTTTTCTAAATGCTGTCCTGACCATAGGATAATGGAATTAGAGCTGGAGGGGACCTTTGAGGTCACTGAGTACACTCTCTATTCATTTTACAGATGAAAAAGTTGAGGCCCATAGATGTTAGATGACATATTCAGGGATGCATCATCATTAAGAGTTTGAAGTAGGATTTGAAGCCACATCCTCCGGACCCCAAGATCTGTGCTCCATCCACTGTAACTCACTGCCTCTGTGTGGTATGATCCCTTCTGTTATATTCTAGGGTCCACATTTTAGGAAGGACATTTGTTAAGCTGGAGAACAACCAGAGAACCCTCCACAAGGAGGGCAATTAGGATGGTAAAGGGCTTTGAAGATTGCCATCAATTGAAGGAACAGAGGTTGTTTAGACCAGAGAAGAAAATATTTAAGGAGTACACAACAATTATCTTCAAGTTCTCAAAGGGCAGCCATGTGGGAGAAAAAATAGGTTTGTTCTCTCTGGCCCCACGCAGATGAACATGGATCAATGAGGAGAGTCAAATTTAGACTTTAGGTAAGGAAAATTTCCCTATTGATTAGAGCTATGCAAGTTATAGATGTATATGGTAATTTTCCCTCTCACTAAAATTGTTTTAGCAAAATCTGAATGAGAGCATATCATTATGTTCTAAATGTAAATCTTCTTCAACTACAGGTTGGATTAAATGGTCTTTGATGTCCATTTCACTTCTAACATTCTCTGAGGTGTAATGGTTATGGAGAAAGATTAAAAGTGAAGACACCTGTTAGTAAGATACTGCAACAGACTAAGTAGAAGGTAATGAAGTACAGTGGTCACTATTGAAATGAGGAAAGGATGGATGTAAAATGCATAAGAGAGAATTAATAGGACTTAGTGACTGGTTGATTGTGAGACAAGGAGGGGAAGTATGGAGTCAAAGATATCACAGAGGTTTTAAACCTAGATGATGGAGAGAATGGTGCTTCCATTGAATGAATGAATGGGGCCATCAACAGTCATCTTGACTTTTGTCTTCCACTGGACCCTGATGATTCTGGAGGAGAGAGAGGCTGATGACTTCACTCATCTCTGCCTAACTTAAATCCAATTCACTTGCAAGTCAAGACATCACCCTCATGATGCCATTGGTACTCTTTGAGAACAGAGAAAAAAGATGATGAAGAAGGAGAAAAAGAAGGGAGTTAATGAATTAATGAAAAACATGTATTAAGCACTTACTAGGTACCAAGCAGTGTGTTAAGCTTTGAGCATACTAATAGACAAGCATTCTCCTGATCAATATAGTAGTACTATCAAAACAGAAAGCAGATTTAGTCTGGCAATGCTTGTTTTTGTTAAATCCATGGTGTTTCACTGTGATAATTTCCCTTTCCAAACAGTCGCAAACTATTCTTGTTAGGAAATCACACTGGCATGATTTTTAGCTCTTTTTTGGGGTACCCTGAGATATACTTCCTCTGATATTACAACCAAGTAGGCAAAAAGTGATCTAAGGCATAGGCAAAAAGGTCAGCCTTGGTCAAAATAAACATTATTTCTTCCTCTGAGAAAGAGAAGACTAATTTCAAGGTATGGAAGATTTGAGGAAGTTTTTATTAGATGATCTCTATCTCCTCTGTAAAGGAGGACATGAAGTTATCAAACACAAATGAGAAACACTTTATTCCTGAGTGAGTACTGATCAATCAACAAATATACATTGTCGACAATGTGCCAAGCACTGTGAATATAAATACAAAATCAAAACAGGGACTGTCCACAAAGAATTTACAAACATTACAATAGATTTCTCTTATCTGTGTCCTCTCTTTCACTATGGCCCTTAGTTAAGTGTGGTTCTCTACTAATATTTATAGGGTTTTAGGTTTAGAGTTGGAAGGAATTTAAGTTTAATCCAAAATTCCCTTATTTTACAGATAAGGAAACTGAGATACAGAAAACTTAAATGACTTATCTAAAGTCACACAGATAGTAATTGACAGAGCAGGAATGGAAACCCAGGTCTTTTTATTTCAAATCCAGTGTACAATGCTGCTCTCTGGATTTAATCTAAAATTAAATGAATCCACATCCTTAATTTTTTGAAGGTAGATTTCTAATCTTTATTCTCCTATTATACACAGTTAGGGGTAGTAGTGGATAGAATGCCAGGCCTGGAATCAGGAAGATTCATCTTCTCAAGTTCAGATCTGGCCTCAGACACTTACTAGTTGTATGACCCTAGGCAAGTCACTTAACCCTGTTTACCTCAGTTTCCTCATCCATAAAATGAAGTGGAGAAAGGAATGGAAAACTCTTTAAGTATTTTTGTCAAGAAAATACCAAATGTGGGTGGCTAGGTGGTGCAGGGAATAGAGCACTGGCCCTGGAGTCAGGAAGACCTGAGTTTGAATCCAGCCTCAGATACTTAACACAAAAACTAGCCATGTGACCTTAGGCATGTCACTTAACCCAAATTGCCCTCCAAAAAGCAAAAAAATAAAATCCCAAATGGAGTCATGAAAAGTTGGACATGATTGAAATGTCTAAACAACAAATTACACATGTGGTATATCTAATAGCAGGCAGTGGGATATAGTGGGAAAACTGGGCTGGAGTTATTAGATTTAGAGACATGATTTCCTTATCAGTAAGATGAAGTTAGACTCGTTGGCTTCTACTATTCATTTTAGCCTTAAATCTCTAATCCCATGATCACATGTATTCTAGTTCTGCCATATATTCTCTGTGAGACCTTGTGTAAGTCAGTCACTTTGCCCCTCTGAGCCTCATTTTCCTCATTGTAAAAGCAGCACTTGTACATCTCTACCATTTGGGGTTGTTTTGAGGAAAGTGCTCTAACATATCAGGATTACACAATTGAAATACTATAGCCAACACTCAAATATTTATATTTGTGTGGTGGTAATGAATTGGAAATTAAGGGGACACCCATCAATTGGGGACTGGCTGCACAAGTTGTGCTTTATGAGTGTGATGTAATAAAATTGGACCATAAGAAATGACAAGCAGGATGCATTCAGAAAAATAAAACTAAGAAAGATTTATGTGAACTGACTCAAAATGAAGTGAGCAGAACTAGGAGAATATTGTACACAGTAACAACAATGTTATATGATGACCAACTGTGAATGATTTAGCTCTTCTCAGCGATACAGCGATCTAAGAGAATTCCAAAGAACTCGTGATGAAAATTGCTATCCACCTCTGGAGAAAGAACTGATGGAGTCTGAATGCAGATATAAACATACTTTTTAAACTTTATTTTTGTTTGTTTTTGCAGGTTGTGGGTCGATATTTTCTTTCATGACCTGACTAATATGGAAATATGTTTTGCATGACTGCACATGTATAACCTATATTAAATTGATTGCCTTCTCAATGAGGGGGGGAGAAAGAGAAAGAAAGAATTTGCAACTCAAAATTTTAAAAAATGTTAATTTTTTACATGTAATTGGAACAAAAAAGAAAATATTTGAAAAAAAAAAAAGAATTGTGCAGTCTTTCATCTGAGGACCAGCCTAGCTAAGCTGGAGAGATGATTCATCAGAGTGTTGACTACAAAGTGATAACTTTTTCATTCCAGTTGTTAATGAAGACCATTTATTAAGGCATAGAGGAGTTGTGACATGCATAAGTGGAGTGTCCACCCATCATCATCATCATCATCATTGACAGCAATAAAGACCATTAGTATTTCCAAAATACTTTAGAGCATTATCTTATTTAATTCTTACAGCAATCTCATGATGCAAATATTATAATTATTCTTATTTTCATTTTACTGATGAGAAAATTGAGGGTCAGAGGCACTCAATAGAATCATAGATTGTAGAGTGGCAAAAGGACCTCGTCCCAACTCCTTCATTTTTCACAAGAGGGAACTGAGGCCCCAAGAAGTGAACTGTTGATCCAGAGAAGATTAAGACCAAAATCACACCTACAGTAAGTAGTGGAGCCAAGATTTTTGAACACAGGTCCAAATATGCTAAGTATTTAACTGCATGACTCAGATTTACCCATTCTCTCTCTCAGCTCATAAATGATAGAGGTGTTATTCAAACTAGGTCTCTCCTGACTCTGAAGCTAGCATCTTGCCACTTCTACCTTAAACTTTTATAATAATAGATCTTTGAATTTTTGAAGTAAGAAAATAATGACAATGACAGATGAGAAAAATGAGATAATAATATCAAAATGATATAATAGAAGATATTTATATTATGGCTTTAAAATTTTCAAAGTATTTTGTGCACTATCTCATTTGATCTTCACAACAACCCTGTGAAATAGGTACTCAGTATTATTTCCATTTTACACATGAGGACCTGAAACCCAAGGAAAAACTTGAGCAAGGTCACATGGCTAGGAAATCATAAAGTTGGAGACTTAAACCTAGGTCTTCTGAAAATCCAGTGTTCTTTTCATTTTTACCACAGCTGCCTATAAAACCAAACAGAAACACTTATATAGCAATAAACAAATTGACATAACAAAGCTATTTTGAAGTTGGTACTAAGGACATGAAAATGTCTTTCACATTGGAAAACAAAGAAATATTTAATATTCTAACTTAATATGCTGAGTAAAATGATTTAATATATGTGGAAAAATAAAGATAAAAGACTTGTCTGCTCTGAGCCTCTTCAAAAAACATTTTTCCTAGTTTAATAATATTTAAACTTGCCTAATTCTTAAAGATTATAAAAGTTTTTTCTTTACTATTTTAATATTAATTCCTATTTGTTTCTGTGAACCTTTCTGGAATGAGTGAGTGGATATATAGACACTGGATATAGAAAGGAATGGATTTTTCTTCCCCTATAAATCAACTTCAATGGTTAATATTTTAGTAATTGGAACTTGTTTTTTATTTTATTTAGATTTTTTTCAGGAAACTCATGCTGATTAACTTAGGATGCTGTATCCTCAAGATACTTAGAAGAACAAAATATAATGTTGATGTCACATTTTTGTTGGTTCTAAATTAATTTATGTACTAAAAAGTCAGTAAAGTCAATAAACATTGACTAAGCACCTACTATACTCCAGGGACTGTGCTAAGTGTGAGGATACAAATATGAAATTGTATGATTCTCCCAATACATATATGATAAGAAAGTTGAAAAGCAGAGGGAGGGGTACCCAGCACAAGGACATGGTGGAGAAATCAAAGAAGTCCCAAATAAGTGCAGCTGTGTAGGAAATTAGGAAGTCTATCCTGGCATCTAATCAAAGTTGACATATTATACTAATTTATTTCCGATTCATGCAGTTATTAGCAAAAAAGAGAATGTGGTTCTAAGTTACAATGTGATTGCTCTCTGAAAATTGAATGATCTGTATAACCTATGTTTCTTTTTAAAGAACTAAACTTAGAAATTGTGTGCTTCCTGAGTGTTAGTTGATTTTTACAAAGTAGACAGAATATTTCTGAGGTCTACTGATTCTCCCCTTATAATATCTCTCATGTAGACGATGTGTGACATAATGGATAACATGCTGAACTTGAAAATTATATTCGTTAACTACCAATGAGAAAAACTATGACTGGGCTACTGTTGTTTTTTCTTGCTTATTTTTCCCCGTTTGATTGGGAAAGTATGAATATACATTTCTAGCAGTTGAGCAACAAACTTGGACCTCAGACTATTTGTTATTGTTCAGTGGTTCAGTTGTGCCCAACTCTTCATGACCCTATGGACCATGGCACACCAACACTATCCATGAGGTTTTCCTGGCAAAGATACTGGAGTGGTTTGTCATTTCTTTCTTCAGTAGATTAATGAAAACAGAAGTTAAATGACTTGCTTGGGGTCACAAAGCTTGAAAGAGACTGAGACTGGATTTGAACTCAGCTATTCCTGACTCCAGGCATAGAATTCTATCTACTGAGCCACCTAGTTGCCTAAACTAAATCCTTTCATACCAACAGACAATGGGACATTTTCTGGACAGGAATCTATGAATGACCATACCTTCTCAATGGTAACATTTTATTTTTTCCACTTTTGCACAACTGAACAGTATGAAGAGACTATTTACATGAGATATTTAAACCTTTTATATTGTAATAATAGTATAAAATTGGAAACAAAATTATTGCTGCTTCCAATTTGACGCTATTAAGAGAAATCCTAGAGAGTTATATTGGCCAAATCTCTAATGCAAGGGTATTTTTTTAAAAAATGAAATTCACCAAAGCCATAACTAGGGTGGAATGGCTGGGACTTTGAGGGTATCAAATTTAGAGGAACTTACAGCATTTGTAGTTTTTCAGTAGGATAGAAGCACTAGTTAGCAAGAAGTAAAATAGGAAGTCATCAGAAAGTGGGATGAATGAGCTCTATTCCCATTACCACATGAAACAGAATTCTCAGGAGAAACCTTGGGCAGTTTCTTCGAGTCCTCTTCTTTCCCACTCCACCAATTGACCTAAACATGGTTTATGGTATTTGCTACAGGCATAAAAATTCCTAGTCATGGTTCTATTTGTTTCGGAAACATAAATTAGAAGATTACAAATGAGTATAACTTGGAAGCCAAATCTAATGTCCTTTTCTAAACCTTTAGCAGTCTTGACCTCTCCGCAACATTGAACAATATTGACCCCATAGGGTACATTTCCTCTCTATCTTATAACTCTATCCTCTCTTAGTTCTCCTACCTATCTGACTATTTCTTCTCATGTTCCTTTGTTGGATCTTCATTTATGCCATGCCTACCAAATGTGGGTGTCTCCCAAGGATTTCTCCTAGACTCTATTATTTTTTTTTTATTGTATGCTTTCACTGGTGACCTCATTGGCTCCCATGGGTTTAATCATTATCTTATCAAAGATGATTCTTAGATTTATTTATCCAGCCCTATTCTCTCTCCTGAACTCTGGAATTTTATCACTAACAGTTTTTTTGAACATTTTGAACTTAATGTCCCATAGGCATTTCAAATTCAATCAGTTTAAAGCAGAATTCATTAACTTCCCTCCCCCCCCCCAACTCACCCCTTTTCTGTATTTCCCCATTGTTGCTAAGAGCAACACCATTCTCCCAATCACCGGCTCACACCCCTGGTGCGACCTCAACTCCTAACTCACCCCCAACATATCCAAATCATTACTGAATCTTGTTCCTACTTTCACACATCTCTCCCCTCTCTCTACTCACAAAACTCTCTACATTCCCTTCTCTCTACTCACATACTATTTGCTCTCTCTTTTTGTTTTCTTTTGTTTCTTCTTTCTCATGGTTCATTCCATTGGTTATAGTTCTTCTTTACAACATGATTAATGTGAAAATATGTTTAATGTGAATGTCAATGTAGAGCCTATATCAGATTGGTGAGGGGAGAAGGGAGGAAGGGGGAGAAAATTTAAAACTAAAAAGCTTGTGGAACTGAATGTTGTTAATTAAAAATTAATTAATTAATTAATTTTTAAAAATCCACCTTTCCTGGTACCTCCTCCCCTCTCTCCCTAGCACTAGTACTTCCCTCTTCCTCTCAAGCCTACCTTCCATTGACTACATTTATCTTGTATGCACCAGTTATGTCATTTATTTATGCTGTCTCCTCCTTTAGAATGTAAGCTCTTTAAGGTCAAATATTGCTTTTTTTCTTTATGTCCCCAGCTATTAGAATGATGCCTAGCATTCAGTAAACACTAAATAAATACTTTCTGGTTGATTGATTGTCATAAATATATTTTCCTAACAACATCACTTCTATACATTGCCCTCAATGTACATTACTGAAATACAAAACGTTTGACCTGATGGCAATACCAACTCTACTGTTTCCTTTATCACCATTTTTTTCAGTAATAAAACCACATTTTCTCATTTCCTCTGATTTACCAATAGTTTCATGTCCTTGACAATATCAATACTCAAAGCATATTTTATCTTTTATCTTTTTTTTTTCATTCTTTTATCTTTCATTTCAATCAGTGGCTCATTTTGGAGCCTTCTCTCATTGTTTTCAATCTCTGACTCAACTACAAAATTTGCTATTCATCTTTTTAGCATCTCAATATGCACACATACAGATATACACTAAGAGGTGTTGACTTACCTCTTGTTAATATACATTTCTATTAAACTTTGCTTAGAACTAAACTTGACTTTGCAAAGTCAGGGAAGGGATTGGATATGGTGGTCTTTGCTTTCATTATCCTCTCAAACATTTATACATAATCACCAGGCGGTCAGGTAGCAATACCTCTTTGACCTCCACCCCTGCCATAGTAGTGGAATCTTTTTGAAAACAAATTATCTATATTAATTCAACCATTAAAGTAAACACTTCTTTTTGTGTTCCTTGTCTATAACATTTTATCTCCCATCCGTGTGCCTTTGCTTTTGCCCTACACCTGACATGTTACCCTTCCAAACTTCTTCCTCATAGAATACTTAGCCAATCAGTCAGTCAACAAGCATTTTATTAAATGTTTATGATGGACCAGACACTGTGTTAAGTACTAAGACTACAAAGAAAGTAGAATGTATATGTGTGTATACATATGTATGTGTGTATGTATGTATATAGAAGGAATATACATCAGAATGAGGGAGACAATATGTCAATAACTAAGTACAGATAATTTATATAAGGTCCAACTTAATGTCATTTCCCACACAAGGCCTTTCTTGATCTACCAGTTACTTCTCCTATATTACTTTGCTTTTACTTTGTATAGTTATCCCTTTCACATTGCAGCTTTTCCCACTGCAGTTTCAATATATTTCAGGTTGGCATAAGAAATTAATGGGAATTTGGGGGAGTTCTTCGGAAGTCACAGATGACATGTGGAGGCCAGCAGATTATACAAAAGAAATTTAGAAATTCAGAATGCGTAAAATATATGTATGGTGTTGCATAATATCAACATATTTTGTCTTTTAATACTGTAAATACCCTATAAGAGAAAAAGAAAACAATTTAGACTTCTTCTCTGGTAAGAAGGGAGGGTCAAAAAATTTTATGTGGATTTTCCAGATCGCAGGGGCTCTGTGCCCTTACCTCTTGTGGTGTGGGAGGAATAACTATATACACTTTGATTTCCTTATCATATTTTCTTTCAATGGAATGTAAGTTCCTTGAGGGCAGACACTTTCCCATTTGTCTTTGTGTCTATCCCAAGTACCTATCCCAGGGCCTGGCACATGTTTAATCAATGTCTGTTGAATTGAATTGTGCCCAGGAGAAGCAAAATTAATTCTAATTTATGATTCTATGCAGCTATTAACAGAGAAGATATATTTCACCACCACCAGGAATATCAATTGCTGAATGAGTGTCACCTACAGGGAAGTAAGTCCAAGAGAACTAGCACAGCTGAAACCACCGGCCCTGCATTTCGCAGGTTCCCCCAAATCAAAGAAGCAACCTTTTGTGCAGATACAGCCTGGTAACCTTTATCTTCTGGCTGGACCTCTTGATTAGCCAAAGGCTCTTTAAGACCTATAAAAGAAAGTCCTCTCCACCAAAGTCCTTTTCACTCTCAAATGGTTCAATGTCAGAAACTAATATAGTTTTATTGATGGAAATAATGCTAAAGAAGATACATTTCTATCTGTTTTGCCATTGGACCCTAAGAACCGTTGGGCCTTTCCATCTCACTTGCAGCTAAAACATCCTATCTCATTCTCTTATATTATAATACAAACATATGTCAGAGATATTGAGGATTCCATTCTAGACCACCACAATGAAGTAAATATCACAATAAGGCAAGTCACATGAATGTTTTGTTTTCCAGTGCATATAAAATATGTTTACACTATATTGTAGCCTATTAAATGTACAAAAGTATTATATCTAAAAATGCATACATTGCTTTAAAAATATTTAATTGCTTAAAAAATGTTAGCCATGATCTGAGCCTTCAGTGAGTTGCACTCTTTTTGCTCATAGAGGGTCTTGCCTCGATTTTGATGGCTGCTGACTGATCAAGGTGGTGGTTGTTGAATATTGGGGTGGTTGTGGTAATTTCGGGTTTTTTTCTTTTTAAAATTTTTTTAAATTTTGGACTCAAAGGCCAGAACACAACTACAGAATAGAGAAAAACAAAAACATATCATAAACTTAACTTTGAAACTTAAATACAAATAAAGAAGAAAAAGCATGTCATGTGCATAGCAGAACATAAGAAAGGATTCAAAACATGTAACAATAAATTTTCACTTCAAGAAGGCCTGTATGATAAATAATACATGTTGTACTGAGAATTGTCCATCATTTCTTTGCTTCCTTGTAAGTTTTCTTTTGTTTTCTGCTGTGCACTTTTTTATTTTGTTCTTTTTTCCCTTCCCCTCCCCCCCGAAGGCTACACTAAAGTTTAGATATGTTTCTCTATAGCTATAAATATATACATACACATATACATACATAATAATATGTAGGCATATACTTTCCCAAATACAATCTACTCCTGATCTTTGTTTTTTGTGTATGATTATATCTCTTGTCTCTTATCCCTCCTGCCTCCTCTACTTTACTTCTACCCACTACCTTGCCCTCCTATTACTTGCCTACCCTCTTCCAAGGATCCCTCCCCTATCCTCCCATTCCCATAAATCTAAAGGCCCTTCTATACCCCCCTTTTACCTGTTCCCTCACTTTTCCCTCTAAAGATCCCTCCCTTATCCTCTCCCTCCTCCCTATGCCCCTACCATTTTATTTCTTCTGAATTTAGAAGACTTTTATACTCTTCTAAATATATATTTCCCTCTTAAACCCATTCTCTATGAGATTAGGTCACCAGAACTACCAGCCCTCCTCCCTCACCTAATTCCTCTGTATTGATTCTTTCTCTTGCACCTCATTTGTATAAAATAATTACTCTTTTTAGTGGTTCCTAAATGGTTTTACTTTTTAAATTCATATCATACTTAGGTTTACCCTAATCTTTCTTATAAGCTACCCAGTTATTAATAAGAATTTTAGACATACATTTTGCATTTTACCTATTTAAAAAGTAAACATCTATCCTTATGAATCCCTTATAATGTCTTTGGTATGTGCCTTATATTTTTCTTGGTTCTTGTAGGTAGAATCTTTTATTAAGTTCAGGATTGGTTTTTTTTTTTTTCACAAAGTGTTGAAAGTCTGAGAATTTGCCAAATGTCCACTTTTTTCATACAGGATGATACTTAACTTTGCAGAGTATGATTTTTTTTGGTGGAGCCCCAGTTCTTTTGTTCTTTGATATGTTGATAATTTGTTGGTTCGTAATATGTTGGTTCAGTATGGTGTTGATAATTTCTTAAAATAAGACAACAATGAATTTTGCCCCATCAATTGACTCTTGTTTTCACAAAAGATTTCTCTGTAGCATGCAATGCTGTTTGATAGCATTTTACCAACAGATGAATTTCTTTCAAGCTCTGAATCAATCCTCTCAAACCATGCTGCTGCTTTATCAACTGATCTTATGCAATGTCCTTCAATAATGTTGTATTTCAGGGAATAGGGAAGACCAATGAGAGGGAAAGAGATGGAGAACAACCAGTCAGTAGAGCAGTCAGAAAACACGCAATATTTATCAATTAAGTTTGCTATCTAATATGAATATGGTTTGTGTTGTCTAAAACAATTACAATAGTAACATCAAAGATCACTGATCATAGATCACAATAACAGATATAATAATAATGAAAAAGGATGAAAGAATTACCAAAATGTGATACAGAGACATGATATAAGCACATGCTATTGGAACTATATTAAGTAGGACCTTTTGTCTGCATTAAAGCCATTTGTATTTCTTAGGTATCAGTTTCCAAAAATATATTTAAATTGCTTACATTTAAATGGTAAGATTCTGCTCTTGTCAATATATTCCATAAGCCAGGACAAATATATAATGAATGATAAATATGTTAATTGTTCTACTCTTTCATAATCATTAGGCAGGATTCCATGGATAGTCATGACTTGGGTGTGTCACTGTAAATAGTAGAGTTGGCTGGCCTATAATTAATCCCTTCAGGACTGAGAAAGGAGTGCTTATCCCTCTGACCTACAAATCTCAGGATGCCATTTAGTTCTCACACTCCTATTATTTACTTCTATATGATGATAAAAGATCTATGCAGAGGGGCAGTCAGGTAGCACAGCAAGTAAGAGCACGGGCCCCAGTGTTGGGATGACCTGGGATCCAATCCGGGCTCAGACATTTAGCACCCACACACAGAAATAACTGGCCATGTAACCTTGAGCTTAACTTAACCCCAATTAAGCTTGAACTTAACCCCAATTGCTTTAAAAAAAAAAAAAGATCTATGCAGAGCTATTTTTTTTCTGAATGGTGCCAGAAAATGGAACTAAGATCAATGGGTAGAAGAAGCAGAAGAACATAATAGAAAGAGTATTAGTCTGAAACTTTGGATTCCTGGGTCTTATAATTGGGTCTGCCATTAATGAGCTATCAATTGATTATATTGATTTGAGCAAATTGCTTCACTTCCCTGGACCTCAGTATCCTTACTTGCAAAGTAAATTGCTAGCATTATATGATCCTTAAGGTCCCTTCCAGTCCCAATATTCCATGTTTTGTGCTCAAGTTATATGTAGGTAGATTTGGAGTGAAACCCTATAAATAAGAACTTTCTTAGAATTAGGAGTAACAAAAAGTAGAATGAACTACTAAATGAAAGATGTTTAGTACCCATCACTAGGCATTTTTTCCTTTTGTTTAATAAATGTTTATTGAATTAAACTAATCTCCACTGCAAGGAGTCAAAAGGGGCAAGGAACCATCTAAGTCATTAATACTTAATGTCTTTGTCAAGTGAAAAAAACATGTCAGCTAAGAACAAAACCACTTTAGAATATAAATCTACTTGCAAAACATGAAGGAGAGAGATAGATGATCATTAGCAAAACATCACAAAATAGTAAAAAGTCCCTGGAGGAGAAAATAAACCTACAGAAAGGTTAGCACAAAACGCAACTAAATCAGATCATCCAGAGATCATTTAGGGAAGAAACCAAAAGAAAGGACAAAAACAAATTGATATGAAATGAAATAGATGAGCTGTTTCTCTAGTGATATATTCTCATAAGTGACAGTAGTAAAACCACCATATTTAGACTCTTATCACTTCATTACCCAAAGCACTAAGTGAGGAACTATTATTATTGCTGCTGCTCTTCAACAATGAAGGATGAACAACAATATGAGGAATTAATAATATCACTTGAGAAGAAGAAATAGGGAAGAGCCTGATACTTGATCAACTGCAAATAGAAGAAATTCATGCTTGAGGATCCACAATTTTAAAGGCATTCAGGAATCAATTTCCAAATTATCCTAAAGGGAGGGAAGAATAAAAGCAAACAGATCATAGGCATCCATTGAATTTGCCAGCACACCCTGTTGTGGTGTTTCTTTCCCCTGAGGTGAAGGAAAAGAAATACCAATGGTGAAGAGTATCCCTAGGCATTTTCAATTAGTTTGTACTTGCTGGGGCTGCTATAGAAGAGAGACATACATTGAATAAGGGTTGGACTGGATGAGGCCCTTTCAGCCCTTGGGATTTCATGAGTCTTCGAGTTCCAATTTACTGTTTGGCAAAGCAAAAATTGCCCACAATATCACACATTTAAAATGTGAATGAAATCCAATAGAAATGTGGGAACAGAAATAATTTAACATGTGCTGATGCACCATCTTACTTTATTATTGTTTATTTATGTAGAAAACGAACTAATGAGCTGGAAAATGTTATAAAACTTGCCTCATTTGGGAGGATGGAGCATTACCATCATTACCATCTGTGTGAGCTCCAAACTTGCAGCTCCCTTCCCATCTCCTCAGAGCTTGTAGGGGGGAAACTGTGACACAGGGAAATAAACACTGGCTCTGGAGTCAGGAGAAGTGGGTTCCAACTTTGCCTCTAAAGTGTGCTATCAGTATAATCTTGGGCAAATCATTTAACTTTCTTAGGCATCAGTTTACTCACCTATAAAATGAAGGCATTGGTTCCTTCTGGTACTAAGACTAATGTGTGCCTCACCCATCAAAAAAGAGTCCTATATTTTAAAAATACTGTACCATTGAACATTTTGTTTGGGCAGAAGAGATAAAGAAGAGACTCATTCAAACTAATGCCCTCTGATTACAAAACCTACACTCTTTACCTTGCATCATTTATCTGGATTTTAGGGGAAGGGGAGGGGAATACTGCACTTTCACTTCTACTTACCTACTGATTTATGAGACAGCAGGACATTGGTCCTAACTATATCATATATTCCCTTGAGGACAAGAAGTATGTCTTTACTTTCTTTATAGTGTCTTGCATATAGTATTTGTGTATGTTTGTGTTTGTGTGTGTGTGTGTGTGTCCATGGTGGGGAGGGAGGATTTGGATCTACCACCCAGATATATAAATGCCATCCCTCCTCAATGCAGATCAGTAACTCTTCCTTAACTAATAGGCATAGAGAGTTGTTTGAAGCACTGAGAGATTAAATACACTATGGTCACACAGATAGGCTATGTCAGGGACAAGGCTTAAACCTATAGTCTTCCTGACTCTTCATTCATTAGACCATGGTTATCTCTCACTAGCTCTCACACAGAACGTGTTCTCAATTCATTTTTTGTTGATGATGATAATAATGGTATCTATAGGACAAGGGTGTGCACAAGTTAGAGAACAGTAATCAAAGTAGACAATGGATATAATCCTCTTTAATCAAAAGGAACAGGGAACACATTCTTCTTCAGAAAGAAGGAAAGAAAGAGGGATGAAAGGAGAGAAGGAAGGAAAGAGGGAGGGGAAGGAGGAAGGAGAGAAGGAAGGAATAAAGGAAAGAGGAAAGGAAGGGAGGAAGGAAGGGAGGAAAGGAAGGGAGGAAGGAAGGAAGGAAGGAAGGAAGGAAGGAAGGAAGGAAGGAAGGAAGGAAGGAAGGAAGGAAGAAAGGAAGGAAAGTCTCTTAAGTACCTACTATGTGTTTTGCACTCTGCTAGGCACTTAACATATATTACCTCAGTTGATCCTTACAACAAATCTGGGAAGGGTGTGCTATTATTATCACCATTTTAAAGTTGAGAAAATGGAGTCAGATGGAGATTCAGTGATTTGTCCAAGCTTACACAACTCGTAAGAATCTGAGATCAGATTTGAACTCAAATCTTCTGGACTCCAGACTCAGTGTTCTAGCCACTGAGCCAGCTAGCTCCTATATCCAACACAGTACAAAAGAGTGAAATACTGCTAAGTTAATAGTCTCTCAATGAGAATTTATTATTTAGTAGACATAGTGTAAATAGAATATAAGAAGGAATTCTTTTCATTTCAACATGTGGTTTCACTGGTGTAGTGACTACTTAGTGAGGCAATTCACTCTACCAATGCAGAATGATACTTACTCTGTAACTTACTATCTTAGGAAAATGAGTAGGACACTGAAAGATTGCCCGGAGGCACACAGGTAGTATGTATCTGAGGAAAGACTTGAGCCCAGGTCTTCCTGTCTCCAAAGACAGTTTTACTATCCATACCACTTGACCTCTTTATGGGAAGAGAGAAAGGAAAAATAAGGAAGTTCTAATATAAGTCAGTAGGAGAGAAGACTGTGTGTCCCTTGAGAGTTACTTGAAAGAGACTTCAGTGTAATGTGATAAAGAAAAATCAGCCCACATCACAAGGCCAGACTGGTATCCTTAGTCAGCTTTTAAGTTGTCTCATTTATAAAACAAGGATGAAAAATCTGGTCTGGGTCCTAGGAATAATTACTAATAAAAGTGGGTTGTTAAGCCCTGGGATATGTAGCTGTACAGGATGACAAACTATGTCTGTGAATTCTTAGACCTGCATCTGAAGAAAATTTTGACCCTGGAGAAGCTGCCAGCCCTTGGACTCTCGAAGGGGCACGAGTCCCAAAGCCAGCCAGCCAGCTAGCTATGCTGGAAGCCAGAACTCCAGCCTCCCCACCCAACAATGCTTCCACTGTTTCTTTTGGAAGGAAATCCAACTGGTTTGCCATCAGAACCAGGGCTGTGCCTAGAGCTGTGTGTGAAAGGTTTTGCAAGTTAAAAGCAAAAGTAGAGGATCTAGGCTTTTTGACAGCTTTGTGAAGTGTGAAAAAAAATCATATTTCTCTGCTGAAGTTTTATGAGTTTTTGTCAGGAGCAAAAGGAAAGCTTTGCCTGCAAAAATGGAAAAAGGGTCATGAAAAATGACCTCAGAACTGGCAACCTAATTTGGGATTCACTGAACTTTGAAACGGCTTTAAAATTTCCACATAGATTCTCAGTTTTCCTGTGAGGCTGGAAAGGAGCCCAAATCAGAAGCTCCCTTCTCCACTCCCTTTACCTCCATCCCTAAAGTTCCATTGCCTCAAGGTGATTTGGGTGGACCAGGCCTATGAGACAAAAGCTGGTAAATTAAAAAAGAGTAACCAGCCATGGATGATTACTATAAAGGGCTGGGGATTTGTAAGAATTCAGCTATAAAGCACCAAGTTTGCATGAAAGAACATTTAGGAGAACAGTAACAATGGCACATAGAGGAAAGGTAAGTATAAATTAAGGACTTAGTAAAGGTCCATCAAAAAGACCTACAAATCCGTAGATGGAGGGAGTGGGGGTTGAAATTCGAGGAAACTGTTTTATCATCACACATCTATAAGATTCCAATATTTAATACTATGTATTATGTAAGAAAATGAAATTTCTTTTTCTATTAGAAAGAAATATCAATTGGTTTAATTGGAAATTAAGAAGAAAATTTGTATATACATTTTAAAGAATATGTTTAATGATAAAATATATGTGTATATGTAAGAAGATGCACAAGTAATCTCAATCTTATTTAAAAAAAAACACAAGAGATAGTCATGAAGACCCAAGTTCAAATCCTGCCTAGTTGTATGACACTGGGAAAGTAATTTAAGCTCTCTGGGTACCAGCTTCACAATCTATAAAATCAGTGGGTTGGGTTTCATCGCCTTAAGGTCCCTCACAGCTTTCAATTTATCATCCAGTGATCCTGTTTCCATCATAATAATTAACTTTTCTATGTAAATGCCAACAGGCCTCCCTCCTGGGAAACCACATAACTTGGTAAAGTGAATGTTTTCTTCTTCAATCAGTCAAATGAGATATTATAGGTAAATCACTTTGCAAATCTATGTTTTTTTTTCATTAGGAAGCACTAGATAAATGTCATAGTGATTATCAGTCCTCATTTTATATTTATGGGGGAGCCCTGATGTAGAAATCACCTTCATCGAAGTAAACAGGAAATTCACCTGTAACTTACAGTCTTAGAGTATTCTGGGATATCAAGAGGGTAAGCAACTTGCTTAAGGTCACACAGCTAGTATGTGTCAGAGACAGGACTTGAACCCAGGTCTCCAAAGTTGGCTGAACTGCTGACCATCACTGTCATCATCTTCATAAGACAGTCTCCATCAAACAATGAACTAAAAGCATTTAATTCCTAATCTTTTGTGATAACTATCTATCTATCTATGGATGGGAGATGGCGACTAGACCTAAGATTTAGTTGGTATAGGAAACTTCTGGGTCAGGAAGTTCACTGTACCAATGCAAGGTGGCACTTTCTCTGCAACTTTTAGTCTTAGAGTGTTGTCTAGAATACTATGATGTTAGCTGACTTGCCAACAGTAACAGAGCCAGTATATGTAAAAAGTAAGACTTGAATCCAAGGTCTTCCCTTCTGGGGTCAGCTCTCTATCTCTCTAGCCACTCTACTGTTTTTTTTTTCACTTTTCAATTTGTGGTTTTAAAGAGTGTTCTAGGGCATGAAGAAGTTATATCATATTTGCCCAATGTCACAGAGTCAGTATACATGAGAAATGGAACCTAAACCAAGGTCTTTATGATTCTGAGACCAGATTTCTATCCCCTAATCCACACTGCCAATAATAATGCCATTGAGGACATAACAAGGCTGTCAGAATTGTTCCCACTAACAGAAACCACTGTCCAAAATTGTTATTCTATTTGCTTAACAATCCCACTAAGATTATATGCACCTCAGTTTTAATGCCCAAGTCAGTGCTCTATCCATTGAACTGCCCTACCTTTCAAATAAAAATCAAATCAAATGAACAGTAATTATGGAATTCATACCATATTCAATCCACTAAGACATTGACCTGGTAGAAATTTTTTATAGTTGCATTTGTAATAGACTTCTTCCCCAGCCCTTTAAATAGAGAAGAAATGTAAATAAACTCCTCATAGCTCACAACAACCAGTTTGAAAATCTTATCTATTCTCATTCTTATGGCTTACCTGTAACTCTTTATTTTGTCTGTCAAGAAACCAAAACTTTAGGCAAAAATTAGCTCAGTCAATACTAACACCCAGACACCAAATTGTGGAGCTGTGGTTAACTGCTGGCTCAACAGGAAGAGGTGGGGCTCAAGGGCTGTTGGCAGTTAAAATAGCATTTCGCTGTTGAATAGTTCAACTCAACATTTGAAGTTTACGCAATTATATTTTCCTCTAAGAATTTAATTGGCATGGTTTATGACCTCTAACACGAAGCCCCAAAGGGCTGATTTCACAAGCTGGGTCATTACTTAGCCCCCAACCCACATCAGCAGGAATCTTAGACACGCCACTTCATTTTCCACCAGAGATTCTCCACATCCCTCATACAACCCTGAGGGTCCCTCATGTTTATACAGTTTAGTTGCTACCTCCAACATTGCTGCCTTTAATGTCCAAAACTAAAGACATTCACCACTATCCTAAAAGCTCGAGGAAACTGAAAGGAACTTGGGGGCTAATTAAAATAGTATGGCCAACTGCCTGCCTTTGAATCAACTGGATGAGTCCTTGAGAGGTGAAGTGAGACCCCCTACTTTTTCAACATTCTCTCTGTTTTTTCCTCTCCTATTGGGAGAGTATGAAGTGGAAAGAAGGAGAAGCAAAAAGAAGAGACTGAAAAAGAGTTTCCAAATGGGTTTTCTTAACACATTCTCCACCAAGAAAGATCCTTGAAAATAAAATTTTCATTTCAAGTATAACTCATGATTGTTGTTGGGCTGCTTTGTACCCCAGCCCATAATACATAAGTATAATATTCCTTAGGGCCTCATTAGAGTAAACTAAGAAATAACCAGGGTGAGATGGCAGAACCTGGAGAGTTAAAATGTGGTCCTTTGTGGAGAAGGACCCTTTACATCAGTCCAATAAAGAAGGGAAGAACTTTAGGACTGGGTTGGTCAGAGGTTGACCTAATTCAAGATGGGGTTGGTGACTATAGTAACTCATAACTTATATAAAAACATTTAGAATTTACAAAGTATTTTGAATTCCTTCCCATAGAGGGTGATTCAGTATAACAGAAAGGGCATCAGATTTTAAGTCAGAGGACCTGGGTTTGAATCCTGACTCTTCTATTTACTACCTGTGTGACCTTGGGCAAGTCATTTATCATTCTGGGTCTCAGTTTCCTTCTATTTTAAATGCTAGGGTAGGAGTTGATGATTTTTAAGGTACCTTTCAAGTCTATAAGGGTGCTCCTATGATTTCAGTTGATCTATGAAACATCCTTAGGAGGGAGAGACTACTTGGGTAGAGTGAATAGAGAAGAGACCTTGAAATCAAGAAAATTTAGGCTCAAAGTCTGTCTCTGAATAATACTGGAAGAGTCACTTAATCTCTTAGTGCCACAGCAAACTCTCTAAGATGAGCAATTGTAGTATGGTGAAGAATCAGCATTGATAGGAGTTTGCTTACAGAAGAACATCCTATTCTGATGAAATCATGGATTCAGTATAAACCCAATATCAAGAGGTAGGTAGTTCAAGTGTTATGCTTATTTTGCAGATGAGTGAAGGTTGGTCTAGACCTAGGTTTTCTGATTCCACTATCCTATGTGTCTTTCCCATTGGCATGATACAATTTGCAATGAGAAAAAGGCAGAAATAAGTCAAACTTAGGACTTCTGAATGGCAACATCTGGCTAGCACTGACAAGAGTCTAATACATGCCTCCTTCCCCAAACCCTCTCCCCAACTGCCCCAGTTAAGTCAGGACAGAGCTTGAGAAAGAAATGGATATGCTGGTATTTGAGGAGAACTCAAGCCCCTTTCCTGGCATTTTTTTTTGTAATCCAACCAGTGGTATAAACTCTGGAAGAGAAACCTTTTTTTTCTTGTATTTTTATAACTAGAACAACTCAGTCCATTTTAAACAAGCTCTAAGATACAGGAGGGAAATCCCCAAGCTCTTTACTGATAAAATAATCTAGACTTTCATATATCTGGAAGATATGGAAAAGTTCAAGACATATATGGCTCTAACAGCAGAGAGCAGAGATGCTGGGTGAGCAGCTTTCCCCAGCAGAGGGAGCTGAACACATTCTACCTGGTACCCATTTTGCTCGACAGAGGGCAATAATTCAGGCTGACCAACATCAGAGAATCACAGGATTTCAGTATTGGAGCAGACTTGGGTGACCTAAAATCAGCCCAATTAGCATCTGAGAAGAATTCCCTCCTTAACAGAGAATTCATTTTTGGTGTCATGGACCCCTTTGGTGGTCCATTTAAGTGTATGGACCCCCTCTTAGAATAATGTTTCTAAATGCATATACAATGCAGATTTGGGACATGCCTAGACTACCTAAAATGGCATTTTCCATGTGGGTGATGCCATTTTAGATAATCTAGGAATTCACCAAATCCCCATTACGTATAATATAAAATACAAAGGATGACAAAGGAAATCAATTATATTGAAATGCCATTATCAAAAATATTTTTAAAAACATTTTCACAGATCCCAGGTTAAGAACTTGCTCCAAAGTGGTTATCCAGCTTTCTCTTAAAGGTCTAGAATGAAGATGTGACAATTCTACCTTTGGCAACATATCAAACTATTGACAGTGCTATATTAGCTGATAGGATCGCCAACTTGCTACTATTAACAGGTTTTCTCTTGGGGTTTCTAAGAGCCAATATACATGTGAGTGGGAGGTTCCTTTGGTCTATCTAACACCATTTTTTCTAGGAAAGCATTCCAATGGAGAAGACTCTAACATTCTAATACTCGAATTCCGCCAGAATAATCAGGACCCTTCATGCTACAGGAACATCTGATAAAAGAGCTGCAGAAATACAAGATGAAATCTTTTCCCCCATGTACTTTTCAGGAATTTGTGCTAAGTAAAATATATGTAAAGCTTTTTGATTCTGTTTAATTGAATTCATCAGTATTTATTAAGAGCATAAGATGTGCCAGGCATTGTACTAGATACTAGGGTTCCAAAGACAAAAATGAAACAGTCCTTGCTTGTCACAAACACAAAGTCTATTGCTTTCTCTGTATTTAGTTATTTGTGTAGAATATAAGTTCCTTGAAGATAAGGATAAAACAGCCCCTGCTTGCCATAAATATATATTCTATTGCTTTCTTTGTATATAGTTATTTGTTTTGTTTTTTGGAGGGCAATTGGGATTAAGTGACTTACCCAAGGTCTCACGGCTAGTTTTTGTGTTAAGTGTCTGAGGCCGGATTTGAACTCAGGTCCTCCTGACTCCAGGGTGAGTGCTCTATTCACTGCAACACCTAGCTGCCCCTGTATATAGTTATTTGTGTAGAATATAAGTTTCTTGAGGATAAGGACTGTTTCATTTTCTTTTCTCCCTATCCCTTGCATAGGACAAAGCATGTAGTACATGATTTATAAATGTCATTTCAGTTGCTGAATTCCTCTGAAAAATGGCTTTTTGTTGTTGAGCCATTTTTTGGTCATGTGCAACTCTTTGTGATGCCATTTTGGTTTTTTCTTGACAAAGATACTAGAGTAGTCATCATCAGCTTACCCAGCTCATTCTACAGATGAGAAAACTGAAGCAAACAGGGTTAAGTGATTTGTCCAAAGTCACACAGACAATAAATGTCTGAGGCCAGATTTGAACTTGTGAAGATGAAACTTCCTGATTTCAGGCTTGGTATTCTATCTTCTGTATCATATACCTACCCATGGGAAATGGCTTAAGGACCCACATCCCATTGTATTCCTAACTAATGATATCAAATCAGATTGGTAATTTTTTTTTATTAAAACTATATGCCTCTAATTCTCATATTAAGTCCAAATTCTTCTTGTCTTTCCAGAACACCTCCCATTCATTATTTGATGCCATTCTACCTAATCAATTTAATTTCTTGTTTAACTGGGATCTTCCTTTCTGGTCAAGTCAGTTTCCGCATTACTGCCTGCATAGTCCATGCTTGCTCCTGTTGCACTCTCTGCCGACCCCTTGTCTTTGCTGGAGCTATTTCCCTTCTTTGGCATGTGCTGCCTAAATCTGCTCATCCAAAGTCTAATCGATCTTTAAAGTTCAGCTCAAACACCATTTCTTCCAGAAAGCCTTTTGAATTACTCCAGCTGAAATTAACTTGACCTGTGAAATCGTGTTTAAAAAATCCACGTATTGGGGATCTGTGTATTATTTTAAGGTTTGCAAAGTGCTTTGCATGCATTATGTCATTTGAATCTCAAAATAGCCCTGTGAAGTAGATAGTAAGCCTGCTCTATACCACATCATTGAACACTTAAATATGTACAGTGGTTCATTGCTTTCTCATTGTTTCACATGTCTTAGTTTTGTCTTTCCAACTTGGTTATAAGATTCTTGAGGGCAGACACTATATGCTAAATTCTTCTATGTATCTCACATATCTGCCAGTCTAATAAAAAGCTAAATAGAACAGAGTGCTGGACCTGGAGTTAGGAAGAACTGAGGTAAAATCCAATCTCAGACATTTCCTAAGTGTTTGACCCTGGACAAGTCATTTGACCTCTGTCTGCCTGTTTCCTTCATCATCTGTATAATGAGGATAATAATAGCACCTTCTTCCTTGGGTTGTCGAGAGGCTAAAAGGAGATAATATAGGTAAGGCAATTTTCAAACCTTAAAGCATTACATAAATGCAGCTCTATATTATATTACATTATTGGGAAGCTAGGTGGCACAGTGGATAGAGTGCCATGCCTGGAGTCAGGAAAACTTATCTTGAATTCAAATCTGACCTCAGGCCCTTACTAGCTGTGTGAGCCTGGGTAAGTCACTTAACCCTGTTTGCCTCAGTTTCTTCATATGTAAAATGAGCTAGAGAAGGAAATCTAGATACACTTCAGTATCTTTTTTCAAGAAAACTCCAAGTGGGGTCATGAAAAGTTGGACACGACTGAAAATGAATGAACCACAAAATTATATTATTATTAGTTTCTTCACCTGTAAAATGAAGACAGTGTTTACCCTATCCTCCATATAGAATTACTGTGATGGAAAATATGTGTGAAAATATATTGGAACCATGAGGCAGTATATTAAGTATGACCTAGAATTAGAGGTAGTTATTCAGTAAATGCCTAATGATTAAATGGTTGAGGTAAGCATATTTGACAGATATTAGAAGATAGAGTAGAGGTGATCTTTTCTTCTTTCTATTCAATTCATTGTCTGTAGTGCCTGTCTCACAATAGTGTATACTAATGGAATCAATCAGATGACAAGCTTTCCATCTGCTTGTCTGGACATAGTCTGGACAAGACGCATGTTTCACTTTTTCCTGGTATGGTAGAAAGAGCATTGATTCCAGCGTCAAAGGACATGGGGTCAAATCCCATTTCTGACCCTTATATCTTTTATGCACCTAGTGAATAAAGTTTGCTTTTCCTACTGGAATGCACACTTGAGGGTAGGGAGAGCTTTTTGTTTGTTTGTTTGTTTGTTTTGGCTTTTCCTTTCATCCCTTATTGCTTAGCCCAATGCCTTATTGTTGTTCTTTTGTTCAGTGGTATCTGATTCTTAGTGACCCCGTGGATCATATCACACCAATGCCGCCCATAGGGTTTTCTTGGCAAAGACAGTGGAGTGGTTTGCCATTTCCTTCTCTAGTGAATAAAGGTAAACAAAGGTTAAATGATTTGCCTAAGTTCACAGAACTAGTTGGCATCTGAGGCTGGGTTTGAACCCAGGTCTTTCTGACTCCAGGCCCAGTATTTCACTGAGCCATCTATATGCCTCTATGCCCAATGCCTGGTACAAAGTAAGTTCTTAATAATTGTTTATTTACTTACTGAATCACTTTGAGCTCCCTGTGATGTTCCTTCATATGTAAAGTGAAGAGGTTAGATTGAAAGGTGTCTGAGATACATTAATAGCTCTAAATTTGTGCTCTGTTCTCTAATGGTTAAAATTGACATTTTCCCTGTGGTAGTATTCAGGCAGAAAAATTCTTTACTGCCAAACCCAAGACTACATGGGGCAGAGGGGAGATGGGGGGAGCAGTATACAGGGAGAGGGATATAGTATTTATTGTTTCATTATGAAGACACAAGAGAATTTTTTCAAGTTAACATGACACTCCCTCAAAAAGTGAGATGACAATTCCATCCAGTCCTTGGAGGACAAACTGAATAGGAATTCTTGTGGGCTGCAGGCTCTGTATTTTCATTGTTTATTTTGGTCTGTTGGGACAGCCTTGGCCTTAGAGAGAGATCAGGGTGTTTTTTTTTTCTCTTTCTTTGTTCTTCTTTTGATCTGGTTGTCTGGGGATCTCGTTTGTGTAGTTATTGTGGATTTCTCAGCGAGAAAATATATTTATCTTCATCCTATAGTAGCACTAAATTTTCATCTGAGGTGATGCTTTGATTTAATTATCATTCCCAGTTTCTTTAGTCCACAGAGAAGAGAGACCATTAATAAATGGCATCTTCTCTTCTTCTCTATTGATCAAGGACTTGGTCATGTTGTTTTTTCTCTTTTTTTCCTCTTTTTATTATATTGCCACATACATGACTTCTATATGTATATATATATGAACCGATATAAATATATACATATACATATACATATATATGAGAACAGTATCAAATAGTGGATAGAGAAATTACTTGGAAGTCAGGAAACCCTAAATTCAATCCCTGCCTTTGATATATACTGGGTGTGTGATCTCCAGCAAATCACTTAGCTCTCAGTGCCCCAGACAATACTCTTTAAGACTATAGAACTGTTTCTCATCTGTATTCATAGAGGTAGTTTTCTACAAAAGTAAATCTCAGAAATTGAATCCTCACTCCCAATAAGAAATTATGCTCCCTACACATTTGCACAAACACACACAGGGTTTTAAAAAATGTCCTTTCCATTCTGGAAAATAAATTCTCAACTCTCCATTCATTTCCCAACTAGAACTACTTTCTTTTTGATAAAAAAATCTGCCTGTCAGAGGAAGTAATTCATTGCAAAAACCCAATGGTAACATCTCTATGGGGTCAATGCTGAACTGATTGTATTCTTTTTATCACAAGAAGTTCCCCTAAGAAATGCACTCTGTCCCGCCTGCCCCTTTCCCACTCCTCACCCCCACCAAGAAATTCAGAAAGCAAACCTGATTGGACGAAAGAAAAAGAGAAAATACATGTCTATGCTTTCTTTCTTTCTCTCTAGTACTACAAATTTGCTCTTTATCTGAGAAAGCAGAATAGCCCTGGTGTTTTTTGAAGAGATTAAAGCCTGGGAGGCTAGTGATCAAGGGTGATCAAGGTGTCTAAATGTGATTAAGGTTCTGGCCTTGCGACATGCGGAATAACCTATGTAATTATCTTCCCCTCAGCGCTGCAGAAAAAAAAAAAAGTCCGAGCGACCGTAATACATGCTAACTTAATCTTAGCCACAGAGAAATGTGTTTCTAATTTTCAAATTCGGCAATTTTTCAATAAAAGTTGTTGCACTTTGTCTGATCTATTCTCAAAATACGGAAGTGCTTGAAGCATGACCACCTGCAATAACAGATTACTGTTCTCTAAAATATTGCTATACACCTACAATGTGTAGGCGTAAAGCTCCGCTAAAAAAGAGCTTTGTTGTTTTTCCTAAAAGAAAGAAGCGATCCCAAAGTAAAGCTGGTTTTCAGCAGCCTCTCTGCTCCCAAATGTAACTGGCATCAAAGCCTAATGAAAACCTGTTTGCGGACACTGGATCTGATCCAAGGTACACTATTGGCATATTCAAGACCCCTTGGGACATGACTCATATAAAAAACACAAGGCTGTCATCAGATGGCTGGTGGCTCAAATAAATCAAATTTACTTTGAAAATTGAGGCATACCAAAATTTTATTAGGTGAAACTTTGGCATTTCTTATAGCCAACTTGCACATATATATTTTTATTACTTACAGCAGTTAAAAGGTATGCTACCAATCATATGCAAAGCAAGAAAAAACTGAAGAGTACATTTTTTTTTTTTACTGGGTGGCAGGAAAACTGCTTCACTCGCCCCTTACCCCCTTTTTAAAGAGGAACTCCAAAAATTTTGTGGGAATAGAAAGCAGTGAAAAATAGATTCTAGTGTTTGTTTAATTCACAAGTGTGGTGGGGGCAGATTTCATTTTGCGTCCTCCATTTATCGGCCCCCTGATTGGTAATACTTGTACCCCAAAGTGATTTCTTGCTCACTAAAACTATCAACCACACCACACTTCATGTGATGATGACAGATAGTGTTTATAATATGCATTTATGAGAAACAGACTTGACCATATTAAAGTCCTTGATGATCTAAAATGGATTAAACTTTAAGCTTCAAAGGTCTACTACTGCTTATATGCTAAGGCCTACATTAAGTTAACTTCAAACTCTGGTAAAGCAAAAATTCAGGCATCTTTTTTTTTTTTTTGGTGGGATGCTAGCAAATTTTTTTCTTTGTAATGTCATGGATTGAGAACTGGGATAGTCCTTAGAGGACATCAAGTCAACTTATTCCTTTTTAAATAAGAGGAAATTGAGGCCCAGGGAGGTTAAATGTCTTGCCCAAGATATTAAAGGTGAGGAGCTATATTTAAACCTAAGTTCTCTGACTCTGGGGCAGCTAGGTGGTGAAGTGGATAGTGTGTTGAGTCTGGAACCAGGAAGACTCCTCTTCCTGAGTTCAAATGTGGCCTCAGACACTTACTATTTGTGTGACTCTGGGCAAGTCACTTAAAACTATTTGCCTCAGTCTTCTCATCTGTGAAATGAGATGAAGAAGGATATGGCAAACCACTCCAATATTTTTTTCAAGAAAACTTCAAATGGGATCATGAAGAGTCAGACACAACTAAAACAACTGAACAACAACAACCCCTGAGTCTAGAGCCACTACTCTTTCCAATATATATGCTATTGTTTTCAATTGAGTCCAGTACCATTGGCATTTTTATATAAACAGGCATCAGATATAGGCATCCAGAGGCAGACATCTTGCTAAAGGAAAAGATTGATTCTAGAGTAAGGGGACCTGCATTCCACTGTATTTTCTGTTACTTAACTACTGATGTGACCTTGGCCAAGTTACTTAACCTCCCTGGGCCTCAGTTTTCCCATCTGTAAAATGAGGGGTTTGGATTTGATGGCTTCTGAATTCCCCTACCAACTCTAGACCTATGATTTTATGGTCTCATGATATTTTTTACAAGTTAAGGTTCCTCTAAGGCCATATGTGCCCCCATTTTGAATGTTGTAATTTGATTTAAAGTAGATTATATATATGTACATAATATATGTATATATGTATTTTCTTTTTTAGAATATTGTGTGGCTTCACATTATAGGTGAGGAAATTATAATATACTCACAAACACATGTACATGTATACTCAAAGTTTTCTATTTAAAGATTAATATGAGCAACTTTTAACATTTTTCCTTTTATAATTAGTTACATTCATTACTTCTCAGTCTTCCAAAATATGTTGTTGTTCAGTCATTTTAACTGTGTCCAACTCTTTGTGATCCCAATTTTAAGGTTTTCCTAGCAATGATAGTTCTTTGTCATTTCTTTCTCTAGCTCACTTTACAGATGAGGAACTGAGGCAAACAGAGGTTAAGTGGCTTGCCTAGGGGTGCAAAGTTAGTTCTGCAGCCAGATTTGAACTATGAAGATGGGTGTTCTTGAGTTTTTCTATCTATTGTTCCACTTAGCTGCCCTTCCATATATGAAAGTCTATTACTTGGAAGAAACAAAGTCTGTCTAATTTCTTTGTGTATCTGGTAGCTGATTTTGATGACCAAACAAATGCTTGGTCTATACCCAGAGATACACAGAATGAATACAACCATTTTCACTGAATTAAGGGTACAGTTCAAGCAAGTCATCAGCCAATTCAATCAATTAATTGTCTTTCTTATACTGGGACAAAAATGACAGATTAATACAAACAAAATGACTTCACGTATTTGGCATGGAGACCTAGGAATAGAACTGCATCATAGAATCTCCAAATATCTATCATTTAGTAGGAGGAGAGAAGTTATCTTCAATGATGCAAATTGTAATCTTCCTACCAATTATATTATTATTATAGTGTTAAAATTGGGAAAGTACAAAAGTGAAATTGCAGTAGGATTAATGGCCTGAGAATTACTGGAGGGATTGGAAGTCATGATGAGTGCAAAGAATACATAGAGATTTAATGGTGCACAGCTAGATGATGCGTTGGATAGAGTGCCAGGTCTGAAATTAAGAACACTCATCTTCCTTAGTTCAAATCTGGCCTTAGACTTTTCCTCCCTGTGTAACCCTGGGTAAGTCACTTAACCCTGTTTGCCTCAATTTCTTCATCTATAAAATGATCTGGAGAAGGAAATGACAAATCTTTGCCAAGAAAACTTTAAATTGTGTCACAAAAAGTCGGATAAAACTGACACAACTAAACAACAAAAAGAGTTTTAATGGTAAGAGATTATGATCAGGTAGAAGAATGTCAAAATTTTTTATCATTTGAGTAGGTGATAACTTGATTTAGGTTGTGATCATCTATTTGTGTGGCTGAGGTTGAGTGGAGGTCATGGAATCTGAGGAGATTAAGAATGTAGGTTAGGGCATTTGAGGGAACATCAATATGTATGTTGAATTCCCCTAATATGAGGGCAGGAGTTGAGGAGGAGAGAAAATCAATAATCTAGGTATTGAACTCCTTGAGATATGAGAGAGAATGACCTGGGGACCTGTAGGCAATAGCCACCATGATCTGGATTGGGTGATAACTTTTGATAGACTGAATTTCAAAAGAGGAGAGGATGCTGAGAGAGGGTTGTAAACACATAGTCTGGAAGTTGTGGTGGGGGGCAGAGTAAGGAGTATTCTGATTCCCCCTCAGGTCTAGTGTAACATGGGATATGAGAGAAAATGCAATTTGTGCCGGAGAAGATAGAGAGGGATGCAATGTCTTCTGGGGTAAAGCCTAGTCTTTGGAAGTGTCACAGATGGAAAAGAACATGAAAAGAAGAGGTAAAAATAAATGAAGGGAATTTAGTTTTGAACCAGATTTCTAGATAGCATGAAGGAAAGATTGGGCAAATTTGGAGTAGGAAATGAGATGTGTAAAGTTGAGATAAATGGGATATGAATCAATGAGGGAGATGGTTTACTCTTAGGGAATTCTGGTATTTTGGAGCCTACAAGGTGATAGGAATTTATTAGTCATAAGGGGTAGCAGTGGGCAGGAAGAGCTCTGTTGAAGATGGCAGATAACTGCAAGATTAGAATGTTCCCAGAAGTCAGAGGATCCACCTTGGGGTCTCAGTGGGTTGCTCCATCCATGGCATAAGGTATGGTCAGGTGGAGTGGAGGCAACTTGGTCAGGGCAGAGGTTTAGGGAATCAAATCTTGTACTTTTGGAGCAGCAAGGATGATGTGACTTTCTCTGAGTCGAGATTTTTTCACACTAGTACAACAAGAATCCCCACTCAACATCATTTTTTTTTCAATCCAACCAGAGATCAGAACTAAAACTAGAGCATCAATGAGGCTGGACATGGTATACCCAGAAAATGCTCCCAGGGAACATTATCTATCTTCATAAACTCTCCTCTATATCTATCCATGTAGTTTCTTCCATTCCATGATCTAGCAAATATACCCCTCCCTTACTTTTTTCCATATAGATTAGGCATTTGCTGCATGCTTCAACTCTATTTTTAGGTACTTATACAAAGAAATTAAAGTTGAATTGACTTGCCTAGGACTACATAATTATACACAGGCACATATACAAATATAAAATAGAGATATGTTTCTTTACCCCTGCTCAAAAAAATGTCCAGTGACTCCTGATTGCTTAGAACAATGGAATCACAACTTTTTTGATCACATACTCCTGTTGGCAAAAGTTTTTGAGTATTCCCAGAAATATGTGTACTTTTATTTACTTCTAAATTGGTTGGCTTGTTGTTGTCCTTTATTCCAGAAGAGGACCAAAATGGCACCACTATATTGAACTCAAGGTACAATGTGTCCAACAGTGGCTGATCAGACCAATATTAGCTCAAAAGGCTCAACCATAGGTCAGTCACAAATAGTCCATATGAAGATTATTACATTAAATTACAATATATACTTTGTACTAAAATACAGTATGTAGCAAAACATAGTAAACTATAAATTATAGAGTATATATGAAAAAGAAATCAAATAAGAATGAAATATTGGCAAAATAATTGCATTTTAATTTTATTAACCACACAAAAATTATTTTGCTTTCTAAATTATTCATAATGATATTTTCAGTGAGAGCAATGTGATTGAATATGATTCATTATTTTTTAAAATCCCTGTTTATGTCCTAGGGGCAACAATTGTTTGTTAGTAATTAATCATTAAAGTTAGTTTAATCAATGTAAGTTAGCTAAGCAGAATAATTCTTTTTTTCCCCAATAAACTTTTAAATAGAAAGATATATAATATGCTAATCAAATGAGAGTCATAAGAATCAGGGAACAGAATGACTTTTCAGTGAGAATCATGTACTTTTGTGTGTAGCTATTCACCAGACCTAATGCAAAAATAACCAACAACAGGGGAGAAACTTGAGGAAAGGTGTTCAATTAGGAGACTACTGCAATAATCCAGCTGACTTGTGATGAGGTCTGAAACTAAGGTGATGACTGCGTGAGTAGTAAGAATGTGATGGATGCTATGGCTATTATGGAGGCAGAAATGGCAAGACTGGCAACTGTTTCAATATGTGGGATAAAGAAAGTGAGGAGAGTACAGAATAACACCAAGATTAGGAGCCTAGGGAACTGGAAATATGGTGGTGCCTTCAACAAAAATAGAGAAATCCAAAATTAAATACTTTAGCATTCATTCATTCCTTTAGGCAGAGAGAGTAGATATACTGAGGTTGGAGCAGAATTTTCCCAACTTTACTTGTGCAGACGTTGCTGTGGGGGCTCACACTGGGTTCGATTATAATGGGGGACTGAACAATGAGAGTCCATGCTTTTAAGCTATAAGTATTTTCAGTGTGCTCTCAGGTTGATACCTCCCCCCCCCGTCTGCTTACTGTGTGGTAAGGGGGCCTTTTGATTAGCTATTGAATTAGAACTAAGTCTATATATAAAAGGCACAAGCCAATGGAATCAAGCTCTCTTTTTGCTTCTACTCTAATAAAGGAGACACCCTAATAAAATGGACTTTAAAAAATGCTCTAAAGGGGCGGCCAGGTAGCACAGCAAGTAAGAGCACCGGCCCCAGAGTCAGGATGACCTGGGATCAAATACGGGCTCAGACACTTTGCACCCACTCAGAAACATCTGGCCATGTAACCTTGAGCAAGTTACTTAACCCCAATTGCTTAGGGGTGGCCAGGTGGCTCAGCAAGTAAGAGCACCAGCTCCAGTATCGGGATGACCTGGGGATCAAATCCGGGCTCAGATACTTAGCACCACACCCAGAAATAACTGGCCGTGTAACCTTCAGCAAGTTACTTAACCCCAATTGCTTAAAAAAAAATGCTGTGAGGCTCCAGGTGGGAAGAAAGGCCTTAGGTCTTCATCTCCCCAACTGGATCATGTTTCAAGAGTTTACAGCATCTTGTTATTTCTATCTCTGTTGGTACTATTCTTTCTTGCTCTGTGTGAAGGAGTGTTGGACTTAGCTACAATCTCTGTGAGCTTCAAATGGTCACAGGAGCAAGCTGCAAGATGTCCAGGAACTGGATCTTGAGAGTTTGTTGGCATCCACGTCTAGTAAGTAGCAGAACAACACTGAATAACAATGTACAGCACCCAACCTGGCAGTGGGTGGATGCCAAAATGTGTCTGGAGAGCAAGGGAGTGGTTTCATCTATCTGTTATTCCTCATTCAAAAGTGAACTTGGGAATATGAATGTTTTATATGTTTAAACTTTATGTTTGAGCCCACTCTATCTAGAGTCTGAGGTAGTATAGAGGAGAGTGTGTACTTCTTTCCAGAGAGTGATGTATTGGTACTTCTGTTTTTCCTATGTCTTTTCAGTAAATATCTATTTGTAAAAGCTCAGTGATGTTAATTGGTCAAAGACATATTAGGGCTCTAATCACCAGGTCAATCAATGATGTAACGGAGATGCTAATTGTAACTTGTGACCCATATTGACGAGAACATACTTCATTGAGTCTTCAAGATAATAGCATTAGAAAGAAACGTCCAACCACTCAAGGATGAATGAACCCTAGGGTGGAATAGCCAGCCTAGCTCTGGCCACTTGACTTGTCAGTACAAGTGGGAGTTGGAATAAAGACTCCCAAAGTTTCTATGTGAACTACACAGATGTAAACTTACATTCTTTTCTGTGGGTGGAATGATTTTGATTTTATTTTCCTTATGAATATTAAATTTTAAAATAATATTAATCATATCTGAGGTTTTTGTTTAGGGACTAGTTTTTGTTGAAGAATAAGTTGAAATGTGCTTTAGTAAGTAAACATAGCACAGCAGAGACAGAAATGAGATACCTTCCCAGGGAGGGGGTATGGATTATGTGCTGTTTGAGTGTCAGGGGACTATGAGTTTGAATCTTTTCTTTGCCACCAAACTGGGATGTGATCCAATTTCTCCTGCAAATAAAAACCTTTCATGCCTCTAAAACTCTGGCCAAGTCACTTAAGAAGCCTTAGTCAACAGGTAGCTAGAGATGAGGACTGAGACCCCTAGGATCATTCTGTGACTTAACTCACACCTAAAATTCAATTCAAATCTTGAAAATTCTCATTTCCTTGGTCCCCAAATTGTACAATTTCTGGAACAATTCTTTTCTCCCACTTTCCAGTTCCTCTCATCAGTAAAATGACACCAAGGTCTCATATTGCCATAGATTTATGTGCTTTGTGAAATCTATTTAGTAGCATAAATCTAAATTGTAATTGTCAAAAGAAATAACTGAATGTTATGTAACTTCTGAGTTTTAGCCTCAGTTCTATCATTCACTAGTTATGTGACCTTGAGCAAACACTATCACCTCACTGGGCCCTAGTTTCCTCATCTAGAAAATGAGGGGATTTGTGGTATTTAAATGCTCTTTGAGTTCCCTTGAAACCTGAGAGACAGCATGGAATAGGGCAGTGAAGTTAGGCAGAAGTGGGTTTGATTTCTGCTTCAGACAACCAATGGTTGTATGACCCTGAGCAGGTCACTAAATTATTTGTGCTTTGGACTTTTTGGCTGCTAACATCTCCACATTTAGATCTACAGTCTTTTTGATCTCTGAGTCATAATGCTAAATTCTTTCTTAGGAAGTAACTCTATGTTTTTAAAATTGCCTTTTTTGCCTTCTTTCAAATTAACAGTATTTCAGCATGAAATTTCCAGGCAATATTACCCAACAAATGCAGACCACTTTATGGAAGTGTTTATTCTGTTACCTCCAGGTACTATGTATAGTATGCCATCTAATCAATGTGTAATGATGTTCCCTAATTCTATTTTTTACCTTGATAGGAATACCATGTTTATAGTTACACAAACTTGCTATCATCAATAATCAAATAATTCAAATCTTGAAAATTCTCATTTCCTTAATTCTCAAATTGTACAGTTTCTGGAACAATTCTTTTCTCCCACTTTCCAGTTTTTCCTCTTGTCAGTAAAATGTCACCAAGGTCTCATATTGTTTACCTCAGTTCCTCATCTATAAAATGAACTGGAGAAGGAAATGGCTAATCACAACAGTATCTTTGCTAAGGAAACCCCAAAATGAGGTCACAGATGGTCAGGCATGACTGAAATAACTGAACAACAACAAAACAGTGAGCTTTTTCATTCTTTTTGGATCTTTCATACTCTTTTATCAATGACTGAATATAAAAGAATTTATTAGGTTCTTACTATGTGCCAGGCACTGTGCTAATTGGGGATATAAAGACAGGAAGCAAGAAAGTCTTTTCCCTCAAAGGGCTTACATTCTAAGAGGAGAAGAAAATACATATTTAGACAGGGAGTTCAGTACAAGTGAAAAAAAGAAGTTTATCATTGATTTTAATTGTTTTTCCTTTATAAACCCACCCACCACCCCAATCTTCTTAGTGAATTCAGAAGCTTCAGTATTGAAGGGTCTGTAATGGGAATGTAAGTTTACATTGTTGCCATCTTTCTAAGATTGTATTGTGTAAGATCTTCCCTGCCCCTAGGCCCTTTGATAGGCTTAAATGCACCTGGAGCCTATGGCGGGAGGCTTGTTTTTCCAGAGATGCTTTGTGATTGGGCAGTGGGTCAAGAGGGTTGTTATATTCTCTGAACCAGGAGAAGGCTATATAATCCCTGATGTTAGGCTTTGCTTTGGCGCTCACTTTGAGAAGTGTGTGATTTGACCAGAGGAGACTCTGGCCAGCCGTTGAGAGCCCCCTGGCTTTGAAAAACCCAGATGTGGATGCTTCCCTCTCTGGTAACTGACTAGGTATGGATGTAATGTTTGGACAGTTGGAGGCCTGTCTGTTTGATCTGTTTGTTTCTCTTTCTTCTTGTAATGTTTTTTAAAGCAATGGGGGTTAAGTAACTCGCTCAAGGTTACACGGCCAGTTATTTTTGTGTGGGTGAAGAGTATCTGAGACTGGAACCAATCCCAGGTCTCCTGACGCTGGGGCCGGTGCTCTTTCTCACTGAGCCACCTGGCTGCCCCTCTTCTTGTAATTTCTGCTTGTAACCTCTGTATACTCTGAAGTTTGGGGTACTGACTTTTTCCCCTGAACTAGGTAAATGATATGTTTGATTGATTAAAGCAAGATTGTTAACCCATTTTTAGTTGCTTTCCTTTAGAAAAGCAGATCTAAGAACCTGTGTTGGCAGCTACCCTGGGGATGTTGGGGTGCTTGCTGCTACATGGTTCCATGATCATTCTTCATTAAAATAGAACACTGGCAGAATCATTCTACTTTTGCCAATTTAGCAACTTAATCTACAAAATATTCTTGTCTTGATACAGGTAAACTGGCCCTTATGCCAAGCTCTGTGTGGGTCTGTTCACAGCTTATCTATAACTTTTAGTATTAGTGAGCTGCCTGTGTAACAGAGAGGGTAGGTGATTTACTCATGCTTATAATATAACAATATGTATCTGAGGCAGAACTTGAAAATAGGTTTTCCTGTCTCCAATTTCAGCACTCTATCCACAATGATGAATGACTTTTCTACTTTCTTGATATTTTGCAAATGAGCTTGTCCTCTAAATCAGTGTTCTTATTAGCTGCTGTGTCTTAATGATTAGCAAGACCAGAGGAGTGTTGTTTGAGGCACATCCTGACTTTGTTCATCAACTTGTTCTATTGATTAAACTTCCAAAGAAGTAGTGTTAGTCTTGACTTTTGTTCAGTTCCAATATTTCACAATCAGTCACTTGTTTAAATAGTTTTAGATTAGAGCTACTGGAATTGCATGGACAGTGTTTTCATCTTATTTTCACTTCTCATTTGTTATTTACTTTTGATATTTTTCCCAACTGGTTGACAGTCTTGACTGAATTTGGTGAACAGCTAATTTGGAGATGACTATTAAACTTGTAATCAGTCAGTTAACAAGTGTTTATTAAGTGATCACAATGTTCCAAGAAAATAAAGGCAAAATGCAGTCCTTTCCATCAAGGAGCATAATTCAGATAGAAGACAAGTTATTTCCTTTCAAGATAGAGTTATTGCTGAGTCCTCCTGACTTTCTTCTTGAAAAAAAATCATTGTGTGCAGGTGTGAGATTTCTGAGTCATCTCTAAACCTTTGACCTTTGTCATTTCTTGATCCTGAATCATATTTTCTAACATAATTTTGGCCATCCTCTTCTATGTTCAGTTTTGCATTGAAGTCACAGGGTGTCACCACCTAATTTTAGATAATCTTGTCGAATTATTCAGACACTTTTCTCCACTCCTTTTCCCTTTCCAATTGGATAGAGCAAAATGGAGGATCTCAAGAACTGGAAAGAATATGTTAGGCTTAGTATGATGGGCAATAGGAAGCTACTACTGTATGTTTTTAACAGAAAAGTGACAAGAATAACACATTGCACAAGGTACAGTTATAGTGACAGTGGTTTATTGGTTCATGTTCATTCTCTGTACTGCCAAAAGAAATGAACAGATGACTCATGAAATGTCCCACTTAATTTTGTAATGCATTATGTGAAGAAATAGGTGTTTGTGACATTTAAGAAGATGATTTTGGGAAGGACAGATGGACCCACCAAAATGCAAGCAGGAGAAATCTGTACTGGGGGTAATACAATTTTAAATTTCATCTCTATACCATTTCACTATACTTGTACTGAACTCCCTTTCTAAATATGTATTTTCTTCTCCTCTTAGAATGTAAGCTCTTTGAGTGGAAAAGATTTTCTTGCTTCCTGTCTTTATATACCATAGTATATATCACATAGTAAGCACCTAATAAATGCTTTTGTATTTATTGATAAAAATTATTTATGAAAGATCTGAAAAAAATGAAAAAGCTCACCATTTTGTTGTTGTTCAGTTATTTCAGTCATGCCCGACTCTCTGTGACCTCATTTTGGAGTTTCCTTAGCAAAGATACTGGAGTGATTTGCCATTTCCTTCTCCAGTTCATTTTACAGATGAGGAACTGGGGTAAACAGAGATTTAGTGACTTGTCCAGAATCATACAGCTAGTGTCTGAGGCCAGATTTGAATTCAGGAAGATGAGTGTTCCTGATTCCAAGCCCAGTGCTCTATCTACTCCACTACCTAACTGCCCCATTACTTTGAAAAAATAGGTGACTAAGAAAACATCCAAAATTACTGTCCTACATGCCTCTTCTCATCTCTATATCATCTTTATAAAATTGGTTTCTGCATGAACTGAGAATATTCTTACATTAAGAATAAAGTGGGGCCCCTAAATGGCACAATAAATAGAGTGCTGGCCATGGAGTCAGGAGGACCTGAGTTTGAATCTGGCCTCAGACACTTAACACTTACTAGATGTGTAGACATGTGACCTTGGGCAAGTCACTCAGCCCCAATTGCCTCTCATTTGCCACTCAACCTTTCCCCCTTCCCCCCCCTCCTATAAAGAATAATGTTAACAGAATAGGAAAAAAGAATAGACCAAGTGAAAGATCATGCCTTTATGGCTACTTGATTGAGTAGTGTTAAAGATAAATGACTCATCTATATTCATTGTTTACTGGTTCCTAGCTGTCAAATTAGATGGAGAGCTAGGTGGCTCAGCGAATAGAGCACTAGTCCTGGAGTCAGGAGGCCCTGAATTCAAATCTGACCTCAGACACTTTACACACTTCTAGCTGTATGAACTTGGGAAAGTCACTTAACCCCAACTGCCTTGCCTTCTCCCCTCCAAAAAGAAGATTGAGAGTTAGACTTAGATTCAGAAAGATTTTAGTTTAATTTCAGCTTCCAGTTGAATTTCATTCAGCCTCTATCAATCGCCCAGATTCCTTATCTATAAAATGGGGATAATGATAGTACTTACTTTAAAAGGTTGCTGTGAGGATTAAAACAGTTAACATATATAAAGCACTTTGGAAATTTCAAAGCACTATATAAATGCTATTATTAATTATTATTATTGTTCTTTTTTAAAGCCTGTGGCTAATTAGAACAACTTGCTTCCTTGGAGTCTTTCCTAAAACAAGGATGTCTTTCATATACATGTTAATATATATATATAGTACATTATATATATTATACATATACATATACACACACACACACACACACACACATATATATATATATATATATAGGACTGCTAGGTGGCACAGTGAATAGAGCACTGGCCCTGGAGTCAGGAGGACCTGAGTTCAAATCCGACCTCAAACATTTAACACAAAACTAGCCATGTGCCCTTGGGCAAGTCACTTAACCCCAATAGCCCTATCTCCCCCCCTCCAAAAGGCAAAAAACCCCAAAAACCTAAAAAACAAAAAATATATCCAAATCTCTATGTCAGATGCAACTATGGAAACAACCTTATTCAATGATCTCCTGAATATTAATATGAGTGTATTATAAAATAGGAAGACATATATTCACCTAAAGTATTCACTCATCTTGGAACAGTCTAAACAAAAGGCTTCCTTGCATATATGTATTGTTGTTGTCGTTTTCCCCTTGTTCTCAAAGAGGATCAATGATGTGGGGGGGGGTGAGGTCTGGACTTGCAAGTGAACTGAATTGGATTCTAAGTGGGGCAGAGCAGTACAAAGTAATCTGCCTCACTCTGTCTTTTTTGTGAGTTTGGTGGCAAGTCATAGATCAAGATGACTGGTGATGGCCCTGGATACAGTGAGAGACCATGGCCTTTTTATGATAAAGTCTTACATGTATGTTTGTACATTTATATACATATACATGTATATGTATTCATGTACGTGGAACTATACCTGGAAAAGGAGATGGGTTACTCAAGAAGCAAAAAAAAAAATGAGGCAACAGATCGACAGTCTGAGTGATAATATTGCTGTAGCAGAGGCAATAGGGAGCGACGGAACTCAAAAGAATGAGAGGAAAACCTCCATGCAATTGGGTAAATTCTTTATGAAGGCTTTGTGAAAAGACATAGGCAGCCATTACATAGAATGATAAAGCATGAAAAGACTATGGTCAGTTTAAGGAGGCCAACTAGAGAGACAGACAGACAGACAGAGACAGAGACAGAGACAACAAATCAAAGTATACCGAATGTCACTACTGCAAAACCAATGCCAAATTTCCCCAACTGCTTCCCTTGCCAAAAGAAAAACAATGAACCAGAACTGGTATTGCAACTCGACTAGGTTAGCATAAAATATAATTCCCCTATGAAGCAGAAGTCAGCATACAATGTTTGCAATAAAAGAGTTATACATGAATTCTTGGTCAGACTTTGACTCTTCTTTCTCTCCCCATTAACCAGCTGGGGAGCACTAATTAAAAAAAATTATGAAAAGTAGCAATTTTATTTGAGTTAAAAATATTTACAAAAATCCAAAGACATACTCCATGAAACTGTTACAAACTATTTTTTTTCCTGTCATTGGGTTTTGCTCCAAAAATCACAGCTGAGAAATACTGTATAAAGTAAAAATAGGATTAGATTCAAAAAAGTATTCTACTGTTCTAATTTACAATTGATAGTATTTACAGAAATATTTACAATGGGAAAAAAAGATACTTTAAAATTTTAGTTCATTTGCAAGTCAGTTTCAGGACCCTTGAATGCACTTCTTTGAGGGTTTCAGACACAACAAATAATTTTTTTTAACCATCAAAATCTCAAGCACAGTAACTGAAAACCTGAAATGTTTCTGGACTAATTCTAAAAATAAAAAGTAAGTTTAACATTTATTTAATAACTACTATATACAATGAATTATGCTGAGTGCTGGAGACACACACACATACTTGGAGAGAGAAAAGCATGGCTCTTATCAGAGAGTTTACTTTCTGATATTCTATAAGGTAAAATGTAATAAGGGCAAATACATTTTTGTGTGTGTGTGAGAAATTATCTCATAGATACAAGGCTGTGAAATAATTTGAGGAAGGAGAGATGAGGAGGTGACATCTGAGTTGGACCAGAAAGGAATACAAGAATTCTGCACATGGAGATGAGGTCTCCCATTCCATGCGATGGGGATAGGCCTATACACCTAAGGATGAAATTGTCTAGTAGTCCAGTATGGCTGGATGGTAGTGTGCCTGAAGGAGAGTAAAATGCAATGGAGTTGAAAAATGACTACTCTGAGATTGGGGAAGGATGCAAATAGCAGACTAAGGGAATTTTATTTTATTTTAGAGGAAATAAGGAGCCTCTTAAGATTTTTGAGTAGGGGAGTAATATAATCAGATCTATGCATTAGGGAGATGATTTTTGAATTTGTTGAAGGATAGATTGAAAAAGAGAAATATAAAAAACAGGGTATGTGGCTAGGAGGTTAAAATAATAGCCCACATAAGAGACAATGCAGGTCTAAACTAGCATGGTGGCCATGCAAAAGGACATAATAGAAAATGACTGTTGAAGTAAAATTGGCCAAGATGGAGGAGTAAAAGCAGGAACTTACTTGAGCTCATCCCCAATTACCTCAAATATGTGTAAAAAAACGACTCTAAAATTTTAGAGCTATAGAACCCACAAAATGACAGAGAGTAAAATACATCTCCAGCTGAGGACAGCCTGGCACACTGAGAGGAAGGGTCTATTGCATTGGGCTGGTAATGGAGCACAGTCCCATGTGGGCTGTGCCAACACAGACTGGCAGCACAGATCGTCCAGAGAAGACCTCAGGGGATCAAATCACTGGCAGCTATGGCAGTTTCCAGACTTCTCAACCCATAAATGCCAAAAAAAATAAAAATAAAAAGTCAGTGGGGAAACTGTTGGAACTGGGTGAGAGAAGAGCATAGTCTGGTCCCTGTCTCCAGGGTTGTGGAGGTGGCAGTGGCTGCAGCTGCTGCGGTGGAGGCTGCTTCCAAAGCTCCAGGCCTACAGATGGTGGGAGGATCAAGCGACTGACCAGAGGGTAAGAGTAGCAATCTCTTTGCTAGCACTGAGGCAGGATTCTGTTGTTTTGCCCTGCTTGGATCTGGGTCCCAGTCTTGGGTGGTGGTCCTGGGGTGAGGAAGGCTGGCATGGCAGAGTTTTTGGAGGCTGTGGAGAGGCAGTCCTCCTCTGAAGCGGGTGCCTAGAAGAAGTTCTAACAACAGCTGCATAAAACCCCAGAAATTTGGGACACAGTATTCTCCACTCTGGAAGCAGAGTTCTGCCGTGGCAAAGAACTCAAAAGTGAAGTATTTGGCTGGCAAGATGAGCAAACAGAGAAAGAGAAACCAGACTATAGAATCATTTTTGGTGACAAAGAGGATCAAAACATAGAACCAGAAGAAGACAGCAAATAAGTAAAATCAATAAGACTTGTCAAGATTAGCTAGGTGTCATAAAAGATGGTAGCCATCTCTAGGGTGGGTGAGGGGAAGAAATTAACATAATAACTTTAATATATATTTAAAAGGAATGGCAAGTTGTACATAATAGATTTGCAATTTCATGTGCAATCATCTTTATAAAATTATACTATATTATGGAAATGCTTATTTTATTCCACAAATTAAAAATAAAATAAGCAAATGTTTTTAGAAAGGAGAAATAATGTTCTAAGGTTTCAAGGTTAGGAAGCTAGATGGAGAGTAGTGATGACAATAGAAACAGTTAAAAAGGAAGCAGAGATTTGGGAGTGAATGTAATGAATTCAGTTTGGTACATGTTATGATTGAGATGCCAATGGGACAGCCAGGTGGAAGAGTCCAGTAGGCAGTTGGAAATGGAGTCCTGGAGCTGAGGAAAGATTTGGATTGAATATATAAATCTGGAAATCATTTACTTAGAGGTAATAATTGCAACCATGGTAGTAGAATTGGTCGGCAAGGGAGAGTGTAGGCGAAAAGGATTGGAAAGAGCTTAAGTATGGAGGATATCCATACTTAAAAAGTGGGAAAAGAAAGTGAAACCAGTGAAATAAAACAAAGATGAATGAAAGAACCAAGAAAAAATTAATGTCACAGAAGCTAAGAAGGAGACATAATCAAGGAAAGCATAGTTGGCATCATCAAAGGATGCCAAAATGTCCAGAAGGATGAGGACCACTGAATTTATAAGTGAATGATTTTGGTGTCAATGATGCTCTGTTTTGTATAGAAAAAGTCAGTCTCTGGAAACAGATACATTGTTTTATTTTAGGATATTTTTCAAAGGGGAATGCTTTTCCTGGAAACCTTTTTGCAAGTGTTATTAAATCTTTATAGGGTGTCAGTTTTCTACCTCCCCAAAAGCTAATAACAGCTTCTTAAGTACCTAACAAAAGATGAACACAGCACTGGCTTAGACAAAAAGCTTCAGAAACATTCACAATGGTCAGAAATCTATAGGAATCCATACATCTAAATTGGTAATATAGGCATTTTCCTCCGTGCAAGAGAGTTTCCTAGCAATTGTACTTCAGAATCTTTCTTCATCTGCCTGAGACTATGGCCTTTAGGATCATTTTGGCATCTTTCTATGTGTTAGGGCTACAGAAAACTTCTCATCCTGAAGAAGATAGTCTGAAAACTTAAATTTGACTGTGTTTAAATTGGTTTTAAATTAACTCTGAGAAAAATGTCAATTTGTCTCTCCACAGGGAAAGAGCAGGGAGGGGAATTGGATAAGGTAGCTGCCAGGCCCCATATACCCAGGCTACATGGAGAGAAATTCTGAGATGGCCAATCCTGTCAGCCAATCCTGGCTCATATTTACATAGTCTTTACTTTGTAAAAAGTAAAAAAAAAGAAAAAGCTTTCCAGACAAGAATCCTAAGAGGTAGGAAGAATAGGAATTATTATCCTTCTTTTCAGAAATAGCAACTGGTCTGAGCTCACTCTACCAAAGAGAGACAACTTATATGGACCCCTCAAGATTATAAGGGTATCCTTGTGGGGCTTAGGGTATCTTCCTGTAATGCTATTAGCTCTATCCCCCATTCCAATGTATTCTTCCCACTGGTAATTGCCAGTGAATATCAGCTAAATTCCATTTAACCAATTAATATCAATTAGCTTTTGCAAGGGGATATTTACTTCAGCTACATGGTAAAAACTGAATAGTAAAAGTAAATACTTCCCTTGTACAAATATTCTCTGTCTTTGGTGACACATTCTCCACTATACTACCTCAGTCCCTGGGGAAGGTAGACTCAGATAATATAATTTTTCTCTCTTTTTCCCTCTCTTTCTCTTTTTTCTTCCTTCCTTCCTTCCTTTCCTTTCCTCCTTCCTTCCTTCCTTCCTTCCTTCCTTCCTTCCTTCCTTCCTTCCTTCCTTCCTTCCTTCCTTCCTTCCTTCCTTCCTTCCTTCCTTCCTTCCTTCTTTCCTTCCTCTCCCTTCCTTTTTTCTCTTTTGTTCTTTCTTTCTCTCTCCATTTCTTTCTTTCTCTCCCACATCTTACCCAGACTGGATGTGCAGGAGTTACTCATGAACCTGATTCAACTATGATCCACATGGAAGCTTTGACTTACTCCATTTCCAACCTCATGTGGTTTGCTCTTTCTTAGGTGATCTAATGGTTTACCATAATGCCAATGGCAAACTTAGTGTGAGTACTCAATTATCTTATTCCACTGCAGCTCAAACTCCTGAATTCAAGAGATCTATTATCCTCAGCCTCCCTGGGAGCAGGGATGATAAGCATGCACCCTCACACCCAGCTTTAAACACAGTTTCTAGAGCATTGATTTTACCAAGCGCATATAGAAAAGCAGCATAGCTGCTAGATGGGTTGAGTCTCACCCACCAATGGTCTAGGTCCCAGAGGTTCTTCCTTGACATTTCAATATAGGCTGACTACAAGACTGTATGAGCCATATACCTAGATCTCCTAGTGGTTTGTTTTCCTGAGCTTTCAAGGCACACTAGGTCATAGCCATCTCCACTCTTCTTCACCTAAAATAAGAAAGATCAGTTGCAAAGAGGCAAAGATCACAAGCCCATATTCACAGGCCACATGTTAGACTTAAATTGGGAGGGCCCAAGGTCCCTTCCCCCACATCATTATCCCTCTCGTGAAATGTAGCCAGGCAGGAAAAAGCCAGACCAAAGGCCAGGCCCTGACTGACTAATCCCTTTTGAATGTACCATAGTCCCAGTTACACAGGCAATGAAAAAGGCTTAGCTTAACCATGTGCTTAGTGGACCAGAACCACTTATAGAATGTCTGTGAATGCTCCAAAGTCCACGTGAAAATTGTATTAGCTGAACATTCTGCAAATACTCATAAGGACTGGTCAGTTCCTTTGTTATACAGATAACAATAACAATTCATCCTAAGTTTACAAACCACTTTCCTACAAAACCATGAGAAACTAAGAATTTGGCATATTATCTTATTTTTGTAAAAAAAAAAAAAAAGGGAAATTGTGGTGCAGAAAAGAAGGATATGCCTACTATATGCCAGGCATTGTGCTAAGCATTTTACAAACATCTCATTTGATCCTTTTACAACAACCATTTGATGTATATGCTATTATTATCCCCAATTTTCATTTGAGGGAACTGAGGCAGATCGAGGTTAAGTAACTTGCCCAGGGTCACACAGCTAACAAGTGTCTGGGTCTGGATTTGAATTCAGGACTTCCTGACAGGTCCAGTGCTCTATCCATTGAGCCACTTAACTAGTAACCTTCTTCAGATGTAGAATAATGTTGAGCCTTCAAGATGAATTTATGAGGCAATTAAGTGCCCAGTGGATAGAGTGCTGATCTTGGAGTTGTTGTTTCTGAGTCATTCGGATGTGTCCAACTCTTTGTCTGACCATATTGTACATGGGGCTTTCTTGACAAAGATGCTGGAGTGGTTTGTCATTTCCTTCTCCAATGGATTAAGGCAAATGGAGGTCAATTGGCATGCCCAGGATCACACAGCTAGTTTTTGAAGTTGGATTTGAACTTTGTCTTCTCTTTTCCAAGTACAGCCCCCTTTCCACTGAGCCACCTAGCAGCCCCTGACCTCAAATGTACTTTCAGTCACTTAGTGGCTATATAACCCTGAACAGGTCACTTAACCTATCTATGCCTCAGTTTTCTCATCTATAAAATGGGGATAATAACAGCAACTGCCTCAAATAGTTGCCATGAGGAAAAAAGGAGGTAATACTTGCAAAGTGCTTTATAAACCTTAAAGTACTATATTTACCAGTGAAAATTAGCTGACACTTTTTATGTGGGTAGAACAGGGAACTGAGTCAGCTGACCTAGGCTCTGAAGATAGAAAGAGATTACTAGAGGTAATAACTAATGACAGACAGCATGGCAGCAGAAAGAGCCCTGGATCTTGAGTCAGAGAATACTGGTTCAAATCTGGCCTTTGATGCTACCTTTGTGATGTTGGGTCACCCATTTGGGTCACCCAGTGCCTCAGTTTCCTTATCCATAAAAAGTAGGATTGGACTAGATGGCCTATGAGATTCCTTCTACCTCAAAGCTATGATCCAATCATTTAGTTTCAGAGATTGATTAGCTCACAGACCATGCTACAGCAGGTGGTGGGCAGGATTTTGTCACATGATCTGATAGGTTTGCTGACCCTCTGATTTTGGTTAGTTGAGACAGAGAGGACTGGCTCTTGCATTTGTGTTCCCTGGTTTGCCCTTCAGACTCCCTCAACTGCATTCTGCAAAGGCAGTAACATGCTAACCATCCGCAACTGAAACAACTGAGAGAGAAACCAAATATCTAACAGGTGGAAAAGACACATAACCGCAGGAGAATTCCCATCCTGATTGAGGGCTGGCCAAAGTGGGAGGGGTAAGGTTCCCCACCAGCTGCTCCAAGCATTGCCTTTCCTGACAAGGAATGCTGTTTAGCATGGGAATGCATGCTCAAAGGACCTGAGTAAGACTCTGTCATTGAACTGCAGGACAGGGACAAGGCTTTGTGACCTCTGGTAACTCACCCCACCCTCCTTTTTTTTTAAATGAGGGAGCTGGACCACATTCAATTCAATAAACATTTATTAGGGGTAAGACATACAAATATAGAAACAAGGCAGTTGAAACCCTCAAGAAGGTTTCTGTAGTTTGGAAGTGGGGAAAAATATATGTGCACATGATTATGAATGAGGTGTAGAGGTTAGGGTAGCTTTTGCTTTAGGTGGCACCTTAATTAGGTCTTGAAAAAATATCAAGAGTCAGAGAACTAGGGTTAAGTAACTTGCTCAAGGTTACATGGCCAGTTATTTCTGGGTGTGGTGCTGAGTATCTGAGCCCAGGATTCGATCTCCAGGTCATCCAGACACTGGAGCCCGTGCTCTTACTCGCTGAGCCACCTGGCCACCCCTAAGCAATCAGGGTTAAGTAACTTGCTCAAGGTTACACGGCCAGGTGTTTCTGGGGGGGTGCTAAGTGTCTGAGCCTGGGATTCGATCTCCAGGTCATCCCAACACTGGAGCAGGTGCTCTTACTCGCTGTGCTACCTGGCCACCCCTAGGGTTCATTTCAGAAATAAGGAACAGCATATGCAAAAACCCAGTGGTTGAATGGAAAAAGGACAATTTATCCAGTTTGAATGGACCCTCGAATGCATGACAGGATTTTTTTTTAAATCTAGAAAGAGATGTTTAGGTTAAACTGTGTCTTAAATGTCAAGCTAAGAAGTTTGAATTTTATCCTTTAGGCACTGGGGAACCTCTGAATATTTTTTAACAAAAGCTTGACATGTTCAGACATGTGATGGAATTACAGCCAAAACTGGTGCAGAGGGAGTAAGAACAGAAGAGAGTACAGAGAGGAAAGAGATATTGTGGAGAGAGAATAGGCAAGATTTGATCATTAATTGTATATGAGCTGGAGAGCAGAGTGAAAGAAATGGAAGAATTAGAGACAGTTGGGGTTATACAATTCAAAGAATAGCAAGAGAAATTGGGAACTTAGGAGAAAGGGTACATTTGGGGTGGAAATGATGAGTTTACTTTTGTACATGCTGTGTTTCAAGTGCTGAAAGAACATCAAAATGGAGATGATGTCCAGCAGGTGGGTGGAAATATCAGAAATGATATGGGGTGATTACTGAAGTCCCATGAAAAAGTAATGCCTGTCTCAAGAAGGAAGAAGACTGAGAAAAGGTCATTAGATTTGGCTATTGGGATGGAGTTCATTGGTGACCTTGGAGGGAGCAATTTAAAGAAAGTGTTAGGAACAGAAGCCAGATTGTACGAGGCTAAAGAGTGAGTGAATAGTAAAGAAACTGAGGTAGGAAGTGTAAATTTTGGGGGGGGGAATTTTAGCAATGGAAGGGGGGAGAGACAGAGATAGAGACAGAAAGAGACACAGAGACAGAAAGATAATAATAGCTTGAAAGGATAGCAGGATTGCTACACACACGTGTGTGTGTGTGTGTGTGTGTGTGTGTGTGGGTGTGGGTGTGGGTGTGGGTGTGTGTGGGTGTTTATGTACTTCTTACACTTTAAAGTCCAAGAAAATATAAACGAATCATAGATAGGATTACTGACACAACATGCTTAATGAGAAGTATGCCATTTTTTGCTTAAAGTAATGGGAGGTAAGGACATCTTTTTTTTCAATTCAGCAAGCATTCATTTGCCAGATATTAGTCTAGGCATTTGGGAAATTAAGACTGAATTATAATAATACATACAAAATGAAACTCCCAATGCCCTCTAGGATCTTAACTTCTACTTTGGCAGGATTAAGGGAGACATCATAGGATGTCATAGGATGTGCATTAAATTTTAAGTGTGCTAAACTCACAATGAGGGAGTCTTTTTATGCCCTTGGGTCACCAGGAAGCTACATTGATACAGCCAGAGGGTACCGGGAAGTTGTACTGAAAGACACAACTTTGAGTCTTACCTCACCCAAACCAATCAAGTGCTAGTTTTCTTATTATATTTTAAGTAAAATGTAGAAGAATTTCTGTTGTGGAGATGGGGATAATATATTATATAACATATAATACATACTCCATTCCACTTTTGCTGCTCAGTTTGGTTTCAACTCCTTGAAATAAGATGTCCCTCCCAGGTTAAGCTCATCTCTATTATCATGATCATGCTGTTAGCTCAGGCCTTAACTGACACCACCTCTTCTCCCCTTGGTCTCTTCTCCCCTGTAATTGAAGGGCTGGAGGGTAGAATACCAAAATCCTCCCAATGGCAGAAAGTGGACTTTTTGGCTCACTCAACCCTATCTGCTGTTCTGCCTAGTTTCAGCCTCAAAAAGCAAGACACCTCTGCCCCAACTACACCTTTGTTCCCTACTTTTTTTTTTCTACCTCTTTTTGTATATAGTCTCCCTGCCCCCCCCCCCCCATTAAATCTCAAACTCTTGGAGGGCAGGGACTGTCTTTCTTTTTATTAATCATATACTCAGCACTAAGCACAGTGTCTCGCACATAATGTGTAGTTTGTCCTTCATTCTCAAAGAGAACCATGACATCAGGGAGAGGATGCCATGACTTGCAATTGATTCTGATTTGAGATAGGGAGGGCTGTGCAAACTCACCAGCCTCACTTCCTCCTTCAGAGTCATCTGGGTCCAGTGGCCAGATATGAGACTTAATAAATGTTTATTGGATTGGATCAAACATTTTTATCCCTCATTTGGATCTAAGGCAAATGGATTTACTCTCCACCAATGCAGAGAGAGTCTTATACTAAAGGGCTTTGGCACTGAGGTTACATACAAAATAAATACAGAGTAGTTTCAGAGTGAGAAATCAGGAAAGTCTTTTTGAGAAAATAGCATTGAAGGGAGCTAGGGGTTCCAAGAACCAGAGGTGAGGAGAGGGAGCATTCCAGATATAGGGGAGCAGCCTATGTAAAGGCATATATATGGCACAAAGTGTAATGTTGTGCATGGAGAAATGAAAATACTGTGTGACCCTGGGCAAGTCACTTAACCCCAATTGCCTACACCCCCTAAAAAAAGAAATCACCTAATTTAGATTAAGTAGAACAATACATAATAATAGATTATTCTATGCTCCCTCCATTCTCAGATCATCTTGTAACTCTTTATTAGTATGAATGTTGCATGCTACCAAGAGAAAGGAAATTCCCTTCTGTAGCACCAACTCGATATTCACAGTACCTATGGCAATTATTAATATGCCAGCATAATATAAATCACAAAATATAACAAATTCTCCACATGGAAGACAGAACCAAAACATTTATTCAAACACCAGAAAGCCAAATCCCAATACCAGAAAGCCAAATCCATCATAGCAACAAAGAAATATACACACAATAACACTGCAGGGGGTACCACCATCCCCAAGCCTTCTCCCTGCCAAGGCCTTCCCACAAACACTCACAGCTTGCTGCCTGCTTCCTCCCTCAGCTCTAACTATTCTGATTCCCAGTTCTGTCTACTCCACCCCTTCCTGCTCCACCCACTTGGCAAGCTCCTCCTACCACAGACTCATGTGACTCAAGTTTCCATGTGACTCAAGCAGGTTACATTGGCCCATTAATGGATGGGAAAGATCTTCCCATTAAGCAAAAATACATTAACAATATACCTGACAAGGACAGCTTTGTTTTTATCTCTGTTCCTCTCGCACCTGGTGGAGTGTCTTACACATAGTTGGTGCTTAATAAATGTATGTTGAATGAATGTATGACAGGAAGATATTTTGGACTGGCAACCAGTAATCTTTGAATTTGCCTATGGGAAACTGCCAAATGATTCATGATGGAAAGATGCCATGCGAACACAGATGGATTTCCACCACAGACTGTGTGAAGCTCATCTTTGACTTTGATCAGACATTGGACACTGCTCGATTTGCAGGGGTTTGGGCATTTAGGCAGGAAGCTCAAAAGCTTCACTTTCCTTGGGAATGTATGGGAACTAAAGAAGCAAATTTACTCTTAAAAAACATACTACAACAAACATTTCAGTTCAATTCCTCTTTTGAATGGGTGATACAGTTCAGAATTTTTTGTTATTTGCTAACTGAAAAACAAAGAATTAAAAAAAAAAACTTCTCCCTCCCTTCCCCCAATTTTTGTAACCATATGGAGAAATGATAGGACAAACTTTTTATAAACAAGAGTCATGTTCTGGTAAAATCTGGCTTTCTTGAGCCCATTGTGTCTCTTATCTCATCATCTGCTATTTGAGGATTTTCCAGTTTCAATAACAGAGTGCCTCAAATTATCATGTATTCTTTCTCTTTCATCACTTTGGGAAAATAAAATAAAATGCATCCATTCTGGTGTAAAACAGCATTCTTTGCTGAAGGAAAAAAAATCTCGCAAGATTGTTTGGGGATGCTACAGTAAATGTTTATAAATAATAATATGACCTAAATCAATCAGGTTTTCCAAAACTTATTCCAATGGAAGATTCCCTTGAGGAGATGCCTGAAATCACTTTGTATTTATATTGTATATATCCTGTATATATGTAATTGAGAAGAAGAATGGTACAGTGGATGATGAGCTGAGCTTAGCTCAAAACCAGGTTTTGAATGTGTTCATGTCCTGCTTCAAATCCATACTAGCTGTGTGACCCTAGGCAAGTCACTTAATCTCTGCCTTACTCCCTCATCTGTAAAACAGGACTAATAATTGTACCTATCTCCCAAAGTTGTTATGGAAGTCAAATTATATCATATTTGTAAAGTGCTTTGCAAAACTTAAAGTGCTATATAAATATTAACAATTATTATTGAAATCAGAAGTCCAATAGCTGTATCTATATCAATATAAGTGCATTTACATATACACATATATGCATATGTGTATATATCGATACATATATTCGGATTGATTCACACACACATAAAATACTAATTATACATTTGCTTAATTGCTCATTTGTTGAATCCTGCTAAAGTAATATAAATTTCTTCAGGGCAGGAACTGTCTCAATGTTGGTTTTATATCTCCGGTGCCTGATACATAGTAGATGCTTAATAAAATGCTTGTTCATTGAATGATTTCTATATATACTCCAGGAAACATATGAGATGAATATCTGTATTCCTACAAATAGCAAAACTTTACATTGGAAAAAAGCCTGGGCACAATTCCTGGTTTATAGGAAGGTATGAGAATATCTTGTAAAAAAAATAATTGTTAAAAGCACTTTACAAAATATAATTGCCATACCACTGTTAAATGATGACAACAGCAGCTCTTCAGGGACTGGTAAAAATCAAACCCTGTTGGAATAGGAACTATAAAGAAAAGTAAAGAAAACAGAGTGGATAGAAAGACCTCATAAATTTAAGAGGGGTCAAAAAAGGTACCATTGAGAGTGATAAAAGGAAGAAGCTGACCAACAACTTTAAGTCTAACGCTCTAGTCCCTTGAAGCAAATAACTCATGTTGAATTTAAGAGGATTTAAATCCAAGTGTAGGCTTCAAAGACCCATCTCTTAAATGTTTATTGAGAGGCTTTCTACACATAGAAGAAAACGTAAGAAAAAATGATGCAAATAGTATTCTCCTGTTTTACAGGTCTCATAGTACAACTGAATGATTTTTTAGAGGAATATAAGGAAGGGTAACATGGATTCTTTAGCTATTCCATAGAGCTAATAAGCAGCCACAGCACAGTGGAAAATATGAAATGTGAAAAACAAGGGCAAAGTTCTTCCTGAGAAGGGAATTGTCATCCAGCAGCACAGAAATCATTCTTTCTCTCCCACAAGGCAAAATACCACTTTGTTGAGAATCTGTCTTTATAAAGCTATCTTGTGTATTTACACAAAGAAAACTTGATTCACAAGAAGCTTAATTTTAGTTATCGCTTTCTCCAGACTATTAAGTTACAAATCAGTTTATAAGATGTATGTAGCACCCTGGTCTATAGGCAGAGACTGAAACCAATATACTTAACAACATAACAATGAAAAATAAAGTCTTGACTCATGTAAATTGAACAAAGGACAGACCTCTCTTATTTATTGCCTTTTCAATGGACTACATTACTACCTCATGATTTTGCAGCCATAAAAGCTCATGTATATTGCTAAATATTTCTGGATAATATGGCACAGATCTGACCATATGACACCACCCCCTCCTTCAATAAAGTCCAATGACTCCCTATTACCTCTAGGATCAAATATAATCTTCTCTGTTTGGCATTTAAAGTTACTTACAACTTGGCCCCTCCCTACCTTTTTAATCTGCTTAAATATCATTCCACTTCACCCACTCTATGTACTAACCATGCTACCTTACCTCAAGTTCTGCTCTTGATGTCCTGTATGACCCTGTATAAATCTCCTAAATTCCCTGAGCCTTCTCTTGTTTTTCTGTAAAATGAGGAGAACTGGTTGGATGACCACTAAAAACTCTCCAAATTCTAAAGCTGTAATGCTATGATACTATGGCCCTAAGAATAAAATGTTTTCTCTCTCTTTTTCACTGAAATATTTTTTTTCCATCTTTTCCACAGCTCATTCACACAGCTGTGTTATGAGTCCCCCACCTCCTAAACAAAAGACATATCACTAGGATGATCCCTGGAGAATTAGCCTGAGAAAATGTGGAAATAATGCATTTCATTTTCTCCATGTTATATCAACCTGGCCTTTGTCTATCCTTGAGCCACGGATGATCTCATTTCTCTGTCAACGCTCATCAGATGAAGTGGACAACTGCTGCATGTCTACTCATGTATGTATATTGTAAAGAGGATAAAATGATAGAAAGAAAATGTAATTAGAGAGAGACAGATAGATGATCAATGGATAGTCAATAGATTTTGAGAGATGATAGGTCTATAGAGACATGTATATATAGACAGACACATAAGTAGGTGATTGATAGAGAGATGATCAATAGATGTTGCTACATGATAGGTAGATATATATATATGTATATATATATAGAGAGAGAGACAGATAGGTCGATGGATAGATAGATGAATGGATAATAAGTACATAGAGAGAAATAAATATATAGAGAGACAGACAGACAGATAGATGAAAAAGAAATGGAAAAAATAGAGAAGAGAATCAAAAGAAAGAAATTCCCTCCTACGCAGCCTGCCCCTGAAGAAAACATCTGCCTGAATATTTTAAACTAGGAATGTGACCTGTTAATATAATCCAAACATGGGAGCAGGGAGGAGTTCATAGGGCTGGTCAGAGATGGGAAATAGATGAATTTCTGAACTTTGAGAGGATGCTATTGTTTTATAAGAGCATAATATGTAAAGGTTGAATGCTATATTACTCAGTGATGGGACAAGAGAAAGGAGAATGAAAATTCTTATCCATTTTTAGGTAAGACCCATAAAGATATGAAGGCTAAAGTCTTAGACATCTATTCACTGAGAAATTATGAATCTAAATTAAGATAAAATATGGTCATCTGAGGATAAGATGAAAAACTAGTAAGAAGCTTGATATCTTTAAGCAGAAAGAAATATCCATGTGGACTTCAAACCTTAGATTATCTCACCCAGTTTCCTTATACTTTTTTTTTTTAAAGTCTTTGTGTTAAAAGTAGAACTTCATAGACTTATAGGCTCTAAAACCTGGATTCTAGTTTCATTTCTGCCACTAATAATAATCTCATGTGCTTTTACAATTGGCGAAGCCCTTTTACAGATATTATCACATTTGATCCTAAAACAATCCTGTGGGGTAGGTGGGCAGGTATTATTGTTTTGTCCCCCCCCCCACTTTATTATTGAAAAAAATGTGGTTCAGAGAGATTCGTTGAATTCCCCCAAAATCACACAGCTAGTAAGTGGCAGTAATCCAGTTTATTAACTAGCTTAAGATTGGTGAAGTTAACTAGATCTGTGTCCCAAAGAGATAATTAAAAAGGGAAAAAGACCCACATGTACAAAAATATTTATAGCACCTTTTTTTTTCTGGTGGCAAAGAACTGGAAATTGAGGAGATGTCCGTGAATTGGGGAATGATTGAACAAGTTGTGGTATATGAATGTAATGGAATACTATTGTTCCATAAAAAATGATGAGCAGGCAGATTACAGAAAAAACCTGGAAAGACTTGCATGCGTTGATGCAGAGTGAAGTGAGCAGAACAGGGAGAACGTTGTACATGGTAACAAGCAATATTGTATGATGACCAACTTTCAAAGATTTAGCTCTTCTCAGCAATGCAATGATCTAAGACAATTCCCAAAGACTCATGATGGAAAATACTATCTATAGCCAGAGAAAGAACTATGGAGTCTGAATGTAGATCAAAGTATACCATTTTCTTTTTTTTTCTTTCTGATTCTTTCACAACATGACTGATATGGAAATATGTTTAATATGATTGTATATGTATAGCCTATATCAGATTGCATGTCATCTTGTAGAGGGGGAAGGAGAAGAGGGAGAAAAAACTTTGGAACTCAAAATCTTCTAAAAATGATTGTTGAAAACTATCTTTGTATGTAATTAGAAAAAAAATATTAAGTGGGGAAGAGAAAAAAAAAGATTAGTGAAGTTAATTCCACTCTCTAGCCCCTAAACTCCTCACCTATAAAATTACTGGGTGTTGGACTTCAGGGGTGGGGAGCCTGTGTCTTTGAGGCCACATGTGACCTTCTAGTTCTGTAAAATTTGGATTCAGTCAAAAGGCTGCACTTAAGGATCTAGAAGGTCACACGTGGCCTCAAGGCCACAAGTTCCCCACCTCATACTAGATGATCTCTAAATTTCCTTCTAGCTCTAGTATTCTTTCATCCTAACAGCCCAGAAGAAAGCTCAAGAGGTCCTATTGTCCAGCCTCTTGCCTTGAAGACAGGTTATAATTTTGTCATTTGAAGACAGATGATCATCGTGTATCCTGGTCCAAAAGAAAATGAATTATGGAAGGCCACAACTTCAATTTTCCATAAATTATATCTTTTAATGATCTATGAATCACCCTTGGTTTTAGACAATTATTTTTTCATCATAGAAGAATAGTAAACTTATTTATTTGATGGCTAAAAAAGATGTATCATACGAACTATTTTTGAAAGGAGACTATGAAGGTTGGTTTCCATGGCTTCCTTCAAGACCAGCTTAAGTCCTACCCACTTCAGGAGATGTTTCCTGGTCCTCCCAGCTACTAATACCTCCCTCAGCTTATCTTTCTTTTTTCTTTCTTTCTTTCTTTCTCTTTCTTTCTTTATTCCTTCCTTCCTTCTTTCTTTCTTTCTTTCTTTCTTTCTTTCTTTCTTTCTTTCTTTCTTTCTTTCTTTCTTTCTTTCTTTCTTTCTTTCTTTCTTTCTTTCTTTCTTCCTTCCTTCCTTCCTTCCTTCCTTCCTTCCTTTTCTTTCATCTCTGTATGTAAACACACACACATATATTATCTCCTCTCTCTCTTTCCCTCTCTTCTTCTCTCTCTCTCCCTTTCCATTTATCCATCTATAGAGACAGAGGAGAGTATATGTGTGTATAGACAGCATACAGTGAACATACAGTTGCATATATACATATAGAAGCATGTGTATATATGTACACATACATACATGTATAGATACACACATATATCATTTATTCCCCCATTAGAATGGGAGTTCCTTGAGAGCAGGGGATATTTTTTTTTACTTTCTTTTATCCCTAGTTGACTGCCTGATTGCCTGGGTATCAATGAATGGAGAAACTGAGGATCACTGCAAAAGTTTTTGGTCACATGAATTCCAAAGCAATAAGCAAAATTTGAAAATTAGAAGCTCAAAATTGACTGGGAACTTTAGGCTACCTCTAAAATGGATGAGTGGTTTATGTAGAAGAGTGTTCACTCAAGTGACTTGAAGTTCTTCGTAAATCTGAGCAATAATTTTCATCGTTTTATTACAAGGACACCACCAGAGGGTGCTATGAAAAATAAGCCAAGCTGCCCATTTCACTCAGGCTCTTCAGGACAGGAAGTTGTCAATTACCTAGGAGCCCTGAAACCTGCACTGGCCTCACAGGATCCTGACCTATATCCAGGGAGTGTCAAATTTCTAGGTGGAACTAAGGGTAGGGATAGGAGGGTTCCCTCTATTTAGAAATTGGCTTTCCTTCCAGTCCCTTGTATGTGTTTCATTAAAGAGACTTTACCAAGGTCATTACTTTAGAAATTATTTAATCAGACTAGTTTCTTTTTTTTTTAAAAAAAAGGATGACCATTAATATCAAAGCACCCTCCATATGCAACCCAGATGGCTACCTCCATTTAGTATCTGCTTCAATCCACTGAGTACAGAGGAAGGCAAGAGGCCAAAAGTTCAGTTCTCTATGGTGCCCAGTTGGGAGCTGAGCAAATAATTTTACTTAAAAATGGGTGTGACCATTCAGATTGTGCTGATGAATGCAGGAACCACAGAGTGTTTTTGTGATTTTTCCCAAATGCTCCATAAATTGGTATTTGTGAGGAGTCAGCCAAAATCAGTTTAACCTTCCTGGCAGCCATCATCATTTTACTTTATACTGGCTCCACATCTCTCTCTACAAAGGTCACATTTTGCCATCTACTTATATTTTTGCTGCTTTAGAACTGGAACAAAGTCCACTGAGTGTCTCCAAAAGGCAATAAAATGTCCTTGTTATCTAAGTCCTTCCAAAGGCAAATGACTTGTGAGGGACTTGTGGCTGACTCATGTTCAATTGTCATTAGTGTAGTACATAGGGTACTGACTTTGGAGTCAAGAAGGCCTGGGTTCAAATCAGACTCGGACTCTTCTTAGCTATGTGACCCTAAATAAGTCACTCAACTGTACTTATCTTTAATTTTCTGATACATAAAATGACAGGGTTGGATTCTATGGACTCTAAGGAGCCTGCTAGTTCTAAATCCATGATTCTATTGTCACTTAATTCTTTTTTTTTTTGCCTTTTTGAGGGCAAATGGGGTTAAGTAAGTTGCCCAAGGTTACACAGCTAGCTTTTTGTGTGTGTGTGTGTGTGGGTGCTAAGTGTCTGAGGCTGGAACCGAACTCAGGTCCTCCTGACTCCGGGGCCAGCGCTTTACTCACTGTGCCACCTAGCCGCCCCTATTGTCACTTAATTCTTGCCATTTTCTTTCAAATCACCTATCCCATCTTGGTCCTCTCCCACTGGTGTGATTATCACTGAGATTATATAATGATACCCCCATTCCAGCAGCAGCATTAATAATAATTCATATTTACCTCATTTATTCTATTTTCCACTAATTCCATAGCTGGGGAAAACTAATTTCTATAGTACAAACATGGTCTGCAGGGGGAAAAAAAATATATATATATATATGTATATGTGTGTGTATAAATATATATATGTAAATAATTACATGTAACAATTAAAATACCAAAAAGGAAAGGTAGAACCACAAAGTTGAAAAGTAGACTTTTTAACACCCAGTTGGATGATAAAATCAAGATTGAGAGGTCTGTCATCTTTCCAGGCAAGGCCTGATAGAGAAGCACCCATGGCTTATAAAACCAGATGGCTATTACCTGCTTCTTGTGATGGATGTGCTTGTGAAACTAAGCAGTGCTGGGATCAACAACATCTGATCACTTCAGTAAGAAAGACTAAGATACACTAATCAAACATTCACCCCACTTGTCAGGAGTACCACCTAACACCAGAGGGTGAATTGGGGTATCCACATAGCTCTTTTTTGCTTTTCCTTGGGTTTTCTGAGAGCCAGCTGTCTCTCTTCCCTTACCACTTATCCACTTTATGGATAGTGTTCCAGAGTCTTAATTGGTCTCAGTTTGGGCAAGTGGATTATCCAATCAGATCAATATTTTTAAAACTACATCCTATTAGACTCTTCCCCTTCATCTTCTGTTTGCTTCCTTTAAATATAAGTGTGTATGTATATATGTAAACACCTATATATACACACATATCTGCATATATATGTATTATATATCCTTCAAACAGATTATTATAAATTCATAAAAGAAGTAATGTTAACATCCACCTTACCCCTTACCCTCAGGAGGGTTTTCCCAGTTCCTGTGATCTTCCTCACACTAGGCAACTCTTCCAGTAGCGGAGAGATAAACAGATGGAAGTTTAGTCCCACCTAGCTGCTCCCAGGAGGGAGCTAGCAATAAATTTTGTCCTGGGCTTTTCACTGCTGGAAAAATCTTTATGGGAGTTCAATGTCTAATCTCTTGCTGTATTTCAGGATCTCTAAGTTCTTCTGTTAGTCTTTCCTGATGTGGCATTAGCCTCTACAGACCAACTGCATATGGTACCAGTCTCTTCTTGAGGAGGGTCTGCTCAGAGCTGTCCAGGAGCTCACTTACTTTCCCTTTCCCACTGAGTAATCTTCATTCTGACCAGATAGCCAGTGAAGAGCATCCACTAGTAGGGTTTCATAAGTCATCTCCTTCCCATTCATATTTAGCTTAAGCAGGAGTAGGGGACCTGTGGCCTAAAGGCCACATGTGACTTTCTAGACCCTTGGGTTCAGCCTTTTGACTGAGTTTATATTTTATAGAACTAATTCTTTTATTAAGGGGATTTGTTATGTGAAATTGGGATTCAATCAAAGGGCCACACTTGAGAACCTAGAGGGCCACATGTGGCCTCAAGGCCCCATTTTTTCCCACCCCTGGCTTAGGCTTTCCTTTATATACCCTATCCTAGTGTCTTCTGTCATCACACAGACATATATACTCTTTAACCATTCAACTCCCAAAGTTGTATGGGAAAGAAGATATATTACTTAATCATGAACAATATTGCTGGAAAGAACCTAGGGAAGCATTGACAAGATTACAAAGTGTTGGGCCAGAAAAGGAAAACTAAAACTTTTATGGATACACATGATGTTTTGTTTTGTTTTTGCTTTATTTTCACTGGTATCCATCAAAGGCAAGAGATTCTGAAGAGAAAAAAGACTTGTGAAGCAAATGGTAAAAAAAAAAAAGTATCTAAAAAAAGGTATGTAAGAAAAATGGTGTAGCAAATCTTAGCATAAATGACAATGAGCCAATAGATTCAGAATAACCCAAATGTGTAGGGGGAAACTAATTAAAGATAACTGGGGGTAAAAGTAAAGGCCAAACTAAAATGCATTCATGTTAGGAAAAGTAGATTCCATTTATAAGGCAAACAGAAACTTTCCTCTAGAGACTAAATCTGTTATATAAAGAAATGGCAAAAATAGTGATATTCCTAAAGGTAATAGGTTTTGAATTTAATTAGATGAAGATCTATGATTTCATTGACACAGGGAATTCCTTGGGGGAGACTCCCTCTACTAGTGCACACTGGCACCTGCCCTGTAATTTACAGTTTTAGCAAAATGTCTGAATCACTGTAAGTTTAAGCGACTTGTCCAGTGTCACACAGCTAGTATAAAGGAAACTTGAATCAAGGTATCCAAGCTTTCTATTCATTGTGTATATTGTCTTTGCAAAATTTATTATTAGTAATTTTTGAGGGGGAAGGTAAAGCAGTTGGGGTTAAGTGACTTGCTCAAGATCACACAGCTAGTAGGTATGTCAAGTGTCTGAGGTCATGTTTGAACTCAGGTCCTCCTGACTCCAGGGTCAGTTATCTATTCACTGTGCCACCTAGCTTCCTCTTAGTTAATATTTTTAACGGTTGATTAACAAACTTAAGAGAGGAGAAGTGATCAGAGGTGTTTAATAATTACTTGTTGAATGAAAGAATTATTAATGAGTTCTAACTCCTTACTCTTGAATGCCTTGAACTGTCTTGAGTCACTTGAAGTCTTAGAACTTAGGGCATATGAATACAAGGGTTGTTGAAATAAGGTTATATACTTTTTTTTGTCATATTTAAGAGATAAAATGCTAACTGATTTACTTATAATCTTACCACTTAATTTTTAAAAATCTGAGTAAAGATCAAAATATTGTACAAATAGAAAATGATAAATGTTCCTTTAAAGAGTATTGGGCTATAATTCTAACATTCATATTCTTACAAATAATGCAGCTAATGCAGAGAGGGGCTAAGGACATGGGTAAGGGTTAGAGATAGGAGGGGAGGGAAGGATGACTTCTCAAGAGCTCCAGATAATCAAAGGATTGGGAGTAAACAACCAGAATTTATAAAGACCTCAGAAACTCAATGGCTGCTTTTGGCTTGAGGTACAAGATTCAGCAGATGTTACTTTGGAATTTTAGCCACAGACCTGATATTGTCTTCTGAGGTTTTTACCAACAAAAATTATACTGTTTGGATCAGAACAATTGGACAGGGATGAAAACTGGCTGTCAGACAAAGGGAAATGGTGACACATTAGAGAAAAATGTTGAATAGAGAACTGCAAGTCTCCATGGACATTAAACTCAAGGGAATAAATGATGTGGTAGAAGCAACACTACTTGGAATGTCTACTAAACCAGAAACATGGGTGACATATGAGGATAAGTGAGTTACTTGGCAAGAGAAATAAGGCACAAAATATAGATGGGAAAACTACACTTTGAATAAATGTAGGTTCATTTATTAATCGGAAAACAAGGAATTTTATCAATAGTAACAATAACAACTATGAACTTTAAAGTTTCTAAAGCTCTCTTTATATAGTATTTCATGAAGAGATAGCTAATAGACAATATATGAAACTCATTAACCTGACAATTGAGTGAAGCCTTCATAATCTGCCTCCAAATTGCTTTTCAATCTTGTTTTATATTACTCTTTATTCAAATGCTCTATCATCCAAACAAATTGGAGCACTCACTATTCCTTTATCCCAATTTGGTCTCTTACACCTGAATGTATTTGCATACATCTTCCTGAATGCCTGGAGTGAACTTGCTCCAATTTCTTCCTCTTGAAATTCTTCTTTTGTATGAGAGATCTAAGATCTTCAAGATCTAGTTCAGATGTCTTCTACCTTCTGTTAGCCCCTACCTTACCTAAATGTAATTATGATCTCACTGAACCTCTCACATTAATCTGTTTGATCTCCCCTATTAACTCAATCATATCCTAAATTTTCTTTGTTTGTTTATCTATCTTGTCCCTTTGTTAACTACAATGTAAATTCATTGATGTTAGAGAATGTTTATTTTTAAAAAAATATTTGTATCTGCAGCACATAGCACAGTGCCTTACACATATTAGGCATTCATAAAAATTTGTTGACTTTTGGAATATGAAATTTGAAATGTGATTTTTTAAAATAAAAAAGACACCAATATTAGGGGTAAATCATTTAGCCTGAGCCAAATTGGGGGGGGGAGACAGAATATAAATAAGGAAGACAAAATTAAAAGTGAAATATCAATTAAAACAAACACTTCCAGGCAGGGATAATAATTAAAACTGAAATGAGTTTTCAAAGGAAATTCATGATTTTAAAAGACAATGCTTTAAACTAGCTTATGCCAAAAGATATTATGCACAATAAACTAATAGCCATACTCAACATAAATGCACCAAATGATACAGCATCTAAATGCTTAAAATAAAAACTAAATGTGATACAGGGGAAAATAGATAGCAAAACTAGTCATGGAGAATTCAAAGCATGTCTTTCAAACCAATAAAAACTTAACCAAATGATAATAAAAGAAATGAGTTATGGAACTGAATAGAATTTTAGAGGAAAAAGAAAGCTATCATAAACTTTTATCCATCCTCAAATGGGAATAGAAAAGCGTACACATAATTCTCAAGTGAGGATGACACCTTTACAAAATGTATTCAGGCACCAAAATTTCACAATGAAAAGCAGAAATATTAAACATATCTTTCACTGGCCACAATACAATAAAAATAATATTACAAAATGACCTCTGAAAAGGATTAAAATTCACTGGAGACTAAACAACTTAATCCTAAGTATTTGGTGGGCCAAAGAACAAATCAAAGAAAAAAATCAATAATTTTATTAAAGACAATGACAACAATGAGACAGCATGCTAAAATATTTAGAATGAAGCCAAAGCAAATTTTAGGAGAAAATTCATATCTCTAAATATTTTCATCGATGAAAGAATACACCAATGAATTATGCATGCAACTAAAAAACCCAAGAAAATCACCAAATTAAAAATTCTAAATTAAACTCCCAACTAGAAAACTTAAACATCAAAGAAGAATTTACAAAATTTAAAGTAAAAATATGAAAAAATACATAAAATTAGGAATTGTTTTGTAATATAGATAAGCAATTAACTAATTTTATTTTTTAAAAAGGAAAACTAAATGACTGATATCAAAATGAAGAAAATAAACTCACAACAAATGAAGAGGAAGAAGACATTATTAAAAATGATAAAACTGACAACCTACATGAAATGAAAGAATATACATGAAAAGATAAGACACCCACATTAACAAAACAGGAAATGAAAAATTTAAATAACCCAGCTGTCCTCAGTGCTATAGACCTCTGTCTGTCTCCCTATGCTGACCACAACTGGAAAAAAATAACTCACTATGATGTTCCATTGGATTTCTCAATCACAACTACATCTGGTACTCTTTCTAGGTCTTTGTTGTAGTAATTATGGGGGAGAGGTGAACTGTATTGTTTCCTCCTACTCTGCCATCTTTGCTGGCATTTTATCATGCTCCCTGAAAGAACTAATGTAAATCTTTTTAACCCAACCAAATCCCCTACACTATCTTCTCTCTGCTTCTTCTCTGGAGAATACTTTACCTCCTAATTTACCAGAAAAAAAGGGGGTAAAAGGGTATATCCACCATTCTCTCTCTCTCTCTCTCTCTCTCTTTCTCTCTCTCTCTCTCTCTCTCTCTTTCTCTCTCTCTCTCTCTCTCTCTCTCTCTCTCTCTCTCTCTCTCTCTCTCTCTCTCTGTGTGTGTGTGTGTGTGTGTGTTTCTGTGTTTCTTCTGTTGTATTTGTTTTTATTACTAAATCTTTCCAATAAAGAAAAAAATATACAAACAAAAAGCCCTTTATTTAATCATTAAACTATAACTGTGTGTGAGTGTGTGTGTTTGTGTGTGTGTGCATTGTGTATTCACTTTCATGGTTACTTAGACACTCTGGACTTTATTACTCATCTATAAAATGAGGGTATCATAATTGATGACCTCTAAAGTTATGATCCTATGATTTCAAATCCATTCACAATTGCATGAAGTTGTCAGCCTCACTCTCTCTTTCAGAGTCATCAAAGTCCAGGGGCAAGATAGAAGTCAGTATGATTGTCAGTGCCTCAAGACACAATATCTGACCAAAGCACCCACTTCAGCCAACTTCATAGCTGTTGGAACAAATTGTTCTCATCTTTCAGTTTTGCCAGAGGAAGTGTTTACATGCCTGGGGTAGACATTTCTCTAACTCACCAACAGGTTTGAGGCCTGTCCATTACTCTCAACCTGATTTAGCCCATTTGCTGAGATGGTTTACTTCAGTGTGGCTGCTGCACATGCTACAACTTCTTGGAGCCACAAGTGAGGGTTGGGTAAAAGTTGGGCACCAAAAGTGGATGAGCAGCTCTTAAAAGGGTTTGGCAAGCTCTCACACTAGAGGTGCTAGTCCTCCTGGAATCCCCCACTTAAATACAATTCATAATCAAATCAAGACCTCACCAGGGACAACACTTTAGCTTTGAAAACGGAACAATAACACTCACTATTGATGCCTTCATTTTCTCATCTAATGTACTTCAAGCTCTTGAAATCTAGCTTTCAGTCCCACTGCTCAATGGGAATATTTTCCTTATAATTCTTATAATTTCCTTACCCGTAAAATGGGGATAATAATAGCATCCACTTCACAGAATTGTTTTAAGTATCAAATGAGATAATATGTAAGAATACATAAATGTTATCTATTATAAGTTACTATATTTAGAAATATAATAGAATTTTAGAGATGGAAAGGGCCTTAGAGATCATTTAGTCTATATGTTCTTAAGTGTGATCCTTGAACCATTTAAAAAATGTTTTGAGAACTGTATTATAACTGATTTCCTTTGTAGTTCTATGTAGTTTATTTCATGCATTAAAAAATCTTAGCTAAGAGAAGGTAGAAGACTAGCCCAAGACTACAGAAGCTAGCAAGTATCTGAGGTAGAGTTTGAACTCAGTTTTTCTTGATTCCAAGTCCAGGGCTTTATCCACTATGTCAACTAACTGAATATTAATGATTTCGTTGTACTATTAAACTATTCACCCTATTACATATTCTTTGCACATTTCTAAGTCAGTGGGTTTTATTTAAAGGTCTGAAGGTGGTTCTGTTCCTCTCTTATGAATTAAAGTAGTCTTTAAGCCCAATATGTTTTTTAGGATTAGAGTTTTTTTGTTTGTATTTTTCTTACTTCCATATTGCTGACTGCTTTTAGCTGGTTGATATTGCTAGAAATCTGACTGCTAGATCAATGAATGCCATGTTGCTTCTCTTTCAACTGTGAGGGAGAATCAAACATTCCTATCTATCCTGAAAGCACATTGCTTTTGGATATTGTGTTTAAGAATTATGAGTTTAAAAAAATGGAAACATATCTAGAAGTTACTTTGTGCTAAAATTTTGTAATCATTTGTAGCAAAGTGCAGGAGGGCAGTGATTTTAAAGTTCTAATGTTACCATATTTATTGGCTTTGATTTAAAGTAGCAGTTCTTGAAGTTTTTGCCTTTGGAAACTCTTTACATTTAAAAAAAATATCAAGGGCTCCCCACCCCCACCTCCAAAGAGCTTTAGTTTATGTGTGTTATATCCAGGGATATGCTGGAGCCAGCTTGAGCCAGCTAGCAAGAGATGATTGTTATATTTCCAGTGTGATCATTTATACCTCAGAAATTAGCAAGCTACAAATTAGGGCTTGATTTGTTGTTTTATGGATTGTCTAGACAAGGAAATGATGGAGAAAAAATGTTAATAAAGCAGATTAAATTTAAAAGTGTGTCATGTGTACTTTTTCTCCCTTACAGAGCCAGTTGTTAAACATTTACCAGACATAATAGATTTGCAATTTCATGTGCAGGTGGTTGGTGTTTTTTTTTAATTATATTGTTACAGAAATGCTTGTTTTATTCCATAAATTAAAAATAAGATTTTTTAAAAAGACATCAAAGTCCAGTGTCAAGACAAAAGTCAGGATGACTGGCCTGGAATGCAGTGCATGACAGTATCTTCAATGTCTAACCAAGTTCTAAGTTCTCCACAGTACCTGCTTCAGTGACCTTTATGACCATTGGCACAAATCATTCTCATTTGCCCATTCCTCTGGGGGAAGTTTTCACATGTTTAGGGTAGACACTCCCCTAACTTGCCAACAGGTCTGAGACCCAGTGGTTATCCAAAACATGGTTTTGTCTGTCTAATGAGACAGTTTACCAGGCTATATCTGATGCACATGCTATAGCTTCTTGGAGCCACACGTGAGAGTTGAGTGCCAGGTAGACACCAAAGGTGGGTGAGCAGCCCGGAAAAGGGCTTAGCAAGCCCTCACATCAGGGATGCTAGTCCTCCTTAAATACCCCATACACCCCAAAAGGCTCAGATGTAAAAGAAGTTGAAAAGATATCATCAAAGAGCTCTAGCAAGAAATTGCACATGAGGAATGAGGAGTTGAGGCTGACATTGAGGTGATTGGAGCCTGGGTAATTGTGGATGGATGGGGCACTCTTGATAATAATAGGGAAGTTCAATCTCAGCATAGTGGTACAAGCCTGGGGGGGAGGGGGGGGAGGCTAGTAGATTGCAGGAGTTGAAAAGTTCTGAGATGCAGTAGGGCTAAGGTTGAGGAAATAAGAACACTAAGTTTGGTGAGCCCCTGAGAGTGGAACACTACCAGGAAGCCTAAGGATGAGTAAATGAGCCCAAAGTTGGGGGAAAAAATGGAGCAGATTAAATTTTCATGCCATTCAGTATTGAGATCACCTCTATGAGTGGTTGCTGCATTTCCAGGCTGGGGAAGTTAGGGAGATTCAGTCTCAAAAGCAAACAAAAAATAAAGTTTGACAGAGGAAAAGTTTTTGGGGGAGGAACAAGGAGATAATTAATTCTGTTATGGACATGTTGAGTTTGAAACATCTATGGCACATCCAGCTCAATGTGTCCAAGAAGCTGGTGGTTCCCTTGAGCTCTCAGCAGTTCAGTTTTATATAGGGCTCTAAGTTCTGCAGAGTGCTGTATCTACATTATCTCATTTGAGCCTCATAATCACTCTGTGACATAGGTACTTATGGCTTTATAAATGAAGACTAAAAGAGGTTAAATGATTTGCCTAAGGTCACACAGCTAAGTGAAATTCAAATCCAACTCTTCTTCATTCCAAGTACAGCACTCCATCTACTTCACCAATATGGCATCACTCACAACCTGTAATTCTGAGGAAAATGCTTTTGATTCCTAACAACAGGTCTTCAAGTGAACCAGCTCATTACCTATTGTGGCAGACTTGTCTCGGGCATTAAGACAAATAGTTTTGGGGGTTTTGTTTGGTTTTAGCAATTTTCTTCACTAAGCATGTAACGTGTATGTCTATATACTTCTGTAGATGATTCTGTTCACGTGAACCATTAAACACAAATAATGTTACATTTGATGCCATCTGCCTAAATAAAGATTAAGATTCTTGAGTGGAATTGGGACAGGCAGTGTAAACAGGATGGCATATGAAGTGTGATACACTCTTCAGACGGCAAAGTATGTATCAAGGTTAACTTATTAATAAAACATGGCTGGCCTTGATTTAGTTTATAAGAAACTTAAGACATTTATCAACATCTGTCTGAACCCAGTTCCAGCCTCTTGGACTCTGTTGTGGATAAGCTGATTAATAAAAGATGATGTCTTAGGAAGGAAGCTTAGATCTCTCTGAGCATAGACAAAAGAAAATGCAGGGCTGCATCTACATATGAAAGGGAGCTGTGAAAGCAAACTAGTTTACCGCCATAGGTCTGGCTGCCAGCTTCCTATAACATTTCATCTGACTCAGTTTTGGCTGGAGTCTGGAAAAATAAAAAAAAAAGAATGTCAAAAATTAAGTGTGGAATTAATTTACAAGAGAGATTGTTATGCCTTATTTTGATGGGGAGGGGGAAGGGGAGGGCTCAGGAGGGATTCTGAAACTGAACTTGGTTCCCTTGTGGCTTCTTCCCCTCAGTGTTCTTAACTTTGCAGCTTTCCATGTTTGTTTTTCATTTGTCTCCTTGATCCTTTGGTCTTTGCTCTGCTTTACGTTAGAATAAAGCATCAGTAAAAACTGTTCTGGCATCCTTTGCTCGCTGATAAGCTATTGCCCAATAACTATTGCCCTCCTAAAACAAATTATTATGTTACCTATGTTATGTTACCCTAACATTGAATAATTGAGGCAGCATGCTGTAAAGGAAAGATTAAACTAGGAAAAGTATGGAGACCTGGGTTTTGGGTCAGGAGCTCCCATTAACTCCTTCCTTTTCCAATCTCTCTTAATTCTATTGTCTTCCCCCTGTTAATTATGTGACTTCGAGCAAGTCACATGAACTTACTGTGTAGGCATTTCCTTTTTGTTCAAATGAGTAGGGGATCGATTAGATGACCTGTTAAGTAATGATATTTTATGGTTGTTCTAAAACTTTCTTTCCTGATGATCATTTTCAAAATTTTTGGAACGTTCTGTTTTCTCACCTCTGCTTCTCTGAACTCTGTGACAACTTCAATACTCAGCTCAAAGCCTTAGTCCATCCATCCTCTAGCTGTTAGAGCCTTCCGGCCCAAGATTATTTTCAGGCTACTCTGTGTATATCTAGAAATGATCATTCATATTAGCCATTAAGTATAAGTAGCACCATATATAGCATTATCCATCTCCCTAAATAAAGCTTAAGATTCTTGAGTAGACAAATTGTTTAGAGAGGATAGCATATGAAGAGTGACACATTCTTCAGAAGGTAAAGTATGTATGTAGATTGATATGCATGTAGTTACTGATTAATACATTGCTTCCCTTAACAGAATGCAAGTTCCTTCAGTATAGGCGCTGTTTTTCCTTGAGAGTAGCAGCTGTTTTTACTTTTCTCCATTGTCCCCTACACTTAGCACTATTCTTGGTATATAGCAAGTACTTACTAATTCATTTGATTAATTTTTTAATCAAATAATATTTTGATTCCACAAACATTTTTAAAGTACCTACTGAATGCAGAGACTCTGTGGGTGATATACACTGTTGGTAAGACATGGTCCTTGCTCTTCTGTATCCTTATGTTTATCTATATTAGAGCTGGAAGGGTCACCTATCCCAATTCTCTCATCTTGCAGGTGAAACTAGGATCAATAGAGTGAAAGGACTTTCCCAAGTATGATAGTGAGAGATAAGACTATTATCTCAACAAATAAACATTTATTAAGTATCTATTGTATGCCAAGCACTGCGCTAAGCACTGGGGATACAAAAAGAGGCAGATAACAGTCTCATTGATGTGGGTATACAGAATGCAGTCCATCCATGCCTATTCATCTTGTGCAGTTCCTTTAACCATGTTGTTGTTCAGTCATCCAGTTGTGTCCGAGTTTTTGTGACCCTGTGGACTTGCCAGGTCCTTCTATCTTCCACTGTCTCTTGAAGTCTGTTCAAGCTAGTGCTCATTGTTTCCATGGCACTATCTTTCCATTTCATCTTCTGTCATCCCCTTTTCCTTTTGCTTCCAATCTTTCCCAACATCAGGGTCTTTTCCAATGAGTCCCATCTTCTCATTATGTGGCCAAAGTATTTCAGTGTTATCATTTGAATTTCCAGTGAATAGTCTGAATTAAATTCTTTATGTATTGAATGATTTGATTTCCTTGCTGTCCAAGGGATGCTCAAAAGTCTTCTCTAGTACCACAATTCAAAAGTGTCAATTCTGTGGCACTCAGCTTTCCTTATGGCCTAATTATCGTAGCCATATATTGCTACTTGTAAAACTGTAGCTTTGACTACACAGACCTTTGTCAGCAAGACAATGTCCCTGCTTTTTAGTATCCTGTCCAGATTTTCCATAGCTTTCCTTCTGAAGAGTAAGCGTCTTTTAATTCCATGGATGCACTTGCCATCTGCAGTGGTCTTTGAGTGCAAGAATATAAAATCTGACACTGCTTCTATTTCTTCTCCCTCTAGTGATGGGATCAGTTGCCAAGATCTTGGTTTTTTTTTATGTGAAATTTCAAGCCAGCTTTTACAATAGTCATTCTTAAAATATTTTTCATTCCAAAATATACCACCAAGGGCTCTCCCATTGAATGAGTTAAAATAGTCAGTGGGCTATAACCTGCTCTCAGTTTCCCAAATGTTTACCTGCTCAAGAGCTAGAAGAAAGCATTCCATATAGAGATCCTCTCTAAGTAAGGGGCTCAGCATTTTTACCCCTCCCATATTTGTTTAGCAGAGCATGCCTTCCTAATTGGTAGGGAAACAACAATAATGTGATTGCCTAGTTGTTCAAGGCTCATCAAAATTGAAAAATAGAGTTAGGAAATAATGTATATGTTCTTTAAGTTTTATGTTTTTTCAAAAAAAGGTAAAGTACATTAAATTAAGGGTTAACTTCCTACAATGCAGTTTAAGCATTTGCCTACTGAATAATAAAGAATGGAGGCTTGACAAGTATGAATCATTCAGTCACCAAGTATTTATTAAGCCCATACTGTGTGCCAGGCACAGTGATGGGCGCTAGGGATAGCAATACAAAGAATGAAATATCACTATTCATTAGAAAATTAAATTCTGATGGGGAAGACAAGTGTATACACACAAACATATACACACATATAGCATAAATATAAAGTAAATAAATACATACAAAATTATTCACTATTTGCCATCAGTGGGTACATACCAGATAATAAAAACAAAACCCTTTTTTGTGATGACAATTTTTTTGATCAAAGAATTACAATTTTTTAAAGAAACAGACAAAGCAACAACAAAATCCAATTACAAAGACTAGACAAAGAAACTAAAGAAGAAATTATTAGATTAAGAAAAATTAAAATGTCATTGGTTTTAAATAGTAACTAGATGAATTAATAGGGCCCAACACTATGAAAAGTTAGATTTCCATTAGTAAGGTGAAATTCTGGAATACCATTCATTTACTATTTTTATATTTTTATTTTATTTTTTAGTTAATCAAAAGCCATTTTTAAAATAGTTCCCCCTCAACACTGATCTACTACAATATGGGACTTAAATAATGGATCTAACCATTTCCCAAATATCCACATTACTTCATGTTCTGTAAAATTGCTCAATGAATCTACTTGTAAATAAGCAAAAGCAGAACCAAAGAAAAAGGAGAATGTCAGGATCACCCTTCACAAATCTGATCCTACTTGTAATTTCTCTATTTCTCTTAATTTTACGATGGGCCATTAAGTCAATAACCTCAAAATCTCAGTCATTTTGAACTCCTCTCTACCCCTAACCATGCCCCACCACCTTCCAGTTAGTTAACGAGTTCTAGAGATTCTATGGCCATCCTTTCCATTCTCTTGAACCATCCTAGTTCAGGACCTCCCTAGATTTTGCCTTTAAAAGGCAATAGAATTTCACAACTCCTATCCCTCTCTTCTCCAATCTGCACCATAGGCCATTGTCAGGTGAGACTTTCTAAAGTGCAATGCTGATCATTCACAAACTTTTAATAATTCCTTATTACCTATAGGATAAAATTTGGACTCCTTACCCTCTCCAGGCTATACTTCTCCTCCCCCATCCTCAATCCCACACTTTTTCTACAATGCCTCAGATACCTCTTCCCCAGAAAAGCTCACTTTTCCCTTAGATTTCTCACACTGGAAGCACTGTCTGCCCCATGGTTTCTTCTTCTGCTTAGTTCTTCTCAGAACCTCCATTTTAAGGAGGATATTCAGTCATATTTTTATCCCTCTCCAAAGTTGCCTTCCTGACTCTCCCAGACTTTCTCTACAATGTCCTGTACCTAGGTGCCTTCCTCTCCTTTCCTGCCCCTATGCTTTTCAGATCCCTTTTGTGTGGTATCTTCCTTCATGAGAATATAAGTTCCTTGAGGATTGTCTTTCTATGTACATTTGTATTCTCAGTCTTTAACACAGTGCCTGGCCCATTGTGAGCATTTAATAAATGCTTATTGACTTTGTTGACTTGAACCTGGTTTTCAAAAAGAAATCTTGCACATCTTTCAAAGTCCAGCTCGAATGTTACTACCTTCTCTGATGCCCCAATAAGGTGTGACTCCTTCCTCTGATTCCTCATGGCAGTATTTATGTTTTGCTTGGTACTATATATTTATGTACTTTCCTTTCCCTTTTTACTCCCACATTAAATTTTAACCGCTCTTGGGTACAGTTTTAATATCTTCATAACCTTCAGTGCCTTGTACATAGTATGGGCTCAATAAATCTTAAATTGCAATGATTTTAACCCTAAAGAGATATACTACTCTTTTCTACTGTTAGCAGTTTAGATCTAGAATACTATACTTTGACTATCATGTTATATGATGAGACCTCTAAAAACTCCTCCTCTATGTAAGTGACCCCCCACCCTACAAAAGGTACAAAAAAGTCTTCAAACTGATGATGAGTCATTGTTGAAAAACTGAAATGGAAATCACTTCTGTGGAATCAGACAATCCCAAAGCAAAAGGAAAATGTAGAGCAGTGCCTTAGATGTCAATCACAGCAATGTTAACAAGTTTCTGCTATTTTTAATATCCTTATTCCCCAGTTTAATATGAGAAGTCCAAGAATTCTTTCTTTTATGATTAAACTTTTATAATTCAAAACATTCATTCCCACAAATACACTGTTACAGACTCTGCTCTGATAATGAAACGGAGTGAACATAATAAATTATGAATGTAAATAATTATTATAAGAAGACTACTACCAAATATGACCTTAACCAAAATTTACAGGTACACTTTTAATTTTATTTAAATATGCTATAAGGGGCGGCTAGGTGACACAGTGAATAGAGCACTGGCCCTGGAGTCAGGAGGACCTGAGTTCAAATTTGACATCAGACACTTAACACTTACTAGCCGTGTGACCTTGGGCAAGTCACTTAACCTCATTTGTCCTGCCTTCCCCCCTCAACAATAAAAATTTAAAAATTAAAACAAATATGCTATAAGTTTGAGAGGCAACACAACACAGTAGAAAGATTTGCAGTCACATCTCACTAGCTAGCTCTATGACCATTGGCAAGTCATAAACTATGTAAGACTCAGTTTTCTCAACTGTAAAATGGATATAATAGTATTTATAATACCTCCCTTATAAGCTTATTGTGAGTCTTAAATGAGACCCAATATATATATATATATAAAATGCTTTGGAAACTTTAAAGAGCTTTATAAATGCCAGTTATTATCATATGATATGTTTACTGGCCAAAACTTCTTTAGAAAAAGATATAAATAAGCTGTAGTAAATGTGTTTCAATAGATATATATCTACAGAAATCATATGTCTGTATATGTATTATTTAAAACAATTGCCCCTCAGTTCTTTCTAAATCTATCCATAATTTCCTCAATCTAGTGTAATGCTAACAAAAAGAAAAAACAAAATAAACACGCCTATAAGTTATTGTATCCTGAAATTATTATTCACACATGTATCATTGTCCTACCTATTCAAATAAACTTCTGTTGAGGATATTCCTATCAGTGAGAGTTGGACTGTACAGTATGATGAGGCATGTGTGAACCTTCCACAGGGGATTCATCTGTAACCTATCCATCCAGTTCTCCACACTTTGCAAAGTGTTTCATTATCAGTGATACTAACACTTTGACTCATGACCTGTAATGCAGTGGAGTGTGGTAGTGTGGTAGGAGAGGCATCTGTTTCATGTAGGTTGGGCTGTTCTCCCTTTATTGAGGCAGTTTGGTGGCTCAGTGAATAGATGCTGGATGTGAAAGCAAGAAGACTCGAGTTCGAATTTTACCTCAGATACTGTGTTACTCTTAGCCTTTCTGTGCCTCAGTTTCCTCATCTGTAAAATAGTATCTATTTCACAGCGCTGTCATAAGGATCATAGCAAAGGAGATAACAAGTTCTTTGGAAACCCTAGAGTGTTATAAAATGCTATTGTTATTATTTTTTATTATTATACTTTGAACTTCCTCCCAGTTCCAACTGTACAAATGGTAATGAGTGTTCTTTTGTCAGTCAAGGCAGAGTTTATTGAGCACTTACTTTGCTCCTGTGCTAAGTATTGGGGGAATGAAGAAAGGGAATAACACCATCTTTGCCCTTTTGCCATGTCACACTGACTTTTTTAGGGATTATAGGATCATTGATTTAGAAGTGTAAAGGCCTTTAAAGATTATGGAATCCAACCCCTTCATTTTTCAGATGAGGAAACTGAGGCACAGCAAAGCTAAGTGCTTTGCCCAGGGTAATATAGTATCTGAGGCAAGATTTGAACTCAGGTCTTCCTAACTTCAGGGCCAGCACTCTCCTACACCACGTAGGTGACTTCCTAGAGTTTCTGACTCATAGGAACTTCTGCTCCCTGCATCACCAGAATCAACACAGGGAATATCTGAATCCTCATCAGAAATCACAACGACTTCTTTGGGTTTATGGATCTTAACTTCAGAGCTGCTCTCTTGCTACTGTAGAGATTCTTCCATTTGGTGAAGGAATATTTCAGTAGATTCAGAGTAGGTGACTACCTGACTGTATCATCAAAGAGCTAATCATTATGGACCATTTCAGATTCCTTTTGACTCACCACATCACCAGTTCAGCTTGCAATGTTATATGCAGTCAATCTTCTCCATCTTCTCATCAATGGGATCCTCCACCACAGCCTGTTTATACTTCAATAATTTCCTGAGGCTCCATCACTGACCTTGGACTGGTAGCAATGGGGGTGGGAAGGAATCCAGAGCTGAGAGGATAAGCAAAAGGTATGAAAGCAGGTTAGAGGAAAGGTCATGAAGAGCTGTGAAAGGGGGAATGCAAGGGAGATCTAAGTTGGATGTCCACTCCTTATGCTGTAATGGTGATGGCAGTTGGTGGGTCCAGAGTACTGCTATCTAACTCAGGGTGGTATCACAAGGTGTAATGACACTTGTCAAATTACAATAGAGCTAAATAAAATTGTTATACTTTTGGTTATGTCAGTATGATGGACCAGATAGCCCACACCTGCCATTTCATTTATTTTTTTGTAATGGGCTGGATAGAGAAAACCCAGATGAATTCTAGATGTGACTCATAATAATTTGCTCTTCCACAGTTTAAGCTATAAGTAAATAACTTATCGAAACTTTGTCCCTCAAATTTTAAAAAGGAAGATTAGAGATTGATTGGATTTTTTCAGGTTCTAGAGAATTCATATTCTATATCTGGGTATTTTGATAGTTCCATTGACTGAGGCACTGGCAAATCCTGAGTAAGGCCCAGAATAAGACATAGTTCTGAAAGACTTATATGGGGTATCTAGCAGTCTTTCCCCCTGGATTCTTATGATACTGTGGGACTTATATTTTTGGACATCTCGATCCAGAAGGATCAGATTGAATGAAATCTTTGATGGATATCAAAATGTGACCAGATTAAAATGACCATTCAGTTTCTGGTGCCATAAGTTTCCCAAGATAGTCACTCAATATAACACTTTTGAAAAATACAAAAAAAACAACAGTTGTTTATATTCTTTAACCCAGAGATAGACACCATTGGGTCAATAATCCAGAGATCAAAGAAAATGGAGAAGGATCCATATTTACAAAAATATTTATAGAAATACTTTTTATAGTGGAAAAGAATTAGAAATTAATGGCTTACCCATAAATTAGAGAGTAGCTGAGCAAATCATGGTATATGAATATAATGGAATTCTATTGTGCCAGAAGAAATGATGAGAACAGTTTCAGAGAAAAATAAGAAGATCTGAATGGACTGATTAAAAATGAATGATTTTAAGTGCATAAAACAAATACACAGTATTACAAAGAAAGTCAGCAATATAAACTGATAGTTATCAAAATAGTAAAAAAAAAAAAACACAGATCTTGGATTAAGAAGCCTTGACATAGTGTCACCTTCAGAGGTTCAACAAATAACATATAAACTCCTTAGCTTGGCATGGCAGTGATGTGTCTTTTGAAGCATTTGGGAGGTCTACCTCACAGCAGGAAAGAGGACAAAGAGGACTAAGAGCCCAGACAAATGATGGCGGTCCTGGACCTTCACTGGAAAAAGTCTTGGTGCCAGGCTGATAGATAGGAGGCAGGTGGCAGTTTCTTATCCTGGAGTTGACTACCTGGGCACTACAAGGCTATAATGGAGAGCAAAAGGCAGAACAAGATTTGGACTTACCATTGAATTCCCAGTTCACTTCTTTTTCTGCACTCTTACTACTCCTCCCACTTATAGCCTATCTCTAGAGCAAGTGAGATAGTGCAATGGATAGAATACTGGACCTGGAAACAAGACTTGATTTTGAATCTGGCCTCAGACATTAGTTGTGTGGGGCTGGGCAAATCACTTAACATTTATCTACCTCAGTTTCCCCAATTGTAAAGTGGGAATAATAGTAGCACCTCTACCCCAGAACTGTTGTGAAGATCAAAAGAGATGATATTTGTAAAGTACTCAGCACAGTGTCTGGCCCCTACTCGGTGCTTAATAATACTAATAAAATCCACCCTCCTCCTTCTGCTCTCCAAATCATTAGACTACCAGAACAAAATATAGGTCTCTGGATTCTCCACAAAAACAAATTTCCATGAAAATCTAATAAAAAGGAAATAGAACAAGTACACTTTTTTTTTTCATTCACTGACTAACTTCCTCTAGACTCACTGACTTCTCTTTTAAGTAGTATGCAGATTTCTCTTGGACCATCAACACAGAGTTGATTTGTGCAACAGTGGTAACTTCAATGAAAGTTTTCAGAAGGGAATCTACTTTTCAAAATAAGCCACAGAACTTTATTTTACTTTCTTTTCCTAAAAACAATATAGTTTTTATGCTTTTAAAAAATCATAGGAAATGTGGCTTTTGGAGTAAATCTGGCTCTTGCCATACTTTCTTACTTCACATATTAATATCAGGGAATTCATTTAACTCTCACATCCCTGTTTCTCAGAGTGTAAAATGTGCATAGCAATGATTTGCCTTCCACTTCCCTTTATAATCTGGTTCCAACTTATCTTTCCTGCCTTAGATCACTTTATATTCTAGCCAAATTTATGTCTTCATGATTCTCATATTTCTCCTCTGTCCTCCCTCACCTCCATATCTTTACTCATGCCTTAGTTCCATGCCTTGAATGGTATTACCCTACTCCCTCCCTCCATTTCTTTTTTTTCTAAATTCAACATTTTTAAAGAATCCACAATGCTATGTCCTTTGGTCCAACAATACCACTAGTAGTTCTGTATCCCAAAGAGGTTATAAAGAAGGGAAAAAAGGACTAACATGTACAAAAATATTTATAGCAGCTCTTTTCGTGGTCGCAAAGAATTGGAAATTGAGATGTCCATCAATTGGTGAATGGCTGAACAAGCTATGGTATATGAATGTAATGGAATACTATTGTTCCATAAGGAAGGATGAACTGGAGGATTTCTGAAAAACCTAGAAAGATTTGCATGAACTGATGCTGAGTGAAGTGAGTAGAATCAGTAGAACATTGTATATAGTAAGAGCAATATTGTGTGATGATCAACTTTGATAGACTGTCACTTAATTCTTCTCAGCAAAGCAATTATCTAAGACAATTCCAAAAGACTCATGATGGAAAATGCTATCCATATCCAGAGAAAGAATTATGGAATCTGAATACAGATTGAAGCATACTATTTTCTCTTTTTTGTTTTTTTTTTCTTTCTCATGGTTTTCCCCTTTTGTTCTGATTCTTTTTTCACAACATGACTAATGTGGAAATATGTTTAATATGACTATACATGTATAGCCTATATCAGATTGCATGCCATCTTGGGGAGGGGGGAAAGCAGGGGAAATTTAGAACTCAAAACCTCATAAAAGTGAATGCTGGAAACTAAAAATTCATTAATTAATTAATAAAAAGAAAGAATCTGCAATGCTAGATATGGTGGCAAGCACAAAGACAATAAGAAAATAATCCCTCCTCTGGAGGAACTTGCCTGAAGTTGGTTGAGGAGGAGGCATATGGCACATATACACTTAAGTATAATCCAAGATAGTGATAAGGGCAGTGAGAAGTCTAGAGAAAGTGTTCTAGAAATACTCAAGGAAGCAGTAAACATCTTTGGCTGAGGTTGTAGGGAGATTAGGAGAGGTCACATACAAAAGGTATCATCCAAATGTTGTCTTAAAGAGAAAGGATTCAGAAAACTGGGAATGAGGAAGGAATGGCTTATGAAGAGATGCATATAGGCAGGGGAAATGTGGTGTGTCATATTGAGTATTAGCATTGTTGTCATCATCATCATCATCATCATCATCATCATCAACCTAGAGCTGGAGAGAGACCTCGGAATCAACTTAATTCACTCCCACATCTTACCGGGGAGTAAGCAGAAGTCCGTGGAAGCCAAGTGGCTCATTCAAAGTCACATAGATATTAAGTGTCACAAGCAGGACTTAAATCCAGGTTCTTTGACTCTAAAGCCAGTACTTATCCCATTGTATCCTCATCCCTTCTTTAAAAAGCTAGTAGTAGAAGGAGAGGCTAGGTGGTGGCTAGGTGGCACAGTGTAAAGAGCACTGGCCCTGGAGTCAGGAGGGCCTGAGTTCAAATCCAGCCTCAGACAGGGAACACTTACTAGTCCTGTGACCTTGGGCAAATAACTTAACCCCAATTGGCCTGCCTTCCCCCCTCCAAAAAGCAAAAAAAAAAAAAAGCTAGTAGTTCAATTTGGTTAGAATGGATGGTGTGGGAAAGAACATATTGCAAACACTAGGTTGCAAATAGAGGCAGGAGACCAACTATGGGGGGTTTTAAATAGTGTTGGAATTCTTCTCCTCCTCAAAGACTCAGCTCAGGTGTTACTTCCTTCATTGAGCTTCCTCTAATGTCTCCAGCTGGAAGGGATCTCTCCCTCTCTTCTGGAATCTCTCAAGGTACTTTAGTTTTAACTCCTTTCATGTACTTACAGCTTCCTAATTTTTATTATGGTCATGTACGTCCTTGCCTAATTTGCTCCTAAATTGTAAACTCCTTGAGGACAGGGATTGTGCCTTCTTTCATCTTTGCAGCATCAGCACTTAACAGTATGTACTCATAAGTGATTAATGAAATCCTTATTGTATTACATCATTGATCAATGGAACAGATTAGTTACACACGATGCAGAAGCAAATGTATACAATAGTCCCAATGTGATAAACACAAATTCTGGACACTATGATAAGGACTTTGTATTTGATTTTTTTAAATTGCTGAGAAAATTGGACAGTAGCATGGAGGTATGAGATCACATTTGATATCTTACTGACTCCAGGCCATGTGCTCTATCCATCACATACCTAGCTGAATAGTTGTTACAAGGAATTTCTTTTTTTTCTTTTCAGAGGGATGGGGTTGGGAGGAAAAAAATAGATTTCTGTTAATTTTTTTAAAACACTTAAAATATGAAGGTTAGTAGGTACTATAAATGTGGGATATTGCATTCCCTTTCAGATGTGGTTATTATATTGTTAGTTTCACTTAATAGTTTGACTTTGCTAAAAGAGAGCTCTCCTATAGTATTGCTAACCTGGACAAGTTTGTAATGTTTGTATAAACATGTCAATAAATTTTAAAATATTTTAAAGCAAAAAACGAACAGCAAAAAGAAATCAATCACAGGATACCATGGATGTAATGACAATCTTAAGACTGCTTTCAAGAAACTCACATTCTACGAGGACTGAATTGATGGCAAAATTAATTTGTTTTGGTAAAGGCTGAAATCTAGTATCACAGAGTTATATTATTTTTCAGTCTTAAGTAATCAAAGCCTTCATGAATACATAAAAATACTTAGCCATTGCAATATGAAAAAACTTCTATTGTTTGTGGGATGAGAAAATCCCTCATAGGATTTGAGAAAATGGAACACTTTGGTTTTAAAGGGCAAGGCAGCAGCTAAATCAGAATGCCTTGACCCATGGTGAATCCAAAGGCTTAATATGGTCATAAGAGAGCCATAAAGAATAATGATTTATGACTAAATGAAGAGACAATGCAGCATTCTTTTTAAGAGGGCTCATCTTTTAAATTTTGTATAGAAAAAAAAACAGCTCTAAAACTCTTAAGGGGAGAGGGGTCCTTTTTCCATCCTAAGAGCCACAAACTGCTATAAAATGAGAGAGACAGATTTTTCTATTGGGGAGCAGCAGAAAGTATAAAGAACTACTTTCTTCTACTCAGAAGAGATGAGTGTGCTTTCAAAAACATCTTACCAAAAGCTCTACATAAACATTATAAAAGTCCATGTAATATTTGTTTTCCCTTTCCTAATATGGGTTTTTAAATAAATGTAATTACTCTTGGACAATAATGTGCTTCAAAATCGGGTACTAAAAACCAATTTAAAAAAAAAAGAAGGAAGGAAAGAAAGAAAGAAAAACAAGCCCAAACGATTCACCTTGGAAGGATTCCTATTTGAAGGTTAACCTGGCTATTATAAGCAGTGTCAGAAGGTGAAAGGTTAAAAGTGCAAACTTTTCCAGTAAGTCTTAGTCTTTATTTTCAAGTCTACCCATATGGGATTAAAAAAAATAATGGTTTCGTTTAATTAGCTCACCACTATGAAAAGTTTCCAGGATCTCCATCATTTTGGCCCCACCTTCAGGGAACTTCTTGAGAATGATACTTGAAGGCCTTTCAAGCTTTATAGAAAGTGTAACCTGGATAAAATCTTTTGCAAGGAACAATAAAAGTGTGAATGATGGAGACCATGAGCCTGGTGTTGCTATAATGAAAGAAGTCCTCAATATTTTGGCACTTCTCAGCTGATGTAAAATGTGTGTTATTCTCATTGATTGAGGGGATTGCCAACAGGAATAAGTGAAATGTGTGTTAATCCACTACTCCTCCACAGCCATAGTAAAAAAGCCTTTGCTGCATTTCCTTTTTGGGATCTTGCCTCCACTTTGATTCACACCTACTTTCTTAAATCTAGATTAGACCCTTGGTAATATTATTTATATGGCACTACTACATATGATTCACACATTACAACCTGCTGCAAAACTTAGCTGGCTTTTTATCCCTAGAGACTCAAAAACAAGGTCAGATTAATTGTATTTTTAGAATTAGTCAGTGTCTATCAACCTGACAATCCTTTTTATGAGTTCTTGCTTCTCTACTTTTAATAACAGCAATAGCTGTATACAATGAAGACCTAAATTTTAAATTGTGATGGCAGTTAGTTCTCTATTTTATTTAATATTTTTGTCACTCCATAACTTTGCTTTCATCAATGAAGAGGAATATCAATGTTTACATTCTCTCAACTTATTTGCCCATGGTCATGCAATTATAATGTTCCAGAGATAAGACTTGAACCTAGGCTTTACTGACCTAAGGCCTGGCTCTCACTTGATGTACCATGTCATGTTGTCTCCTAGAATAATTCTATGTAGTCCTCTTTTCAAGTGTTTTTAACTCTACTAAGGCATGGTAAGGTGGGTTGTGCTACTATGATCAGGTTGAAAATACTCTATCCTCCTATATCTTTACAGATACATAACCTCTCCCTTATACATCCACTTCTTGCTTTGAGAATGATACTCAAATCAACACCAGAATTGATTCTGGAAAGATCATGTCAATGAACTACCTACTGTCACCATGTACTATCCCTGTGACTTTCAAGACCCAAACATTCTTCCCTGTCCAGCCACTTTCCACTCCCATTTATGTTTTATCTCTCCCAATTAAAACCTAAGTTCCTTGAGAGTAGGCACCAGGCAGTCCCTTTTTTGTATTTGTATCCCCAAATGCTTAGAGCAGTGCTTGTTATATAGTAAAAATTTAATATACAGTTTTAATTCATTCATTTTATTCATTCAGCCCCACAGAAACACTTATGTTGCCTTTCTCTACTTGAAGGGGGATTCTTTCATAATTGTATGTGTACAAAAATATCATGGATCCCTTGCCTTCAAGAGGAAAATGAAACAAGCAACTGAGAAGTTGTAAATACTTAATGTGAAATATTTGTGCTTGATAAATTTAATCCCCCCAGATTTTTTAATTAAATCCAATTTTCATATGTGCTCACATTACAATTTTGGAAATGGTCCCCTTTTTAAAAAAAATACACAAAATAATTCAAAGATGTAGACGATTTTTAAATCATACATTTAGTGGAAAATAATTTTCTAACAAGACATTAATAATAGCACTCAATAATTGAAATACTTCACTGGAGAGAAGCAGAAAACCCATGTGAATTTGCAAGAAAAAGCATTATCTCACTTGAGAAATGATTAAGGCAAAAATAAGCATTCAAAGATGGTTGCTCAGATAAGCTCTCTGTCGTAACCTGGAATCTTTCCAAACTTCTTTAAGCAGTGATGATATAAGTAGAGAGTACTGCATTTCCACCACACTGATGGTAAGATATATTATTGTATTTTAAAAGAGCTTTTCCTCCCCAACTGAACTTGGAGAAGACAAAGGCAAGGCAGGGCACGAGATAACACCAAAGCAGAACACCAAAAAAGCAAGAAGCAAGATTTGGGAAAGAGTATTAAAAAAAAAATCAATGCGTGCAACAGGGATACTTGTTGAAACAGTATTACAACTAGTAGGGGCTGTTTCTTCTTTTAATTATCTATTATCTTTGGTTTTCACATCATTTCCCAAATATATTCTTTCTCCTCCTCCATCTAGAAATTCATCCAGTGGATTTGCTTCAAGTGCTCATTTGAAATCCATTTATATGAGAGTCAAGTCATGAAAATAATTAAGCAAACTAAAACAAATGCTCACAATAGAGAACATACTTTCCAAGAGGTTGACAAAATGTTCAAACGGTTGTGAACTACCTTTCCATTTTTCTTGATAAGCTCATGGTAAAGTTCAGGGATAGAGAGTTATGGAAAATATGTGTATTGTTTCATAGATGTTCTAGCATGTAAACTGGAATTGCAATTATCATGTTTGACTTATTATAAAATCATTCTAAAAACTCCCACAATATCCTACTTCATTCCACCATGGCAGTTGACAGGGATTTCTATTTCAAGCATAAAATTAAGGCATGTGGGTGTGTTCTTAGAAACTTCTTAACATTGTTATAAACATTCATTAACATTTTTAATTAACATTAAATTCTTGCTTTTGCTCATCCTATCAGAAGAGAGAGAGAGAGAGAGAGAGAGAGAGAGAGAGAGAGAGAGAGAGAGAAGGAAGGAAGGAAGGAAGGAAGGAAGGAAGGAAGGAAGGAAGGAAGGAAGGAAGGAAGGAAGGAAGGAAGGAAGAAAGGAAGGAAGGAAGGAAGGAAGGAACAAAGGAATGAAGGAACGAAGGAAGGAAGAGAGGGAGGCAGGAGGAAGCAGTGACAATAATTATCATTGGTCTTTCAGTATCAGTTTACCCCATCTTTGTGCATTGTTCTTGCCTCCTCTGATAACTGCCCCCTGAATTTACTCTTCATGACTAATTTTTCTCAGGTTATCCATTGGTATAGACATGAATAAAGTGGTGGAAAGAATGCTAAACTTTGAACAAAAAGACTTATGTTCTAGTTTCTCCTCTGCCACTAGCTGGCTATGTGACCTTGGGCAAATCACCTAATTATTCTGAGCTTCACTTTCCTACCTCTTAGGACTGGCAAGGTTCAAATTAGAGGATGTATTTCAAGCCCTTTGAAAACTTAAAAGCATAACATAAACACAGACTAATATTATTATGCCTTAGAACAGTTGTCTTAAAGACTTTTTCTGGTCTTTCTGGTTCACTTCTAAGAAAATTCCACAAATTAAGTAAAGGAAACATCCATTGCTAGGAACTTAAACAAATCTAGCTGATAAATGAATGGAAAAGACCTCTCCTCTGACTTTCCACCTGCATATGCTTATGTAAATATTACAGAATCCCAGAATTTTAGATTCAAAATGAACATTAATGGCCATCTTCTTTTAACTTATACCTGAAAAAGAATCTCTACCACAACATAAGGTTTTCATCCAATCTTTGCTTGAAGATCTGGGGAACCCACTACCTCCTGAAGCAACCCATTGCAATTTTGGATAATTCTAATGATTAGGAAATTTTTCTTGACATCAAGGTTGAATTTGCTTCTTTCCATCTTCCATCCACTGCTCCTGGTTCTGTCCTCTGGGCTCAAACAAAACAAATCTAATCACTTCCAAAGGACAACCATTAAAATACTTCAAGGCAAATATTATGTGCCCTCTAAGCCTTCTCTTCTGTAAACTAAGTATCCTGAATTACTTCAACTTATCCTTGAGTGTCACAGATTTAAGACCCTTCACCATCCTGTTTGCCCTTCTCCAGTTGCTTTCAGTTGTATCAATGTTCTTCCTAAATAATCTCGTCCAGAACTGAACACAATATACCCCAGGTGAGGCCTTATGAGACCAAATGCAGAAGGATTCTCACCAAATGAAACCCAAAATAGTATGATTAGAATTTTTACTCCCATATCACACTGTTGACTCATTGATGCCCACTAAAACACCCAGATATTTTTTTCAGAAATGTCATTGTCTAACCATTCCTCCCATCTTTTACCTGTTAACCTTAAGTTGATTTTTTTAACCAATGTTTAAGAATTTACATTTATCTCTATTAAACTTATTAATTTATTTTAATGCTATTAAACTTATTAAATTATCTATTCAACTGATCTTATTTAATTTATCCCAATGTTCTAGCCTATCAAGATGCTAAATTTCTTTCTTTTTTTTTAAAGCAATCGGGGTTAAGTAACTTGCACAAGGTTACACGGCCAGTTATTTCTGGGTGTGGTGCTGAGTATCTGAGCCCGGATTTGATCCAGGTCATCCCGACACTGGAGCCGGTGCTCTTACTCACTGAGCCACCTGGCCGCCGCTAAGCAATTGGGGTTAAGTAACTTGCTCAAGGTTACAAGGCCAGGTGTTTCTGGATGGGTGCTAAGTGTCTGAGCCCAGGATTCGATCTCCAGGTCATTCCAACACTGGAGCCGGTGCTCTTACTCGCTGTGCTACCTGGCCGCCCCAAGATGCTAAATTTCAACCAACATGTGGCTACGCGAGCTTGAAACTTTGTCTGAATTTAACCATCCCAGTTTCTTATTGCCTGTTCTTTCATGGGTCTGTGATCCAATATTGGAATGCAAACACCTTGAGGGGAAGATCCAGGTCTTCTCTGTATTTACAACCTTCACAGGACACAGTATAGTAACAAGCATCTGGTTTATATTCAAATAATACAAATTGAATGTAAGAAATGAAATAAATATTTAAGAAATTTTCTGGGGTTCTTTGAAGTGGGGCTTTTCTTAGAACACTAAAAGGTTGGTTTGTGACAAAAATCAACACAATTTCTTGCCCTCTTTCCCTTCCCCTGTAGTCACACCCAAATACATAATACCCTTGCAGCTTTTTTCTTTGGGGTTTGGGTTTGTACCTATATTTTAAGTAGCCAGATTTCATTTTTACCCCAAAGATTTGGTGAATTTTTGGAGCCAGAAGAGGATGTTATTTTTACAGTAATGAAATGGGCACACATTTTCAAACATCAATTCTTCATTATAACAAGTTTCATTAGTCAAGTTCAGAATTTGGCCAAAACTACAGGATGGTGCTGACGTATTTTGGATTGACTGAGTCTTTCCCAAAATCACCATCTGGAGTCTGGTTTTTCAAATGAAAAGCCAGTTTTATCCAAACTTTCCAACTCTAGTTTCTGAAAATGCCAAAGGAAATCTACCTATAATATACTTTTATAGGCCATCACATAGAAATTCCTAGTATATAATTATGGAAGCAAGCAGGGAGGAGAACATGGAAGGTTTTTTGTGTTGAATAATTCCAAAAATAAAATTAAGCTAATATTCAATTCATTTCAGCAAATATATTAAGTACCTATTATGTAAATGGAATACCGCCAAGCTAGAGACACAAAGTAAAATCTGATGGGGTAGGAAGAACACACAAACTGTATTTAATACATTATCACATGAGGGTAAGATAAATGCAAAGGAGAGAGTTAGGCAAAATTCTGGGAGACGTCTGAGAATGTAGGAGTCACTTTCTCCTTGGGGAGGGAGAAAGGGAGTTACAACTAGTGACTTAAAGACAGGAAGGTCTGGGTTCAAATTCCACCTACGACACTTAACTAGCTACATAACTCTTCTCAAGACATTTAGCATTTTTTGAGCTTCAGTTCCCCCTTCTGTGAAATCTAAATAATAAGAGAACCTCTTACAGGAATTCATAGCATCATGCAGCTATATCTGGAATGACCTCAGAGGTCTAGTCTCATTTCCTCCTTTTATAAATGTGGAACCTTGGACCGAATGAGGGGATTGCATAAGGTTACACAGACAGCAATGTGGTTCAAATGAACTAATGTATGTAAAGCACTTTGCTAACCTAAAGTGTCATGTAAATGTGAGCAATTATTCTTAGAAAAGGTGGCATTTTTAGATGGCCTTAGAGGAAAGGACAGAAAACTTTAGAGGGAGATGGAGTTGGAGTTAAACCATTCCAGGCATGGGAGGATGTTGTGATCAAAGACATAGAATCAGGAGAAGGCGTGATAAGTATAGAAGCCAGAGACTGGTCCAGTTTTTTCTGCAAAACACAAAGATGAGTGCAGTGAAATAAAGATGAATGCACAGACTCAATCAAGGATGTGCAGGACCTTTAAAAGTCAGTCACATGTTAAAACCTGATTTAGAAAATAATAGGGATTCAAGGAAAGTCTTGGAGGAGATGAGTGAAGTGATCATAGCAACACATTAAGAAAATAAATCAGGCAACAATGTGTAGGATGGATGAAGGAGCAAATTTGCTGGAGCCAGAATGATAAGTTAGGAAGTTATTACAATATCTAAGGTAAGAAAAAGTTAACTTATAAACAGGCATGGTTTCAGTGGGAGTGAAGATGCGAGAGACATTGCAAAGGCAGAAACAACATGACTTTGAAACTCATTGGATGGATGGGTACAGGATGATTCCAAGGTTTTCAACCTGGTATTCTGGAAGAACAGTGCTACCATTAACACAACAGAAAAACTGGGGTGAAGTACAGGTGTAGCCATAGAGATGAGTCTGAAGTACTGGCTGGCATTAATGAGCAAATTCACTCCATTGATCTAACCCTGCCCACATTTTATGTCTCTGATGAGACCTGACTTGCTGTCCTCATAACACATAGATCTCCAACTTAAATTATGTGTCTAGGTTTTAGAGTCACCTTTTCTATAAAAGGTTCTTTCATCACGCTGGATGAAAGCACGCAAGCAATAATTCTGTTGAAAACAGTCCGACCCAGCTACTCTCTGGTACTGTTTTCTTGATTGTGAGAGAAAAGGAGGTGTTTCCCCTTGGACACTGAACCAATCTGAGTCTTACCTGGTTCCACAACTACCTCAGAACCTCATACTAGTGCCTAAGGAAGCCTGATGGAGATCCACACATAATAACACTACTAAAGGCTTGAAGGCATTAGAGAATTGAAAAGCATTAAAAAAAAGTAAAGGAACCAAAAACCTTGCTGCATTTGAAACCAAACCTGTAGTCTATCAGGCCTGGGATCCTGGATGAGGGCTTAAAACAAAACGAGCTGGGTTTTTCTTTCATTGACCACAATAAAAAATGTGTCTTAAAAGAAAAAGTAAATGAAATGAGAAGAAATTTTAAGCCAACCAGATGATGTAAGGGATCTTTTCCAGCTCCCATAGTGCCCTGTAAAGATTATTTTTAAAGAGGCCTAGTCATGTGACTTTGTTAAACTGTTATGCTCCCACTGATTATTCTTCTTAGGAGTCTGCAATAGAAATTCCTTCTCTCAAGAACAAAACATTTAACTTTAACTTTAATTTAACAAAACATTTAACTTTAATTTAAGGGAATCCAAATGATTCCTTAGAAAAAAGATTCTTAACCTGGGATCCATATATATATATTTCAGGTAGCCTCTAAATTTGGAAGGGAAACATACATATTTTTCTATAATCTCCAAATGAAATTTCCTTCAATCATTTAAAAACATTGTTCTGAGAAGGAATCCATAGGCTTCATCAGACTGCAACAGTTGTCCATGATAGAAAAAGACGAAGAAGCCCTACCTTAAATGATGCAGTACTTTCAGTCTTACTTGCAGTAACTTCAATCACAATTATGGTCATTTCAGCCTCAGCTGTGGTAGTGTAGTCTTAGCTATTACCTTTTATTGTCAAATCCAATTTAAATAAGATTATGAAGGGGAATTTCAAGGTACTGACTGAGAAACAAATTTGAAAACAAATTCCAGAAAATAAAGCTACTTCTACCATATTTAAAGAATGACAAAGCAAAGGGCATTTTCCACTCATGAAAGACAGCTGAAGTGGACTTAAAAATTCTTGGAAGACATATAGATATTCACCTAGGAGTGGCTTTTAATGGCTTTCTGTTGGCTTTCTCTCAAGTTTTCTCCTCTTCTCTCAATTATTCACATCCCCTCCCTCGCCCATGTGAGACTGGTTCATTGCAAATTAAGAAATTATGCTCTCCTATATATTATGTTCCCTCTCTTTTTTCAAGAAACGTTCAAGATTCCTTTGTTGTGTTTGTTTCAAAAGTTTGGCCTCAGACTTTTGGTGGAGAAAATTTGAATCTCTGGAGTTTGAAATAAACATGGAAGCATAAATGAACAGTCAGAATCATGTGTGTGTGTGTATGTGATGTGTCTTTTTGTGCCAATGTATTTTACTACCATGTTTTTCATACTCTTTCCATAACCAAAAAGAAAATTAACTGACTAAACACTACAGATTTGATTTATATTTTTTCCTATTCTCTCTTCATTATCACATCTCACTTTTGATTTTATGCAATGTTAGAGATGAAATCTTGGATTTCTATGGGATCATATATGTTGAGCCTCAAAGATCATTTCATACAGAGGTCCTAAACTTTTTTTTTCTTTTTTGGTATTATGGACACCTTCGGAAGCTTGGTGAAACCTATGGACCCCTTCTCAGAATATTTTGAAGGTATTGAAAGAAATGCTAAATTTCAGTTAAAAGTGAAACCAAAAATGCTCTTAAAAATTCCCTCCAACTTTATAGATCTCTTGTAATCTATTCATAGGCCTCTTGGGATCCATGGACCTCAAATCAAAAACTCTTGCTGTAATCCAGCTTCCTCATTCATAGATGAGAAAACTGCGACATAGAAAGGAGGAATGACTTGGAGGAAGTTTCTTAGGATAGTAGTACAAGCACTGGCTTTGGAATCAGAACACCTGCATTCAAATCCTGCTTCTGAGCTTTACCATGTGTAAAAGGTTGGGCAAATCATTTCATTCCCTTGACCTCATCTGTAAAATGAGATGACTGGACCAGGTAGTCTCTGAGTTCTTTTCTAGCTCTTCACATCTGACCTTGCTAGGCTTTCTAGCTTTCTTCTTTTCCTACCATTTAATACATTCTCTTCTACTAGTCATTCTTTTCCTAAGTAATCTTATTCCTCTTCTGTCCTTACTCCTTAATTTCTCCACCTAATCAGTCCCTTTTCTCCTGAAATTTCTTCTTTTTTTACAATATCTAACACTAACTTTTCCCCCTCTTCAATTTTAAAATTTTTAAACAATATTGTGTCTTCTCTCCTCCTGTTATATGTTTTGTCTTCTTCATCTCCCCATATCTGAAAGCAGTTGGGGAGGTGGGGAAATTAATTGAGTGACAGAATGGATAATGGGAACGGAGAAGGAGAGACTCTACTCACTTTCATCTCTAGGGACATTAATCAGAAAAGCTTCTATTCTAATGCCCATTTAATAAATAAAAGTATAGTGTCCATATGTTTCCTATAAAGAAATATCCTGCATCAATACTGTATGTGTGAAATGTTTCAATTATTCCTAAAATATTCTAAACCTATTCCAGAGCTATTGGGCAAATAGGGAGCAAAAGACCATTTTCTGTTTCTCATTTTTATGTATTTTAAGCACATTAGACACATGTTAAAGATATATGTGGGATATCACTAAAATATTATCAGTTTTATATATGTGGCAACCATAGAAATATTACAGTAGCATCAGAGTCATGCCATTTGCCAAATTATATATAAAGAGAATCTAGTTGTTAAAATTCATAGCATTCCAAAGGAGAGAATAAATGGTGCATGCCAATGTTCTTGGTCTTTGAATGAGCTGGATCTAGTTGTTAAAATTCACAGCATTTCAAAAGAGAAAAAAAAATCATACATGCCAATGTTCTTGGTCTTTGAATGAGCTGAGTTAAGGTAGATTATTACCAGATGAATAGCTGAGTATAACTATTAATAAAATTAGCATTTGATTTAAATCACTTTATAATAAAATCACCATTGGGTGTATAAAATGAAAAGTGAGATTTTTATTCAAGTTTGGTTTGCTTCCACTTTCAACTTTTCATTTCTCTTACTGTCTCAGATCCTTACATAACTATTTCATGAAAACAAACCCAGTTATATTGTGCATGAACACAGCAGAAAAGAGAGAATGTTGATCAATAAAGTTGAGACTAGTGACATGGTTAGGCAGCATGTAATAGTCTATATAGGTAGCCTGGGAGCTAGAAGACCTGCCTATGTGTAGCCCTGGCCAAAGCACTTATCTTCTCTGTGCTTCAGACAACTGTCAAAGATGCTAAGATCACTGGCTCTGGTATCATAAGATCCCAGTGATTCTGAACCTCCCTGGGTCATCATCCAAACTCCATTCTCTATTCTTCACCACACAATTCCTTATATGTATCTACCTCAATAGTCCCACCACAAAGTTACAACCAGACATAATCCATGCTTCCACTGTGCCTTTTGGAATTCTTGTTCCACAGGCAAAAACCTTACATTCATCCTAAATCTTTTCCTCTCCTACTCATTCTATCTTCTAGCTATCATGGAAACCTGGCTACCCACCAATGATACAAACTCAGTGGACACCCTTTCTTCCCTTTGGCTCAATGATTTCCCATTGTCACTTCCAAGTTCTCTTACCTCCATCATGTAATTCATATATGAAATTCAATCAAAATCCTGGAAGCTCTTGTCTACAAATTCTTCCCTGCACTGTTCACTCTCTCCTCTTTTCCCAATCTTGACACCTGGTGAGTCAGTTCAACTCTATACTGTCCTCTTCACTGGAATCTCACCTCTATCATATCACTGATTATGCCCCATCAAGCCTCAGCCTTGGTGTCACTCCCACCACTTACTGCCTTTGCTCCTATACATGTGTTGCAGCATGAAGGTAGAGAAAAATCACACAACCATTCTGACTGGGTTCACTACAAATTTATGTTACACAACATCACTGGACCCTCACTTTTGCTGGGAAATCCTATTATACCTTCTTTATTAATTCACTATCCCATTTACAGTGGTTATTACAAACTTTTTCTTCATTCCTCAAATATCCCACAGTTCTTTCTTCTCACACCTTCTCAGCTGGCAGCCTTGCCTTGTATTTTACAGAAGTTTAGGACATTTTCCCACCAACTCTTTCTTCTCTCCTCTTCCTCCTTTCACATAGGCTTTCTGCCACTATCTCTTTCTTCATTTCTGGTTCATATGATGAGGGGGCCCTACTCCTTACCAAGAATAACCACTCAGGTGCACAAGTGATCCCATTCCATCCCATATTCTCCAACAAATTGGCCCGTTTTCATCCCCACTCTCACTTATCTTCAATCTCTCCCTGCCTACTGGCTCATTCTTTAATGTCTACAAATATGTCCGAGTCTCTCCCATACTGAAAAAAATCCCTCACTCGATCCTTTCATCTCTACTAACTATTGTGATATATCTTTTGTATGCTTTGTGGCTAAACTCCTTGAAAAGGCTGTCTATGATGGGTGTTTCCACTTTCTCTCTTCCTAGTCCCTTCTTAACCCATTACAATCTGGCTTCTGACCTAATCATTCTACCAAAATTTCTTTCTCCAATGTTACCAATGATCTCTTAATTGCTGAATCCAATGCCCTTTTCTCAATTCTCATTCTCTTCCACCTCTCTCTAACCTTTGATATTGTTGATCACCTTCTCTTTTATACTCTCTTCTCTCTAAGTTCTGGGGATACTACTCTCTCCTGGTTCTCCCCTTACTTTTGCACTGTTTCTCCTCAGTCTTTTGTTGGATCTTCATTCATCATGTCCTCTAATGGTAGGGGTCACATGGGCCTCACTCCATGGCCCTCTTCTCTTCTTCTATGCTACTTTACTTGGTGATCTCATCAGCTCCCAAGGATTTAATTGCCATCTCCATACTGATGATCCTCAAATTCAATTATCCTGTTCCAACCTTTCCACGGACTTCTAATCTCATATCTTCAACTACTTTTTAGACATCTCAAACTGGATGTCCAGCAAATATCTCAAATTCAACATGTCCAAAACTTAGCTCATTATTTTTCTCCCTAATAAACCCGCCACCCTTCTTACTTCCCTATTACTATCAAGGGCACCACCATCTTTCCAGTCCCTCAGGCTCAACACCTAGATGTTATTCTTTACTTCTCACTATCTCTTATCCCCTATATCCAACCTGTTGCCAAGGCCTGTCATTTCCTCCTTTGCCTCATCACCTTTTTTTACACACACCCCTTTTCTGACACCACCACCGTGCTAGTGCAGGCCTTTATCACCTCATGCCTTGACCTACTGCAATAGCTTGATGGTGGGTCTACCTGTCTCAAGTCTCTCTCCACTCCAATACAACTTCCATTTAGCCATTGTATTGATTGATTTTCCTCAACTACAGATTCAACCAAGTACAGGTCATACCCCTACTCCCCTACTCAATAAACTTCAGAAGCCCCTTATTGCCTCTAGGATCAAACACAAAATCCTCTGGTTTCCAAAGACCTTTATAACTTAGCCCCCTCCTATCTTTCCAAACTCCTTATACTTTATTCCCTACCATATACTTTTCAATCCAGTGACTGAACAGTGGTTGTCCCACAAACAAGACACTATCTCTCTGCTCTGGACATTTTCTCTGACTCTTCCTTATGTCTCAATGCTCTCCGTCTTCATCTCCTTGTACTGGTTTTCCTGACTTCCTAGTTGTTCAGTCATTTTTTCAATTATGTCCAACTCTTGGGGACCCCATTTGGGATTTTCTTGGCAAAGATACAGGAGTGGTTTGCCATTTCCTTCTCCAGATCATTTTACAGATGAGGCAAATTGAGAACCAGGATCACGCAGTAAGTGTCTGAGGCTAGATTTGAACTTAGGAATCTGAGTCTTCTTACTCTAAGGCTGGTAGTCTATCTACTGTGCTACCTAGCTGCTCCAGGCTTCCTTTAAGTTAATAAAATCTCATCCCCTCCCAACTCTCCTTATTTCTAGTACCTTCCCTCTTATAATTTATGTATGTATATATGTGTGTGTATATACATACATATATATAAATATATACACACATAATGTATATAGATTATACAGATATTACATATAGGTAGATTACAGATATTTATTGTCTCCCTCATTACATTGTGAACTCTTTTAAGGAAGAGATTGTCTTTTCCCTCTTTTTCTGGTGTCCCTAGCACTTAGAAGAGTTTCTGACTCATAGGAGTTGCTTAATAAATGTTTGATTGACTAATAGCTCTGTGTTTCAATCCCCTCTCTGATGCTATTACTTATATGAACAAGTTTTTAATTTCATTGAGTCTATTTCCTAATCTGTAAAATGATGGGGTTGGACTAGATAGTTTCTCACCTTCAGAAACTTTTAAGCTCTGAATCCATAGTCCTATAAAAGGATTATTGAGTTGATAATCTGCATTTATGGAGGGATTTTCAATGCTAGGGATGTCCCTGTTCCAATGAAATAACAGCATAGGACTTTCCCTCACCTCTCAACGCCCTCCCACTTCCCCAAGTTACCAATTCAACAATGACCCTAGAACTAAGTAGCACAATTTTCTGTCTCTTTCCACTTTCTGAAGGCATACTCATTCTCCATACTTTTCCACTAAACTCTTACTTCTCTGTGGCTGAATTATAGGTGTTCTCGAAAATTTAAAACTATCACTGTCTTTTAAAAGTAGGACTCAGTTCAAACACTTAAGGAAAAATTATTTTCCCCCAGTCTGCTTTTTTTTATCATCCTATAGTGGAAAGCTAGCTTACTGTTCTCCCAAGTGACCTAAGTTTAACATCTGCTCTGAGGAAAGATTTTTTTTCCTGGCTCAATAATTAAAATATAATGATCTTATTACTTTTAGAACAAGATGATTTATTCTTCCTTATGATGCATTGATTTTTGGCACTGTGAAAAATTGGGGAGCATGATTCCATGCAATTCCATAGGGTTTGCAATGGGTCTAATGTTACTTAATATCTTCAGAAATAATCAGATTGAATTGGACAGTGAATCACAGTGAGGACGATTGGCTCACACTGTGCAACAGAGAGAGGAATATGAGGAGGAGATTTGGGAAATAAATGAAATGAAAGGGTGAGGATGTAGAAGGAGAGGAATTGTTTCAAACACCTGGGGTTGAGGAATAAAATGCAGGCTAATAGAAAGACAATTAAAAAGTAAATCTCTAAAAACAGACCAAAAGTAAAAAAGAATAAATGGGTGCCAGTTACACAAAAAAAGGAGCAGAGGCTAATATGAAATGGAAAATAGAAGATTCATATGCATAAATTCCTTCTCAGAATGGACAAACCTGAATCCACATATGCAATTTAGCAATATCTTTTTAAATTATGAAGAATAGTTTTAAAAGTTGGAAAGGCAGTGTGATATAGTGGAAAGAAGGATGGTTTGAGAGTCCCAGTTTAAATCCCAATTCTGTCACCTACTACCTGTGTGTCCTTAAGCAAGTCACAGCCTCTCTGGGTCTCAGTTTCTCCATCTATAAAATGAGGGGGCTGCATTAGATGATCGCTAAAAGTCCCTTAGAAGTCTAAATTTAGAATTTTGTTTTGGGTTTTCAGCACCTCATGTATAATAATACTTGTTTGTGTAATTTTTGGAATTTTCCTACCCTGACAAAAATTAATCTGTAATACAAATTTGAATTTCGCATTGTCCTTTTACTAGCAATCAGTTTGTTGCTCATTCCTTTAAAAATGTCTCCCAAATGCATAGTTTCCCTACCCTCTTAGTTCTATTATCATCTAATCCTTTGATCCTAGGAAGTATAGAATGACTAAGATGTGCATTAGTGAGCTCACATATTAATTGATTAGAGTATTTCCTTTTACTGGGGCTTGAATCTCCTCAACTTAGTTGTAGGATTTGCACCTTACAAAGTATCTAATGCAGTACTGAAAAAAAAGTATTCATGGAATCTGTAAATGATTAAATTAATGCCCGGTGTCTCCAAGACATTCCTGGACACTTTTAGAAGTTATTTTCTCAGGATCCTCTTTGCCTGTGAGCATACCACATGACAATAATAAATAAATAAATAAAAATACTTAGATATTATTTATTCATATGCCTGTAAGGCACTGTTATAGACATTATAGAGTATTTAAAGATGAATAAGGCACAGGTTCTGTCCTCACCAAGTGTAAGGGAGAAGAAGCATGTATACAACAAGCTAGAATATAATCATAAGACTACAAAGTATCATGAAAGTTTAGGGAACGAAGAGATCCCTTTTGATGATGGTATCGGAAAAAAACTTCATGGAGGAATTAGCATTTGAACTGGGCCTTGAAAGATGAATAGAAATAAGAAAGCCAGAACTAGAGTTAAGAAGGACATTCACAAAATTCTTTACCATTTTATAGGGTGTCCCAAAAGTCTCAGTGCAGTTTTAAGCTATCAGAATTTAAAAAATTGGGGGACACTATGTATCCTTTTTAAATTTTATTTGTCTATTCAAAATGAAAGGGAATTTAGATAAAAAATAAGAGGAATTGAGCTGACCTGCATGGTGGAGGGAATTTCTTCATGTATGAATTCTCAATACTACTGAAATCATAGATCCACTTTTTCCTCCCTCTTAAAATGTCTGGACATACCCCACAGTGCTACAAAATGAGGGTTACTGAAGACTTATCAAGCTAAAGAATGCATGGAGTTCCTTTTCTTTTTTCTTTTAAATGTAGCTTATTTTAAATTTGTGGAATAAAACAAGCATTTCCATGACATAGGATAATAAAAAAAAGATGATTGCACATGAAACTGCAAATCTATTATGCCCACTATAACAAACTCAGAATAACCACCTGAATATTACCTTGAACAATTCTATCATCTGGAGAAATGCAAACTCACCATCACCCCAACTCCTACCACCAAATGATCAAGGCAGTCAAATCATTTCCTCTTTCTGAAGATAAATGGCCCCTGCTGAATTTGTTAACTGAATAATTTTAGCCTAAACATCTTTCAGGTTTCAAGATAGAAGTTTAGAATCCCTCTTGTGAATGCATCACCTCCACATCCAGGAAATACTCATTTAAGGTAAGTCTGAGCTAAAACCTTTGTGACGTAGGAGAACCAAAGCAAAGGCATTTGAGTTACAATTCCCTGGTGTCTGCCTACACTTTGAACCAAAGAACACTCCAGTTAATCTTCTCCGGGATATATTTTGGGGGGTGAAGGAAGCAGGGAAGTAACAAATGAGGAGCAGAATTGTGCTGGGAGGCTCCATTAATAGAATCCCACTGTGTCAAGACTGTATAAGAGCTGAGTAATTTGTTATAAGGCAGTTGAAAGGTCAATTCTCCAACATGCAGGAATAGGCAACAGGCTTCCCAGGGAGAAAGGATCCAAACTGTTCATGGTTTTTATGAAAATATTATTGGCACTCTATTTCTGTCATGGAGCATTGAAACCAATTCCAAACAGGATCCAGACGTTCCTGTGTTTTTGCCCTCCCCTGCTGTCGTCTCTCAACGATTACTGATATTTCAGAAACAGAAAGTATTTCCTCAATTATCATTTTCATTAAAAACATATCACAGAAAAAATGCCTCTCTTGCATTATTCTTTTAATCTTCTTTTCTATTGAAAAAAAAAATTTTTTTAGTTCCAGTGGGAACCAGCTATTGGCAGTGATTTTTCACTGTTGGCTTCTGGTTGAAATTTTCTTCTATTAACTCCTCTCCAGGACTTCTTGCCTTCTTTGAGAGCTACATAAAACCTATGGATCATGTATATGGTAGTAATGAAGTTGGGAAGTTGGGACATAGCATAACATTCTTAGTTCAGCAATTGTTCACTGTTGCAAAACAAAGTAATACTTTGGAAGGCTGGGTTGTGGTGGTGAGGACAGAAATGAGAGGAATAGGAGAAAACTCTTTTCTTCCCTAGTGGTACTCATTAGTAGAGAGATGGTTTTGGAGTCAGGAAAGTGGGTTTCAAACCATGATTCATTCACTGACTAACTGTGTGATATTGGGCCTCAGTTTCCCTAGAGGTAAAAGAAGAGAGTTGAACTTAATGGTGTCTAGCATCCCTTCCAGCTCCAAATCTATGTCTGACACTTCCTACCAGCAGGAAAATCTTCTGTAGCTAATTTAAGCATTCTGTGCTTTAGTTTAAGTCTATTTTATCTTATTTCTGATGTTAGTAAGAATTGGAGAAAAGCTATTCACCTAGAAGACCCTTCAACTTGTTCTTATCCAATTGGACTCATCACACTTCACTTAAACATTCATCCCCTTTATTCATCTTTATGACTTTCCTTTGAATCCTTTCTGGGCTTTTAACATTTTTAAGTGGAAATTCTTTTTTTTCCATCTTGCGAAAAAGCTTTCTTCAACTGTGGGAAATGGGAGGAAACCTTATTGCATTGTTTGATCCTGTCACTGCATAGCTAGAAAACTGGACTACTTCTACCTGTTGCTTAGAGTCTCTTAACCAAGTACTTATGTTATGCTGCCTAGAAACTCAGTCAGATCCACAGAGTGATGCAAACAGTTTTCTCACAATTGTACATCTCAAGCAACCCCTATGTCTTTTCTGAAAACTGGCCCTGAAATGATCAATCAGTTATTATCTCCATGTTCCTTTGATTCTTTATAGATATTAAGTGGTGATTCTAAACTAGTATATATTAATAAGACTATATAAATAGTGCTGAAACCAATGGGGGATTATCTGCCAATTTTCATATATCAAGTTTTTATTTATGAATCCAAGAGTTAGGTTTACTTTCTTAAAGACAATTACTCATTGTTAACTTGTTTTCAGCCTGTTATCTTTTATTATCCCCTAGATCAGGGGTTATTAACCTTTTTGTGCCATGTATTTCTTTGGGAGTCTAGCAAAGTCTATGGACCTTTTCTCAGGATAATTTTTCAATGGATAAAATAAAATCCACAATATTTTCCCAAAACTTTTATTTTTGCTCACCCAAGTTCAACAACCCCCTGAAATCTACCTACAAATCCCTCAAGAGTCCATGGTTAAAGAGGCTCCAGTTAAGAATTCCTTCTCTAGATCATATTGTCTCCTTTTTCACAGTCAAGAAGTTCCCATCCCATACTTGTACTGCTGAGTATTTTTTTATTTCTTTAAACACATTGATTTTCAATATTTATGCTACCTGAAGTTAATTTTGGTTTGAGGGGCTCTTTTCCTTTTTAAGTTTCAGAAAAGCCAGGGCTGTGTCTTATCTAAAATGTATGTCTTCCTAGTGCATGGAACAATACTATTCACTAGAAAAAATATTTTTTGAATGAATGCATAAATTAATAATACTTAATTTTACTCCTTTTCCCTTAATTGTGGGCCACTCTCCCTTCTATAAGCTTAAATCACTTGCAGGTTCAAGATGTCCTCTCTAATCTCTCATACAGGTCAATGATATTTGCAGCAAATGACAATATTCAGAATGACTTTGGACTGTAATTATAACTTATCTGTTGAGGGCCAGTCTCTGACCCGGTCCATACATGGTAAAACTCTGGTTCAGGATTTCTCCTAAGCCAGTTCCCTGTGAAGACTATATTATGTCTTAAGATATAAGACCAAGTCCATACATGAGAAGACTCTGGCCCTCAACATTTATCATTTATTTGTAGCTCATATTTTAAATGTTTATTATATTAAGCATATTAAATGTGGACAAGAAGGTAGAGTAGGGTCAGGATCTGTACTGATTGAGGGAGTACCTACACACAGATCACAGATGTGAAGGACTCATATATAGATTGTCATTTTTCCCTTTAGGGTAAACATTGTTCATTAGTATCTTTTAAAATGAAGTTAATCTAGTTAAAACAATTAGTATGTATCCTTGTGTCAGAGGTTCTCACACAAAACAGAGATTTCAGATGACTTCTCATTTCTTTGTCTTATTACCTACAACCAGGGCAATCTGGGAAATTAATTCCTTGAAACTACCCATTATGCTATAATCAGTTCCCCTTATAAGCACACAGTTCACAAGGCTTAAAGAGTGAAATAGCTTATTTTATATTAAAGAAAATATATAATGCTTTTGATAGAACTCATGGGAAATATTGATGCCTACCTAAGAATAGTTAACTCCAAAGACTTATAAAACTTCAATCATTAGTAGTCATGTCAGGTTACTAGTATGACCTCTAATGTATCTCCAGAGTGTATAGCAGCTCTCCATAGCCCCAACAGATGTAAGTGGTAATCAATTCTTTTTGCATCCACTTAAATTCACTCTTCTTGTTATTTTCCATAACCCTCACCCACCCTAGTAAAGCATCTGTCATCTTCATCTCCTCCGGTGAAGTCTTTCCTTAGAAGCAATTCCTGTAGCCGTGGATAATACTCCAAAGTTCCCTTGTCTCGGTCAAAGACACCAGGCCTCCCAGAATCCAGTTTTAACATAATGTAAAACAAGGTACATTGCTTTGTATTGATTTCTTGAACTATATATAGTCCCTTCCAACCTTAACTTTTGTAAAAACTAGTCTAATACCTTGCCCTTCTCTACTTTCAAGCATACCTTTCTTTCCTAATTTCAGGGAGAAATCTTAGTCAAGGGGAATGCTTTTCTCTCCAAGTATTGAGGTAGAATCATGCATAGGGAAATCTCACCTCTACCAGCAATTCTATAAAATCTTCAAGCTCAACAGAGTTCCCAGTTTACCTCCCCTTAATTATTCTTCAGATGTAAGATAGATGTCAAATGTATGTATATTTCTTTGTAAACCATAAAGTGATGCACACTTTTCAGCTATTGGGAGGCAGCTGTGGTATCAGAAATCACACTGGTCTTGAAGTTAGAGGTTCCTATTTCCAGTCCCATATCTACCCTTTTACTAGCTCTATGACCCTGATCAAATGGCTTCATATCAAATGTTTTGTATTTCTTCACCTGTAAAATGGGTATTAGAATACATGTTCTCATATGCTTCACCAAAGTTGTTAGGAAAGTTATGTAAAAATGTGAGATATGGTACCAAATGATAGACAATTATTTCTATTTTAAAGAATGTAGTATTTGGATTTTATTTGACTACAAAAACATCAACATTTCAGCTGTCCTTACCAATGTCCTGAACTAACCCCTCAGTGTCTCCATTAAGATGTTCTCTGTACTCCAGCCAAAGTGGATTATTTGCCATCCAGACCACCCACCCAGTCTTGCCATCTCCTCTGCCACTATAACCTAGGGACCACCAAGCCTTTCCATCTGTCCTGCAGCTGAACTGTCCTTCATGTGTTATTTCCCCCATTAGAATGTGAAGTCCTTAAGATCAGAGTGTCTTACTTTTCTATTTTTTCCCCCAGCCATTAACAAAGGGTATTGTATATAGTGGGCAGCAAGGTAGCACAATGGATAGAGTGCTGGGCCTGGAGTCAGTTCACATATGACCTCAGACATTTAGGCAAGTCAATTAACACTGTTTGCCTCAATTTCCTCATCTATAAAATTAGCTAAAAAAGGAAATGGCAAACCACTCCAGTATCATTGCCAAGAAAACCCTAAATAGAGTCACAAAGAGTTGGACATGACTGAAATGAAGAATAACAAAAATTGCATATAGGGGGCATTTCAATCTTTTTCTTTCTTCCTTTTTTCTTCTTTCTTTCCTTCCTTCCTTTATTATCTCTCTTTCCTTTTTACCTCCTTTTTTCCTTCCTTTCTTTCTCTCATAGCTAATTGCTTGGAAAACCATCTGGAAGTTAAGATCATCTTCTAATAAATGCATTCTTATTCCCTTAATTTTTATCTTGTTTGGATTATACTTTAATAGTCAGAACCAGTCAATACACATCTACTAAATGCCTACTATTTGCCAGGCACTTTGCTAAGTGTTAGGGATACAAAGAAAGCCATAAGACAGTACTTGTCATCGAGGAGCTTACAATCCAATGAGGGAAGACAACATAAATTAAAAAGTTAAAAGGAATAGGTGGTAACACACTCATATTTCTGTCTGTCCTTAATAAATTCATCAAAAGATTCATTAATGATTTCTTATGCTCCTATGTACAAAGAACATATATTTTATGGGATAAGAAGAGATATAATATCTAGTCTTTGTACTCAAGGTCCTTATAATATCAATGAGAGGTGAGGAGGGGGATGTTGAAGGAAAGGAAAAAAACATGTAAACATTGAAAATAATTGCAGGGCAAATGCTATGACACTAATTAACATTAATATAGAATTTTAATGGTTCTAAAGTTCTTTATATTTTATCTCATTTGCACCTTACAACTCTTTATGTAGCTTACTTTGTATATATTTGTTTGCATAATGTCTTCCCCATTAAACTGTAAGTTCCTTGAGGGCAAGAACCACCTTTTGCCTCTTTTTATATCCCAGCACTTAGCACAGTGCCTGAAACATTTGTTGTTGTTGTTCAGTTAGTCAGTCATTTCCAATGTTTCTTGATCCTGTGGACCACAGCACACCAATACTGTCCATGGCAAAGATACTGGAGTGGTTTGCCATCTCCTCTCCAGTGGATTAAAGTAAACAAAGGTTGAGTGACTTGTGCAGGGCCACATAGTAAATGTCTGAGGCTGGATTTGAACTCAGGTCTTCCTGACTCTAGTCTCAGATCTCTATCCACTGAATCATCTATGTGCCTCTATGCCTGGAACATAGTAGAAAACTATTAAGTATTTATTTATTGATTGATCGATTACTAGCAAATTTCACTTGAAGAAAAAATAGTTGGAGGAACACAATACAAATGATGGCCTAACTATGTATTAAGTTACATTGGCAACTGCTCCCCAAAATGTCTAGATCTCACCATGCTGAGGGTTGAGAAGAAAGAGGGTCCCTGGGAAAGGAGTGGCATGATGATCGGACTCTAGGTTGATATTACAGGTCAGTTATGCCATGTATTTGTGTACAACCATGGAGGACCATCAGGCAAGGTGAAAGGACGGCATCACTAAAAGAAAGTAGAGTATTCTTCCTCTCCCCTCAAATTTCTATCCTCTGGGTCAAAACTCTATTCATGTGAAGCCAGCCATTTCTCTGAAGGTGGGCAATGCAGTTATTATCTTAATAACTGAAGAAATTGAGGCTTTCCCAGCTACATGCTGTCATGAAGAGAGTGAGCTACCTGGAGCCAGGAAGGCCTGGGAAGAAGGCACACACACACACACACACACACACACACACACACACACACACACACACACACACACACACACACACCTGACTCAGGAGGCAAACTCTGCATGAGGAGCTAAGAGACTGCTCTCAGAGAAAAATGACATAAATGTAAGTGACTATAATAAATAAATGACTCCATCAATGTTATTTCTCAAAGGAAAAGCCATAAGGTCAGAATGCCTACTCTGGTCCAAACAGCTAAGGGTTTGACTCGTACTGGACAGGTCAGATAAGTTATTTGTTTTTTGCTAATAAGCAAAGGGAAAAGTACACATTAAAATTAAATAAGTATAATGGAGTGTTTTGTGCCTTGGTGAGTGGTTAATCATCTGACAGGATTAAAATCTTCACCCTGATGAAGATCAATGAAGAGTTTAGCATTCACATATCTATTCTCTATTGGAGTTAGACCCCACCTTTCCTTATTGTTAATTCACTTCTTTTTCTGTGAACACCCTAGTAAAGAGACATTCATTTCCCTGACTCCATTTTTTGGCAGCCTTATCTCCCTTTTCATGCTACTGTTGTTAATTTCTCTCTGAAATTAAATTGTTTTGATGCACAGGTAAGTCAATTGTCTTTAGACAATTAGAGAAGGACAATTGGATTAAGATAGGAGGGTAAGGAAATATAAATGGAGTGAGGGAGAGGAGGAACATGTATATATCTCAGACAATCTATCCCTATGGTTTGACCATCTTAAACTTTTGATGAATCAATGTTTTCAGTTCTCAAGAGGGCATTACAATAATTTACAAGGGGTCTGTTTGTGATTTGTGCCCCATGTTTATTGATGTCGATATAAAAGGTAATGCTAAGGACTTAATCCCTGGGGCTTTGGCAAATAACCACCATCATTGGGAAGGAAATGGGTGGCATGTCAGTTGTCAAGTTTAATTTCTCTTCCACCCTGAGAATCTTATCCATACTTTTCTTATTATACCTCTCACAGTCACAAAACTGTTTCACACATGGAAAGGAGAGGAGCATATTAAATTACTATCTCAAGATAGAAATAGCACAATAATCGTCACTTTGATTTAGGAATGTAAAATATAGAACATTTTTCTGAACCAACTTGTCACAGGGTTGTTGGACTTTTTTGTCCACATAACCGCAGAGAAGGTACTTTGTAAACATTAAAAATGATGTAAATACGATTGTTGTTATAAGAGCTTCAAACCTACTTTCATTTTTGTGTATATAAATACCTATACATGTACAGGTACATGTATAAACATTTTTTTTTTTTTGCTTTTTGGAGGGCAACTGGGGTTAAATGACTTGCCCAAGGTCACATGGCTAGTTTTTGTGTTAAGTGTCTGAAGCCATTTTTGAACTCAGGTCCTCCTGACTCCAGAGCCAGTGCTCTATCCATTGTGCCACCTAGTCGCCCCATCTATAAACATTTATATCCAGGTTCAAACTATTTTCTAGATCATAGTTTCTTCAAGTTCACAGGTCCAAGCCCCATCCAATGTTATCTATGACCAGACAATGCCAGAAAACACAAATTCAGGGCAAAGGGATAGAAAAGTAACTAATAAGCAATTGAATGAGGTTGTAAATGGTTGCCAACTCCAAATATCTCCAGGGGAGTGTTAGTCAACTCTTAGGTTAACTCTCTAATCTCCCCAGCATAAGAGGAAAAGGACATAGACATGTCACTCGTGGCATCGCTGTTGCAAATTAGATCTACAGTCTCTCTACCTAATCATTTCCCTTTCAGTCTCCTCACAGCAATCTAGAAAGGTGTTGATTTCTCTCAGCATGGTGCCTAGAGAGCCCTGGCTTCATGGGAATTAGATAAACATTTAAGCTTTTTTCTATTATTTTCATAGACATCATTAGTGTCCAAATGGGATGGTAGACTTTAAGGATGCCTTAAGCAGATCTATCTAGAATTTGTCTCTCACTGACACCATCTCTATGGCTCTACACCACCCTATCTGGAAGATTCTAGCACCCTTTAAAAAACAACCTCACCTTCTCAGAATCTTTACTAGGTGGCGACATCACTACATAGCAAGCCCATACACGGTTCCCTGGGAAATGCTGTTCTGAGAATTTCATCCAATGATCTATTGAGCATTGTGGAAAGTCCAGAGATATATCCTGTACACCAGTAGCTTCAAACTGAAATAGAAACAGGGGCTGCTAAACTATATATAAAGATCCCTGCAGTCATATGTTGACTTCGAAAACCATATTAACATTATCTGTGTTTTAATGTATTTTTTGTTTATTTTATTAAATATTTCCCAATTACAATTTAATCTGGTTCAGGCTGTACTTGGGAGTGTTGTGAGCTGCATGCACCCTCTGGGCTATGTGATTGACACGTCTACTGTACATAATTAGGGTCCCTTCATTTTTCCAACAAGAAGGAATAGGGAAAACAGATATGATTCAGTTTCTAGTTGTCCAATAGCAGACATAGAAACTTCAACATAATTGTGATTAACCTATTGCAGGCATATTTAATAAATGTCCCAATTTCTACATTCTTTACTCCCACAAGAGGAAATTTCCCTTTGAAAATTATACATAGAAAAAGAATAAGCTTAGAAGGGTTCTATACTGTGTTGTTCTGTATATATAAAGATGATGCTGTTGAAATTCACTAAGACATTTGTTTTGACTTTCATTCATTTTTCCATTTGTCAGGGATGGGTTGAAGGAAGTCATTCAAACTCTCTCACCTTTTTGTTCTTCTGGCAGTATCATAGATCCTAAAATTGAAAGGAACCTTGGAGTCTAAACTCCTAATTTTATAGATAAGGATATTTGGGTAATAGTTCATGACTAGAAGTAGAGATAACCATGTACATACAAATATATGCATTTATCTCTACATGTATACACACATGAATACATATAGTATGTCCCATGTGTAGACACATACAGGCAGCGTGTCCATACTGTATGCATGTATGTGTGTATTTTAAGCTTTAATAATTTAAAACTACAATCAGATTTTTGGGATACCCTGTATTATGTCAGCCTATATATTTTAAAATTTGAAAAATATGTACATATACACATACATGAATAAAAACAAATATATGTGTGTACCAATATATTTAAACTACACCTTTGATTTCATCAATCTAAGCAACCAGCAGCTAGAGTCTTCCTCTACCAAAACAGAAGTCAAACCCAAGAGTGACCCACTCAGGGCTGGCAGGCAAAAACCTATGTGGGGGAGGTTCACCTGGTTGGAGTTAGGAGCATGAAGGAGGAAAGGGCGATACTGCTGGCCTTGTTAGCACTGGGCTTGAGCCAACTATCTGGCCCATCATGACAACTTCCTAATTAGTTTGGCCAATGGAGAAATTTGAGTTTGGAAAGGTTGATTCAATCTCTCTCAGGGTAACAAGGCTTATGTGGGACAGGGTGGAGTAAAATTTCTTTGCAAAACTAATAATAAATGCTTACATTATTTAGAATTATGAGTTTACTTAATGCAGTATTTATCCCTCAATTTGTTATAATGATGAACAGCTTTGGACTGGGGGAAGCATGCTAATTCTTACTAAGTCCACACACAACCTAAATGATAGGCAGCTGGGAACATTGTGGCCATCCAGGGCTCTCTTTTGGCATCGTAAACCGCAAGAGGAAAGAAATGATCCTGAGTGTCTGATAATGATTACAAAGTGTGTCCAAGAATATAAATTTAATCAAGTAGATGCTGTCATTTCAATAACATAGCTCCCTCCACCCCAAACAGATAAAATCATGTTTCTACATACTTAGAGAACACTTCAGACTGCATAGACATTCAAGTGTTTAGCTGAATAATTGCTTATATGTGACCTTACATTTTACTCCCAGGACTGGGTTACTGGTAAAATAATTAAAGGTAATTTCTCTCCTCTGAGCACTGCCAAGATAGAACATTTCAAATTATATATATTTAAAGTTCAAGTCACATTTTGTATGTTGGAATGAGAAAGCCAAAAAGGACTGATCTGACTCTCTAGTCATGGCAGCTCAAAAGGAATATCATAGCCCTTCCTTCCTCATGAAGGCTCAACTTGGATTCTCTTGTGAATCTCAGAACAATCCCAGATCCCTAAACTCCTCATGAATCCTTCCTATACTACTAGAAATGTCCCAGTGAGAAACGTTCCCTTGGCAACAGGAAGTTTTCCCAAATTCTGTATTTCAAGTCTCAATGGGGACCTTCTCCATGTAATGCTATCTTGTTACTTTATGGCCAGGATTCCCAACCTTTGCATAGGTGGGTCTACTTCTAATTGTCTCAATGCCCCATGTTCCCAAGGAGTTCTAATCATCCATCCCCTTGATGGAACATGAAAGGACCATGCCTCTCTGCCAAACATTCTTCTTTCCAGTAATCCCTACAATTTATCTATGGCAAGTACTGAACACAAACAAAGTGAAGATCTCAAAACTAAGGATCTTGATAAGAGGCAACATGATATAAAGATTGCTAGACCTGGAGTTAAAAAGTCTGTATTCAAATCCAGTCTTCTTACATCTTTCCTCCTACACCAACTTCACAAGCTCTGTGATCTGGTAACGCAGTCCTCCTTGCTGTTCTGCTTACAAGACTTTCCATCTCCTGACTCCATAAATTTTTACTCCCTCATACCTAGGATTCTCTCCATCCTCATCTTGGCATCTCTGGATTCTACAGAATTGCAGCCAAAATCTGACTTTCTATAGGAAGTCTTTCCTGATCTCCTCTTCATTCTAGTGCCTTGCCTCTACTGATTATCTCCAATTCATCATATATACATATGCATATATACATATTTACATACATGTGCATATATAATGTTTGTATATACTTCTTTGCATGTTGTCTCCCCTGTTAGATTGAGAGCAGGGATTGTCTTTTGACTTTCTTTGTTTCTCCATTGTTTAGCAGTGCTCAGCACATAGTAGGTACTTAATAAATATTTATTGGCTGATTATTTAACTGTGTGATCCTAGGTAAGTTGCCTACTTCCTCAGATCTTCAGTTTTCTCACCCATAAAATGGGTATTCAGATTCTACTTCTTATACTTCCTATAATTCAACCTTGATTAAATCCTTTTAAACTCCCTGGGCCTTGGATTTCCTATTATAAAAGAAAGCATTTTTTATATTTAAAATCTATGATCTAGGGAGATGTATGTTTTCCAAAGGTATTTACCACTGTCATGGAGGAGATCCAGTGTAAAATTCAAGTTGAAAAAGGATTTGCTACAGAAGGCAAGATCTTCCAGATGTTCCCACTTGAGTATGATACAATAATTGCACTCTCAGAACACTTTGGAGTCTCCTAAAGGAAATCCATAATCACTCAAAAGAGTTCGACCTATATTACTAGGAAACAAACAAACACACGGATGAAGACTGTGTATAAGCACATATATGTACATATATTTGTGTATAAAATATGTATGTATGTATGTGTGTGTATGTATGTGTGTGTGTATATATATATGGAGAGAGGAGGGAGGGAGGGAAAGAGAGAGACAGAGACAGAGAGGTCAACTTATGACACACAGTTATAGTAGGATAGACAACACATAGAGCTTGTCCATCAAGACAAAACAAACAGATAATAGGTTGGACTCAAAACTGAATAGGAGGTAGAGAGAGGCCCAGATGGCTTTTGACAAATTGCAAAGCTATTTGAATGACTACAAATTCCCCTGGGAAACAAGGGCCAATTTTTAACCCCAATATCTTCTAGTGATGTATACAGCTGTGAATTGTGTAATATCAACAGTCTTCAAAAAACTGAAATCACCCAATGAGTAATAGCAAGTCCAATAGAATTGGACATCAAAACATGGTGAAAAACAGAAGAAGCAGTATAAGGTAGGTTATCAAAGAAATGTATTCTACAAAAGAAGATGGGCAAGTCACATAGTGAGGTTAAGGGGTAACAAATGGATATCCTGCATACTCTATTGGTATCCTAATGGTGCCAGGAAAAGCTGCCAGAATGACAAAAGGATCCCTTGTAGCCAACTTATAAGAGGAAGGAGACAAAAGTAACAAAGAATGGGCAGAAATCTATAGTTTGTGTACTGCTTGAGGAAATACCCACAGGTCCATTAATGTGTTCATGATAAAGGTTACTAGAACAGTCCTAGCTTTTGACAACTGATAACTGCTGGGCAGGTTCCTTCACAGACCCTTGTAAGCTAGTTCATGAAATGATGTAGAATTTTGTTAATTCCCATTAACAAAAAGCTAATGAATGATGCTTTTTGAATCGCATTATCAAAGATACAGGAAACTTGGATGGTTCAGTAGTTAGAGGTTTGGTCAAGAAGTCCTGAGTTCAAATATGACCTCAGGCCCTTATTGGCTGTGTGAGTCTGGGCAAGTCACATAACCTCTATTTGCCTTAATCTACTGCAAAAAGAAATGTCAAACCATTATCTTTTTCAAGAAAAATCCATGGACAGTATGGTCCACAAGGTCATGAAGAGTCACACATGACTGAACAACAAAATCTAAGATAGACTGATGAAAATAAAAAGCAATAACTTATAATCTAGAAATTGTTTTGGAAAGTAGAGTCCTAAACCCCTTTCTTGTAGTCCTCACAGCTACAAACCACTTACAAAAGAAAAACATAAGTAAAGGGATTTGGTGTGGATGCTGCAAAGAAGGGAAAAGAACAGATTCTTCTCATCTTCGTCACACCCACGCCCTAGTCTCACTCTGGGCTCCTCTCCTAAACCCACACTGACTGGCTAGGAATCTGGTCACTTTGTCCAAAGTCTCTATTTGAACACATACATAATAAAAGGCTGTCTCTAATTAAAACAGATACACATACTTAAAGACATCTGTAAGTGTACCACACAAAATTCCTTAATTTTTAATAGGGAACGAGAGTGGTGTTAACTATTATATAAAGTAGGCCACGTAAAACCTTTGCACTAAAAACAAAGAAGTAGTCTAATCTTTAGCTGCCTATCTTCCCTATATAAAGAATGTTTGAATTTTACATAATATATGTGTATGTGTTGTATATTATATATGTATATATGAACATATATGTGTATATACATGTACATGTATCTGTGTACATATAAATAAACAGTAACCATCTCTAGGGAAGGGGAAGGGAAGGGAAAAAACAAGGAAAAATGAAATTTACATAACTTTATTACATATTTAAAAGGAATAGCAAGTTGTACATAATAGTTTTGTAGTTTCATGTGCAATCATCTTTTTTATTATACTATGTTATGGAAATGCTTTTGTTTTATTCCATAAACTAAAAATAAAATAAATTAAAATAAAAATAAGAATGCTTGGCAAATGTGCTTCTTTTTTGGTATAAGTAGCAGATAGAAACAGGGAAGTTGTGATTGGTTTGTCCTTTGTTCACAAAGAGGATCATGACTTACGAGAGAGGCTGACATGACTTGCAGTTGACATTGATTTGAGTAAGGGAGAGCTGTGCTAAGTTACCAGCCTCACTTTCTCCTCCAGAGTCATCTGGGTCCAGTGGCCAGACATCAATCAAGACCACTGGAGATGACCCAGGATGCAGTGGGAGACCTTGACCCTTTTAAGCTAAGATCTTTTCAAGTTCTCATTTTGAGTGAGAGTGAGAAGAGCAAAGCATTAAGAATCAGTAGACCTAAATTCCACACCCAATTCTGCCAGAATTATCAGTGTGACCTAGGGCAAGCCATTTCACTATTCTTGAGCCTCGCTTATTTCATTTGTAATGGAACGACTCTGGAGCAGATAGCTTATAGGGATATCTTGGTGTACTGGGAAGAATACAGGACATTTACTCAGGAAAAACAAACAAATAAAAAAAACCTGGCATTGAATATATCACTTTGAACAAATGACTATACCTCTCTCTACGTTTCCTCATTCATAAAACGGGGACTAATAATATCTATGGGTACCGACTTTACAAAATTGTTTAATATTAAATAATATAAAGTATAAGAAGCACTTTGTAAACCACAGAAGCACTATTTGCCAGATATTGTGTCATTGTAGCTCCCTCATTTTATGCCCTGAGAATGTTTTTTAAATAATTTTTAAAATTATCTGTTAAAGAATACCAGTCCAAATCTCTTCTTCATGAACATAAGATATCTGAGTTTAAAAGCAAACAAACAAAAAAAGAAAAAAAGAATAGAAAAAGCAAAGCATGGCATTCACATAAATTTTATTTGAGCCAAAGAACTGAAAAGAATCTTGGAAAACCAGGAATTATATAGAGGTTTCTAGCTAAATGTATTTTGGTCATTGTGCCTAGTATTATTAGCAACTTTTAATTTGTAAACAGAGACACTAGAAGAAGGAGGGAGTAGTATGGTTTCTGTGGTTATTGTAGGCCATTAACACTTGCTCCACTTAATGAATCACACTGAAGTTCGTTAGCTCATATTCAGACAGAGTTGTAGTCTTAATTCCACTCCAACTGTAGAACTATACAAGAAAAAAAAAAGCTAGAGGAAATCTCAGAACTTAATTCCACCTCCTCGTTTTATAGTTGAGAAAACTGAAATTCAGAGAGGGTGGAGTGATCATCAAGCTTTCCAAGTAGGCTCCTTAATTGCTTTTTGAAGATCCCACATGTGAAATGCCCTTAAATTCATTTTAGAAATTCATTTATCTTTCTAAACAAAACCTTTTTTCTATGCAGAGATCCTTAGGTTTCAGAGTAAACAGGAGAGCAGAGGAAAAAATGAATCAACGTATTTTAAGTGTAAAAATCTAGTCAGACAATAAAAACATGTTTCTTAAGTTATTCAAATTGTGTGCATCTGCATTTATTTGTTTTCAAATTTTGTAGGTTCTGTGGGGTGGCAGCCCAGGGAAAAGCACACCCAGACGTTTGCTTTGGCACGGTACAGAGTAAACAGCATTACCACAGCAGATTGGAATGTAAGAGCAGATACTTAGGCATAGTCTGAATATAGACTCACAGGCAGCAGTACCAAGAGGAATAACCATTGATTTTCACAATCTCATTTCATCCTATTAGAAATATTCTTTCAAAAGGTGAAGGAAAAAAATACTTAACTAATGACCGAAACTAGCTACTGGTCTGTGTCTTGGTTACCATGTGTGTATTGCCAAGTGGCTGTTTCTGTAACAGTTAATAATCAGCTGTCTGGACAGTCTCCCCATAAACATACTACAGTGTTTCATCACTTATGTTTTATTTAATTTTGCTTGTCATCAAGGTCTACTATTGGAGCTTTGTGATTTGGTTCAAGAGAGGTGATTTTTACTACTGTTGAAAGCTGCCTTCCTTGCATTTTACACTTCATTAGGAAAGCAAGAGCTGTCCTCTATGCTGTGATGGTGCCATGTGATTTTGGACCCCACAGCCAGAATGAAAAATGGGATAGCATCATTCATTTTAAGCTTAACCTTACAGGAGCAGGTTAAAAAGAGAGGCAAGTAGAAGCATTGTGGTGGTATAATATGTTTTCAGTTAATGATGACAATTCTACTGTGGAAATAATAACAGTAGGAAGACCCCATGCATTGTTGCACCAGCATTTGATATTTGAGGTGTTCTCTATTCCTAATTAGGGCACTACTTTCCTGAGTCACCCAGGCTTGTAAATTCTGAGTCATCCTTGAGCCTCTCTCTCTCTCTCTCTCTCTCTCTCTCTCTCTCTCTCTCTCTCTCTCTCTCTCTCTCTCTCTCTC
>NW_027187302.1:2390321-2433977 GCF_028583685.1 Petaurus breviceps papuanus
TCTCTCTCTCTCTGTCTCTGTCTCTCATAATTTTCTCCAAAGACTTCACCATTAGTATGCAAACACATTCTCACTATTATCAAAAGTCTGAATTTCTTTTCTTTTATCTTATTACTTTATTTTTTTAAGAAAATATTAGTGGGCTCTGGGAGAGGAAAAACTGTAGGAAACTTTAGTCCATCCATGCCTTTGGTGTCTGGGTGGTGATCTTGTCTTTCTCAATGATATGGACAATCACCCCCATTCCTGACACAGCATCCCAATCCACAGAATTCAGCATGGCTTGGGAGATGGTTTCAAAGAGGTGCTCAGGTTCCATATCAGGTTCCATATCAGGTTCCCAGAGGGATTCACACATCCCATACATCTGCTCCATGCACAGGTACCACTGACTACAAAGTCATCAGTCACCATGGGACAGCCAATGAGGTCCAAGGAACAAATAAAGGGCTCAAAGGTCTTAGGGTGCAAGCCAGAAATGACTGGCTCAGTGTTACATGGGCCAAACTGTTTCTCACAGAGAAGGTTGGCTACCATGCTCATAAGGGTATAAGGTTTGATTTGTCGTCCTTCCTTCAGTTCATATAAATTCAGCCAGAATTTGAGGCACTGAGCTATGGTCTGAATGTCGGTGGCAAGTCCAGCCAGGACAATATATAAGGGGTGGCCCATGGGAAAGATCTTCTGGAAGTCAGTGGTTACCCTCTGGGCCTGAATGCCGAAGCATCTGTCCCCTGCAATGGCCACACAGTTTTTCTCCTTCGTGGCCATGACGGCCCCTCTGTTATAGGACATAATAGACATGGTGCCGGCATTTTGAGAGGTCCCCAAAGGATCCACAGCTAACCCCCAACTCCTCCGGACTCCAGCCCTCAGACTCACTGCCAGTCCCGCCCTTTCTTCTCACTCAAAAAGTCTGAATTTCTTACTCTTTAGGGTCATAATAGGATACTAGATAATGACTGTTGCTGAAGGCACTGTTCAGAGTGAGCCTAGAGTAGTAGAGATTTTTTTTTTGAGGAAATCAGGGTTAAGTGACTTGCCTTGGGTCACACAGCTAGTAAATCTCAAATGACTTTGGTCACATTTGAACTCAGATCCTCTTAACTCTGGAGGTCATGCTCTATCCTCTGTGCCATCTAGCAGCCCCTAGAGCAGAGATTCTTAATCTTTTTTTGCATCACACACTCCTTTGCTAGTATGGTATAAAGCCTAAGGACTTCTCAGAATGATGTTTTTAAATGCATAAATAAAAATAAATAGGATTACAAAGGAAACCAATTATTTTGAAATATAGTTATCAAAACATTTTCCCATCTAAGTCTGTGGACCTCCCGCATCTATCCTTGGGTCCATTAGGATGTTATGGACTCCAAATTAAGAATCTCTGGCCCAGAAATTATTCTTTGATGAAGAGGACAGAATCACTCAGCAGTTATTTAGTGAGAACATTCTGGGAGTTCAGTAATGCTCTTAGTGAGCGGAGGAGGGAAAAAAAATAGTAAGACACATTGCCACTGACTCTCTAGGATCTTAGATTTTAAATGAATAGATGAGAATCATAAAAAATAACTAGGAACAATTAAATGCTAAAGTTTATAATACTGACCAAAAATTAAATAATAGCTTTAAGAAGGGAGAAATCAGTGAGAGCTAGAAAAGTCTTCATGGAGAAACCTGTAAAGACATTTAGGACTTGGGGAAGTAAGACAGAATAAAATTGAGGATATTTCAAGCTAGATGATCAGCATGAGCAAAAACTGGGAGGCCAAAAAGTTCAGGGTGATAGTGAGGTTCCTATATTATCAGAATTGTGGGTTCATAAAGATGTGTGTTGAAAAATAGGGAGGAAAGGAGCAGACCTGGAGGCAGGAAAGTTATGTGATTATAGAAAGCTCTTCATTCTATATTCAAAATTTGCAAGAATAAATCCCCAATATTTCATTTTACCAACACTTTATAGTGGGGATGGACAGGCGGTGAATATCAGGGTTCCAGAAACTAGAACACCTGAGGCTTCCCACAGAGAAAATTCTGGACTCATTGTTGCCTCTGAAATGTGAATTTTCATGTTTCGTGGTTATTTAATAGAGGTGATGACATTTTCCAATAGGAACCTGCCATGAGCTATCTGAGAAGGATGTATACAAGCTGAGTCATGACCAGAAGTTTCACCAAAATACGCATGACCTGGAATGTTTTTAAGTTGATAGTGGAAGTTCAATTTAAACAAAATTCTATGGAAAAAGGAAGTCATTTTTAAAGCCAACAAGTGATTTGTGAAGGTTTCCAAGTTGTGTTTCCTTATACTTTATCATTAAGAATGTTTCCTGCTTGGAGAAGGCAGATTAGAAAAACCTGATTTGCCAACAGATACTCTGATGCCATAGTTACTAGAAGTAGTTTGAAAGAGGAAATGACTTCACCATCTTAAGAAGTACTATTGGGGTTTGTAGTTGGTACCAAATGGGGACCTTGAAGAATTATTTATATGAGCCAGTCAATGCTAATAACCATTAGATTTTTTTATTTAGTATATTCAAAGGACAGGCCACTTACTGAAGATACAGAAGCTAACAAAGAAGGGGAGACTGATGACAAAGGAAGCATACAAGGGCAGTCCACTTTCCCCCTCACCCTGGAGCTGAGGTTGACACCTCCAAAGCAGAAAGAGTAGAGAGGGGATATAACATCTAGAGGTGTTTTAAGAGATATGATGACCTAATTAGACAGAAAGCCTTAGAAAGGTTCTGTTATGTCTTGATTTTAAGACTTGAAAGACAGAGGAAAAGGAACATCCTAGGGGTGAAGGGAAAGGAAGATTAGGGGAAATTGTCTTATAATCAGAGTAAATAAGTAGATGTCTATATAAATAATGAGAGGTTGGAAGGAATCAGCTGACAACCCAAATTCATTCTCATCTGGACTGTTCAAAGGAAGGAAGTATGAACACAGAGAGACGTAGTTGGGTAGATATATATATATATACATATATGTGTGCATATATATACATATACAATCACTAAACAGGGAAATAAGAGGGAAAGGGAAAAGGGGGAATTAATGGAAAAGCAAATTAATGGATGGATTAATCCTAAACAAAACAAACTCTAAAATGGTACAAAAATATTTATAGCTCTTTTTGAGGTGGCAAAGAATGGGAATCTAAGCAGGTGCCCATCAATTGAGGAATAGCTTAATAAGTTAAAGTATGTAAATATGGTAGACTACTATTGTGCTATAAGAAATCATGAATGGGATGGTTTCAGAGAAACCTAAGGAGATTTTTGTGAACTGATGCCAAGCAAAGTGAGAAGTAGGAAAACAATTTGTACACTAACAACAATATGGAAAAGATTACCAATCTTCAAAAGAATTAAGAACTGTGATCAGTGTGATGATCATTCACAATTCCACAAGACTAATGATGAAACATACTATCAACTTCTTGATAGAAAGAAAGGGGAAGGACTCATAATACAGAGAATGAGACACATGATATTTTTGTAAATGGCCAATTAGAAAATGTTTTGCTTGACTATGCATGTTTGTAACAGGGGTTTTGTTGTTCTTTAGTTCTGAATTGGCAGAGATAGGGAGGTACATGAGAGGGAGAAAAGGCAAGATTTTACTGATTAAATTTTTTTTAAAAAAGGAAAAAAACAAGATTGGTCCAAGCTCAGTCATTCACCAGGAGACATGCACTGAGAAGTATTTGAATACAGTGCTACAATCAAATGTAAATCAAGTAGCATTTATTAAATGCCCAGTATGTGCTAGGTAGGTACTTATTAGGTATTAAATGTTTATTTAATCACTTTCTAAAAAACTTTCTAAAAAAGTCTTTGAGATTCGTAATGACTAGAAAATAAATAAATATAAATAAATAAAAATAAATCATTTGGGCAAATTGGAGATAAACCTCTTTGAATTTAGTTCTTTGACAACATAGAGTCCATCATACTCAATAGCTTGGTACGATCCATTAGAGGATGGATCCTACTGGCACAGCCTTTGGAAATCTAGGGTCATCTCCTTGTCACAATGGGATCTCAGTGGAAGACTTTAACAGAATTTAATCAGACTACATCCAGAATATTATGTTCAACTCTTGGCATCTCCTTTCCTTCTAAAATTTGATGTCTTTTGTTTTTACCTCAGTCCATTTCTTAATATTCCTTAAAATTCCTTCCACATCATGACTTTCCCCATTTCAGTTTTTATTATATCATAGGTTGGCATAAGAAATTAAATGGGAATTTGGGGAGTTTTTCAGAAGCTGCAGACAACAAGCAAAGGCCAGTAGATGACATAGAAAAAGTTTAGAAACTCAGAAATACATAATATATATGTATAGTATTGTATAATATCAACTCAAATTTCACAATAAGGTACTATAAATACTATAAACACCATTAATATAAGGATAGGTGCCTTAGAGGAGTGACCACCTAGATGTTGATCTTAAAACAAAGTGTCAAAAATAAAGCTATTTTTTTATTTTGCCTTAGAACCATCATCTTCTTCCTCTTCTTATTCTTCCTTCTTTTCCTTTTTTATCCTCATCTTCCTCATAACCACGATAAATTAAAGATATTGATTAAAGATAAACCTCCTACTTCATAAGCCACTCTCTGCTACTCTGGTGATATGAAAAAGTTAATGCATTTTCCAAAATCATCCAGCTTATTTCCAGGGAGGAGTTAGGGATCACGAAAGTTCTGGACTTGGAGTGAGGAAGATTTAAATTCAAATTCTGTCTTAGACACTAATTACGTAACCTGAAGGAAGTCATTTAACTTCTCAGCCTCAGTTACCTCACTTGTAAATGGAGACAATAATACCACCTACTTTACGTGTTATTGTGAGGACCAAATGAGATATTATATGTAAAATCCTTTGCAAACCTTAAAGTACTTTGTAAATGTAAACTTATTATTACTATGACCCCAAAGTAGACCACTAGGAGATGGAGAAGAGAATAAACACTTATATAGGGACAGGCACTGTACCAAGGGCTTAAAAATTTTATCTCATTTGATCACCATACCCAACCTGCAAGGGAAGTGCTAATATAATTCCCATTTTACAGTTAAAGAAACTGAGGCACAGAGAAGGTAAGTGATTCACCTAGGGTCACACAGCTAGCAAGTGTCTGATTCCAGATTTGACTAGTCCTACACCAAATATATCCATCATTTTCTCCAAGATTCCAGGGAACATGGTCAGGTAAAAAATAATATTAGGCTATAAAACCAAGACAGTATTAGAACATTGTGATCTATTTCTTTACTTAACTCTCCTAATTACAAAATGTCTGCTGAGCTTCCTTTTGTAATTAACAGGTTGCAGACAAGAATATATGAATTCTTGGGGAGTGGGTTATTCTCCTTAATTTAATTATGTGAATAACTTGGAGTTTCACACAGCTGAAAAATCTTTACTAAAAGTATTAGCATTTTTTTTCTGTCCTAGTGAGACCAAAGTAAATCAACTTTCCCCACTATTAGAACAGGGGCGGTAGACTATAGGTGTGGAATGGGGCATAAGTTGTCAGCCAAATTCAGTGGTTAATTAGTTTTTGCTTAACTGTACTTTGTCACAAGGGATGGTTCTATGGAGAGTGGGGAGAGCTGCCACCGGGAAGTGACAAAATGTGTTTTTAAAAGAGTATCAATAGGGGTGGCTACGAGGCACAGTGAATAGAGCATTGGCCCTGGAGTCAGGACATGAGTTCAAATCTGGCCTCAGACACTTAGCACAAAACTATGTGACCTTAGGCAAGTCACTTAACCTCAATTGCCCTGTTTTCCCCCCTCCCAAAAAAAAAGGCAAAAACAAGAGTATCAATAAAATATTTACTTAATAAAAAGAGAGAGAAATTTACTTATCCTTTGATGGAATGTTAGTTAGAAAGGATCGTCTAGTCAAAGGATTTCAAAGTATTACACCAGTTTCACTGTTTGCTATGACACTTTTGGATTATGTTATTACAGACAAAAGAAAATTAATGAATAATTCTAATAGAAATTTTACCTACTCAGTATATGTAGTAAGTATAATGTTCACAAAACAAAGAGACCATACACTCTAACCTCAAAACATGCCAAACCTTAAATTCACAAAGAACTCAACCAAAATATCTTCTCTTCTTGAAAGGACTGATGCCAATTCTTCCATAATATTGACAACCTAATGAGCAAAATAAACTCGAGAACCACTTATCTAACCCAAGCTTCTAATGTTTTGTTACCAGCTATATCCTCCTAATAAAAATGGAACATAGGAAAACAATTTCAATAAGTTGAGAACTCCAATTTGTGGGGATATAACAGCTCATTGAGGTTTTATTGGAGTATTGTGTTCATTCTGGGTGCTATCTCTTATGAAAGATATTGACAAGCTGGAATATATTCTTAAAGGATATGTTCATTTCCCTAAGGCCACCATCCTAATTTCAACATTTCAACACTAATAAACCATTTGAGGGTGGGTAGATGGTGAACCACTAATTTTACCCATTCTCAGTGTGGAAACTGTTATAATTGAAATTAAGGTAAACTGAGGCACAAAGTTCCAAATTATTGGTACCAATGAAATGAACATGTTTGGACTTTATGCCTCAGTTTACCTTAATTTCAACCATGACAAAACTTCCACCAATGCATGATGATATATAGCGAGAGGACAGGAGTCCACACTATAGGATTTGTTGAAGGAACACAAATCACTTAGACTAGAGGAGAAAATATCTTGAAGGGAAAGGGCATCTAGAAATTGTCTTCAAGTATTTTAAGGACAGCCATGTGAAAGATGAATTAGACTTGTTCTGATTGGCACCAGGATGAAGAACTAAAAGTAATGGGGGGAAGTTGCAGACAACAAGGTTTCCATTTTAACTAAGAAAAATTTCTCTAATAATTAAAATTTTTCCAAAATAGAATGTTCAAGCTCAGTAGATAGAAAGTTCTTCTTTCCAAGAGGGCTTTTCAGCAATAATAACAATTATAACAATAGTGTTGTTTGTAATTTATGTTTAGACTACGTTTTAAAATCTGCAAAACTTTTTTATAAATATTACCTCATCTGAGTCTCATAACTCTGTGGTGTAGCTATTATAGGTATTATTATCCCCATTTTACAGATGAAGAAACTAAGGCCCAGAGAATAACTCAGTCTTTAGTAGTTAGTAAGGGTCAAAGGAATATTGTAGATAGATTCCTATACTGCTGTATATCAGACTAGATGACTTCCCACTAAATCCTATGATTCTCTATTTTGTTAAACACCACAATGAAGACAGGAGAAAGCACCTGACCCTGATGCAAGTCTTACCCCTTGTGTCCTGATCAGTTCATACCTCATTGCAGTACAGCTGATAAAGCTCCACATTATGTACAAACTCTTCTGATGCACAGTCATTGGGTTGCAAAAATTTATCCTAAGGAAAAAAGTAATATGTGTGTTCTCTTTGCAATGACAAGCAAATTATGTTTGGAGATCTGGAGGACAATGAAAAACAGTATTCTTAGGAATCAGGAAAAATTATATTGAAGTGAAAGACTCACAAAAAATGAAAGCTTTCCTGATCCCAACTCATATTTCTCATGCTCTTTGGATTAGAGTAGAGTCATCCTTTTGGTGCTTGCACCCCTGGGATTAACATCTGTGTAAATGTGGCAATGGAAGAAGACTTGAATGGACAGTTGAATCACAGAATTGTTCTCACTGACATTAGCTGATACTTGGATAACTCTTTTTTGCAGGTGTGCTGACCACACACTAATTGAAAAGCTTATTTTCATAACATTCGGTGCTGTCTGCAATGGGATTCTTTCTTTTTTTTCTTTTAAAGAGTAGAATCATTTTTAACCCAGCTGCCCAGCATTGTTTGCATTAATTGCTAAAACATCAGATGATGTTGCATTGAAATGTTTGTAAAAAACCCTTAACATTTTTTTTGGGGGGGGAGAGAAAGAAAAATAACAGCACAGATTTCTGAGAGGTCTTTGAAGACCCAAAGTTTGGTTCTGTAAACAAAACAAGACAAAAAATCTGTTTTGAAAATGTGCTCCCCACTTCCCTCCCCATCTCTCACTGTTTTTATCCTCAACTCCACTATAAACTATTTTGTTCCCAGTGTGTCTGCGTGACACCTGCTGGGATTAGTGGAGCTCAGACCAGACCCACAGAGAATTCACACATTTTGGGTTGCCTCTTAGAGCTAATTCCAAGTTTCCACTGTTGCTCCTTTAAACTGGAGAAGATTCCTCCAGTTCTGTGATTTCCTTTCTCTGGGTGATTGCCAGGTCCATCACGGAGAGCTGACCCTAATATCTGAAAATCCTCCTTATGGAATCAAAGCTCAAATTTGCAAGAGTTTCCAAAGTTTCCCAAAAGGGTCCTGTAAATCACTCATGTCATCACGATGCTCCATTGTTGCTGTTTTTCCTGCCTGATTCCCTTCCCATTGACATCCAAAAGTGTCAAAGTGGCAAGCCCAAAGACAAAAGGGAAAAAAAAAAACTTCTGAAAAAAGAAATCAGAGAAAGATTAAGAAAAAAGAAGAAATAAAGTGAGTTCTCAGGCCCACTACAAAGTGAAGATTACATTTATACACTAGTGGTTTGGAAACACTATTAAGCAAAAGGTAACAGGAAGTTAAGGTGAAAATGATGAAAGCCACAAAGAGGAATTCTGGCACACAGGGCAAATTCAGTTGTGTGTCTTTGAACATGAAGGGTGGGAGTATGAAGGGGTAGAGGGAGGGAGAAGAGAGAGATTAGGGAGACAATACTCCCTAACTAGATACTGTCAGGGTGGGAGAGAGGGTAGTTTATCCCCCAAAGAGTTGGTCTAAGCCAGGAATGCAGAACCTTTGGCCTCGAGGCCACATGTGGCCCTTTGACTGAATCCAAACTTCACAGAACAAATCCCCTTAATAAAAGGATTTCGTTTGTAAAACTTGAACTCAGTCAAAAGACCACACCCTTAAGCCCTAAGCCATTATGGCAGTTAAAGGGATCCAACCTTTAGGAAGAGGGAGGGGAGGGGAGGGGAAGTGCTAAACAGAGGGGAAGGTGAATCTGAAACAGCATTGTGATAGGACTCTGGAAGGGTCATTTCCAGGGAGTGGATAAGTGATCAGAAACAATTGTGTTTCAAGACACAGGGTGGGTGAGTGCTGTGAGACATAGGATCTCCTCATAGCAGAGTACTGCTATTGGACAGAAAGCGCATCTCCTAGAAGTTAGACATGCTCAGCAGCCTGTGCCTATGTCCTTGTGTCTTCACTCTAGTTACAGACTCTGGAAATGATCAACTGAACCCCGAAATAGAGAAAATAAATCTATTGACTTAAAATGTTAAGATGTAAAAAAGCATTAGACCTTTTGAACTATTTCAAAACCATATGTTGTGCTTTCATATTATCCACTAAATCTATTTTTATCCATCATGACATGAAGGCAGGGATATGCTGCAGGCATCTCATACCAAATCAGGGTTGATTTATAATGTTATTGATTGTCTAGACTTAAGAAAGTGGTGCAGAAGATGTTAATTAAAGCAGGTTAAATTTAAAAGTGTGTTGCAGGTACTTTATTTTTAGTTTTTGTTTTTTTCAGAGAGCTGGTTATTAAACATTTACCATCACAACCTTTCATGAAAAAACCCTGTTTCTTATCTCCTTCCTCACTTAAACCTTGGACTCTACCACTGTGATTCCTGGGTCAGACAGATTGAGCATTAAAAAAAATCTTCCCTGAAATTGGCCTCTATATTACTTCCCAATCATCTCTACATGAGTACCCTTTCCAACCCACCTTTATGTGTTGTTTTCCCTCATTAGAATGTAAACTTTTGAGGGGAAGCTAGCATCTTGCTAGCTTGTATTTGTATAGCCAGAATTTAGCACAGTATCTGGTCCACAGTGAGAATTTAATAAATGCTTAATTGCTCTCTCCCTAAATATCTTCTCTCTCAAATGCTATATACTAGTATAATATGTATTCTGGCAAGACCTACCTACCAAACTGGAAACATTTTAAGCATAGGTCTGACAATGGCTATATGTCCATCATCTGAGGACAAGCCTACTTAATTTTGAAGAGATACAACACTAGAACATTAGACACTAGGTGATAACTTTTTTGACCACAGTAATTCCCATTATTAAGGCATAGAAATATCAGATCTACAGCTGAAATAAATTTCAGAGCCATCTTGTACAATTACCTTATTTTATAGAGGAGAAAAATGGAGCCCATAGAGATTAAGTCATTTATCCAAGGTCAACAAGGCAGTAAATATAAGATACGAGATTTAAACCTAGGTCCTCAAACTCTTAAGCCAATGTGCTTTCCACAGCCATTAGGCAGTATAGTGGATAGGAGTGCTGGGCCAGGAGTCAGGAAGGTCTGAGTTCAAAACCTCCTAGACACTTACTAGGTGTGACATACTGGACAAGTTACTTAACCTCTATCTGCCTCAGTTTCTTAAATGTCAAAATGGGAATAATAATACCACCCACTGCCCGAAGTTGCTATGAAGATCAAAGGAGATAATATTTATAAAGCCCTTAGCTTGTTGAATATTTGAAAGGAATGTCAAGTTGTGCATAGTAGATTTGCAGTTTCATGTACAATCATCTTTTTTATTGTACTGTTATGAAAATACTCATTTTATTCCATAAATTAAAAATAAAATTTAAAAATAAGCAAAAAAAAACATTTAGTACAATACCCAGCCTGTAGTAGTACACCAACTCTGACAAAATCGTGGATGTATCTGTCAAAGCATACACTGAATGTACCAGAGTACTTTATCACAGCCTTCTAATAGCAAGACATTTGTTCTAAAGCCTGATTTCCTTACCTTCTTAATTTTTTTCTTTTCTTTTCACATTAAAAGTCAGAAGTAAATTAAATGCAAATGTCTACAGAAATGAAACACTTGCCCTGCACATTTACACACCCTGAATCAGGAAAAGAAAAAGTTATGATCCTCTTGGCGATAGTAATTTACCAGACTTCTAAACATATACGCCCAATGTATTAAATAGCAACTTAACCTTGCTCCGAGGACTTTGACTCTAGCAAGTCCCAACATATGTTTATCCTTCAAACTAAAAATTGCATCTCCATGGGGTTTAATATTAATATGCCCTGTGCCTGATTCTCTTATTCTTTAAACTACTTGCTGGAAGTAAGTTAGTCACTTTTTAAACCAAAATCAGTTCTTTCAGACTATCAGGATCCAAGTTAGAAAGACTGTGCTATGAAGGCAATAACAAATTACTATTGAAACAACAAAATTCAATCCAACTCAACAAATATTTATTAGGTGCCTACTTATTTGCAAGTATCTGTGTTAGTAGTCAGCAGAGATACAAAGAGGGAAAAGGAAATAAGACTTTATTAAGCGCCTATTATTTACCAGGCATTGTGCTAAGGGCTTTTACCATCTTATTCAGTATTCACAACAACTCTGTGAGGGAGGTGTTATTATTTCCCCTATTTAACATTTTGAGGGAATTAGGGCAAGTAGTATTTAAGCAACCTGTCGGAGGTCACACAACTAGTAAGTGTCTGAGGCCATATTTGAACTCAGGTCTTTCTGACTTAGTTCCTGCCTTCACCCTTTACTATCTACTTGGGGAAGGGGAAGATAAGATATGAACATGAATAAGCATGCTACATGGAAGGATGTATTAGAAACAAAGACAAAGTTATAAATATCCAGATAAAGTTATCTAGGGAAATCTGAAGAGGAAGAAGTCACTTTAAGATGAGAGAAGGTCAGGATCAGTGAACACTGCATGAAGAAGGTTCCACTTGAGTTGCATCTTAAAGGAAGAGAAAAATTTAAGATGGTATATTGGAAAGAACACTGGTTCTAGAGCAAGAGTAGCCAGGTTAAAATGCTGTCTGTGATTCTTGGGCAGCTAGGTGGCACGATGGATAGAGCACTAGCCCTGGAATCAGGAGGACCTGAGTTCAAATTCAACCTCAGACACTTACTATGTGACCCTAGGCAAGTCATTTAACCCTGTTTGCCTCAGCTTCCTCATGTGTAAAATGAGCTGGAGAAGGAAATGGCAAACCACTTCAATATACTTGCCAATAAAATACCAAATTGGTCTCACAGAGAATCAGGCATGACTGAAGCAATTCTATAATAATAAAATGAGATCGAAGTATGATGCTTACTGCCTCTGTGCTCTTGGGAAAGTCATGGAGCCTCATGGGCATGTGCAAAATGAGGTGCTTGGACTAGATGGCATCTGAGTGTCCTTCCAGCTCTAGAACATATGACACATATGATGAGTTCATGGAGGTGAAAGAGGGCAAGATGAGATAATGGAAGAGCTAACTCGGGCTTCACAGGTATAATACAATAAGCAGGAATTCATAGTAGCATCAAGGGGCCAGAGAAGCATTAGATCTCTGCTATCAACTTGTTTTGCTCAGGCAAGAAGCCAACCTTTGTGGGTCAGTCATTCCTAAGATAAACCATTTTCTCAGTTGATGGGCCTCTCCAAACCAATGCTTCCCTAGGTCAGCCCAGCCAAACATTCCTTCAAAACTACTCTTACCAGATGCTAGCTCTGTCATGCAGAAGTGGGTGGAAACAAAGGACATATGTAACAGTTCTTTGTAATCTCAGTGCTTCACCTAATGCAGTATTCAATCACACCCATCACCATTGATCTTGGTAGACTAGAAACAGATGTGCAGTGTCACTGAATACCAGCAATTTAATGATTAAAAACAAGGGACCTGCATAGGGCAGGGAAGAACTTGGCTTAAAAGTCACCAATGGAAATATTGAATTTCCTTTGGTATTCTCAGGGAATAGAGTAGAAAATCCACATAGGAAAGAAAGGTAGGCAAAGCTGAATCAAAATCAGAACTTTCTTTCTCCTTACACTACAGTTATCCAGTCCACATTGTGACTTTCCCCATGGCAGGTCAGCATAAGAAACTGAATGGGGATTTGGAGGGAGTTTCACGGAAGACAAAGATGACATAAAAAGGCTGGCAGATGATATAGAAAATGTTCACAAACTCAGAAATGCATAAAATATATGTATGTATTGTATAACATCAACATATTCATCTTTAAATACCATAATAATTCAAACATCTTTTTTTGGTATTAAGGGAGGGCCAAAAAAATTTTACGGGGGTGCTACACCCTTAACCTCCACAGTGTGGAATGTATAACTTCACTCCTAAAATATCAGAAAACAAAGATACCCAACTCTAACAACTCCTTCTCAAGGTTTTGTTTTGTTTTAAACAAGGTAGGACTGGCAGGATTAACAAAGATTTTAGACAGACTATAATATTTTCAGGCAGAAGACTGACCAACTAAGAGGGGCTGAAAAAGATTCTGCATTTCCCCCCTCACCCCACCTCCCAAAAAGAGAGAGAGACAGTGAAGTTTATTAGGCAATAAGAAAATTACAGAATGTTTTAATCAACAAAAAGAACCTTCATTTTCAAAGGTCCAATTACCTCGGAGTTAAAGCCACCACAAGCTGTGCCAGTTATAAACTGAAGCCACACCAAATGCTTGGGTCTGATGGGATGGCAGCAGGTGATCCAGATGTAGACATCTGCTGCAATCAGAACAAGGTATAAATGACATTCAATGGCTCCTTTTGAGTTATGATAATATTCCTTGAAATCCCCAGGGATTGTTAAGTCACTTCAAGGGGAACCCCAACTTCAGGATTTAATATTTTGGAAATGTGCCCATGTGCCACAAAATTCCTATGTCTATGTGTATATGTCTATGTGTGTGACTTTTCTTTTTAACCCATGAGCTTACTGCCTCCATGATGTCAATGCCATGTTTGTTCAGCTTACTGTAGACATGTTCTTTCTTGGTCACATTCTTTTAGTTTCAAGAGTCTGTGAAGTTTCAATTGGACTAACTGCTTCTATTTTAGATGCCACCTTTATGGAAGGGACAAAGAAAAGGGTTGTGTGTCTGCATGTGAACCACATGCAGACCAGATAAAATTTGTTTGTTCAGGAAAGTCATTTTGTTTTTCTGACGTTTAACTAGTATACTGTTATAACTGTATCTATAAATGGTGACAGATATAGATAGATATCTATGTGGAACTATATCTATCTATACGTGTATGTATGCATGTGTGTCTAAACGTGTGTGTGTATGTGTGTGTTTGAGCAGCTAGGTGGTACATTGGATAGAATGTCAGGCCTGGAGTCAAGAGGGCCTGAGTTCAAATCAGGCCTCAGACCCTTACTAGTTGTGTGACTCTGGTTAACTCACTTAACCCTGTTTGCCTCAGTTCTCTCATCAGTAAAATGAACTGGACAAGTAAATGGTAAATCACTCCAGTATCTTTGCCAAGAAAACCCCAAATGGGGTCAAAAAGAGTCAGACATGACTGAAAATTACTGAACAATAAATAATAGAGAGATAGATGGATAGATAGATAAAGATAATTGATAAATATAGATATATCCATTCCTTTCCATGGCAAATAGATTTTTTAGAAGTGTTCATTTCCATTTCGAAAAGTACTGTGGTCTAAGATTATGAACCATTACATCAGCCTTTGTCTAACCCAGAATGGCCAAGATCTCACTTTGTTGGAAGTAGTAACAACTGTGTGCTTAAGTGAGGAAAGAACATCCTAATCCAATTGAGGTTTTAACTACTGAAGAGAACCATTGATAATAATTATCACTGATGACTTTGAGAACTGAAAATGAACTTCTAAAACTCCCTTTTGAGAGCCAACATGGCAGAGTACAGACCTTAACCTAGCTGAATTTTCTCAACATTCCCCTCCAAATAACTTTAAAATCATGCCTCAAATCAAATTTTGGAGCAGCAGAGCAAAAAAATATGAGAAAGAGACATTTTTTCCCATCCTAAGATCACTTAGTAGGTTCACAGAAGAGGTCTATAACATCAGGGTGGGCACAGACTCACACTGCAGGAGAAGCACCAGCGATGAGCCTTGGAGGTGGCTGCAACAGCAGCAGCATCTTCAGGAACTCTCAGCCAAGAGAGGGTAAGAGGGTCAGACAAGTGGTCTAAAAGAAATTATAAAGGACCCTTTCCTGGCACTGAGTGTAGCTGGTGCTGATTGGCAACTCTATTGTCCATAAGCAGTTATAAGTCACAGTTCCAGCACAGAGAGAAGCACCTGTGGTCTGTCAAAAGGGGATAGGGGTCCTAGTCACAGTTCTAGGGCCATGAGAATCCCTGTCACTTACATCTTCAGTGGAGCAGGGACCCTTCTTGGGTAAAGACCAGAGCACAGACCAGAAAAGCAGTGACCACATTTATACTAGGAAAATGCCATCTTGGAAGCACTGAAAATTTGCAGATCCCCAGAATTAACTCTGAAAACAGCAACAGAAAAAGTCCGAAGCTTGGTCCAGTGCCTTCTCACCCCAAGGTGAGAGCAGAGCACAACATTAACATTAAGTTAAAAGTTAAGAAATAGACTGGTAATATGAGCAAAAAGAACAGTAAATGATTTAACTTTTAAAAGCTATTGCCCAGTCCATACCCTTGAAAAACAGTTATAAGCAAGTCAGGCTTTTTATCACTTTGTTCCTTTCAAATCTCTCTTACAATTATGATAGTGTAAGATTTGCTGCTGTGTTTAAGTCTAGATTTAGCCACCACCTCCAACAAGACCTGTAAATCTGAGCAACTTCATTACCAAAATTTTTATCATCAGTCCTTTTATTTGACGTACAAACAAAAATTTGACATTGCATCTAAAGAAATAATTTGAGTTATTCAAAAGTCCTGGCATATGACAGTTTTATTTAATTAACAGGTTTGGTTCTTAAATAACTTTTCCCAGCATTATGTGCCAAAATCTAATTTAAATAAATATATGCACTTTGTGCTGAAAATAAAGAATTTTTTTTGAAGTAAGGCTGTCTTCATTTAAAAGCAGATTACAGCAATGTTGAGCAAAAGTGGGTGAATGTAAGAACATTCTGTTGAGATCATCCATAGATGTTTTCTGTGCTGTTTGTAATTGGGGTATGAGACATTTGTAAACCTGAATTCATTTTAATGTTGAACTGAAATGCACATAGCCAAGTCTTGAGATAGAAGAATGAAATGTGTATTTCTTAAAATACAACTTTGCATTGCACTTCAAAATAGATGATGCTTTTTTCAACAACAACAAAAAAGCTACTACAGTGGTAGGGAAGACCAAGACATCAACTTAGAAGAAGATAGCAGAATGCAAAACTTTAACACCTCAAAGAAAAATGCTAATTGGAGCCAAGGTCAGCAAGAATTGCTAGAAAAGTTAAAGAAAGTAATATGAATGGTAGAGGAAAAATGGGAAAAGAAATGGGAGTGAGATAAGACAATTATGAAAAGAGAATTAACATCTTAGTGAAAGAGACACAAAAAATCACTGAAGAAAAGAACTCTATTAAAAGCAAAATAGGCCAACTAGAAAAGGAGATACAAAATCTCATGGAAGAAAATAACTTCTTTTTTGTCTTTATCAAATGCTTTTTTAATTTCTAGTTTACATCATTCATTTCCATAAGATTTTGAGTTACAAATTTTCTCCCCATTTTCCCCCTACCCCATACCCCTAAATAGCGATCCCACTGGATATCCCCTCCTCCAATCTGCTCTCTCCCTTATTTTCCCCCATACCCCTTCTGACTTTCCAGTAGGGCACGGTAGGTCTCTATGCCCCAATGCCTGTATATCTTAAGAAAATAACTTCTTAAAAATTAGAATTGGATAAGTGAAAGTGAAAGATTCTAGGAGGCATCAAGAAATTAAAAAAAATAAAGTCAAAAGAATGAAAACCAGAAGAAAATAGGAGATATCTCATCAGAAAAACAGCTAACCTAGAAAATAGATCAAGAAGAGAGAATTTAGGAATTATCAGACTACCTGAAAGCAATTATTAAAGAAGGATCATATTTTAAGAAATTTTAATGGAAAACTGCCCTGATTTCTTACATATAGAGGGCAAAAGAGAAATTGAAAGAATCAACAAATCACCTCCTGAAAGAGATTTCAAAATGAAAGTTCCCAGGAATATTATAACCCAATTCCAGAGCTCCTAGGACAAGGAGAAAATATTACAAACTGCAAAAAAGAAACATTTCAAATATCATGGAGTCATAGTAGGGTCACACAAGATTTAGCAGCTTCTACATTGAAGGAGTAGAGGGCTTGGACTATGATATTCAGAGGGCAAAGGAATGAGGATTACAACAAAGAATAACCTACCCTGCAAAACTGTGTTTGCTACTTCAGAGGGGAAAAAATGGATATTTAAATGAAACAGAGGACTTTCAAGCATTCCTGATGAAAATACCAGAGTTGAATCAAAAATTTGGCATTCAAACAAAAGACTCAAGAAAAGTCTAAAAAATGTAACATGAAGGAATAATTATAAGGAACTCAATGGAAGAAAATAAAACAGAACTAGCCAAATGATAAAAGTGGCACAAAACTTCACTGAAGAAAATAACTCCTTAAAAAAGAGAATTATGGAAGTGGAGCCAAGATGGTAAAGACAGGAATTCACCAGAACTCTCCCAAATTCCCCTCCAAACAACTTTAAAACTATGCCTCAAATTGAATTCTGAAGTGGCAGAACCAATTAAAGGTCTGGGTGGAAAATATGTAACAGTACACAACAACTTGGGAAGTTGGCAGGAAATGTCTGTCTCATTGAGAAGAAGGTGGCTGGACCTGGAGCACAGTACAGCACAGGGCAAGCCAGTGGCATGCCTTGTAAACAGCTGCATCAACTGCAGCAGTAAGCCCACAAATGCTCAGCCCACAAATAGTAAGGAGGTGAGACAACTGGTCAGAAAAAGATTTCTAGGGGACCCTTTGCTGTCACTGGGTACAAGACCCTGTTGCATTGCCCATACACAGTTATAGGTCACAGTCCTAGGGTGAAGAGGAATAATGGCACTTGTAGGTACAGGAGCAGGGGCTCTGGTCACAGTTTGAGGGTGGAGAGAATGTTTCTGGTTGCTCACAGACAAGAGCACAGGCCAGGAGAGCAGTGACAACAGCTATCCAGATCACAATACCTTGAAAGAGCTGAAAACTTATAGACCCCAAGAATTATCACTAAAAACAGCAGTATGAAAAATGTAAAATTCATAACAGTGCCCCTTCAGCTCCAGTAACAGAGCCCAAATTGAACATCAAATTAAAAGTCAAGGGGGAAATGAGTAAACAACAACAACAACAAAATGACCTAACCATAGCAATGTGTTATGGTGACAGGGAAGATCAAGACACAAACTCAGAAGAAGATAATGAAGTTTAACATAGCTACGTGCAAAGCCTCAAGGAAAAATGTGAATTAGACACAAGTTCCCCCCCCACACACACACACCCTGAAAAAAAATGCTGAAAGAACTCAGAAAAATATTTTAAATATCAAATAAGATAGATAGAAAAATTGAAGGAGAGGGAAAATGAGAGTGATGCAAGAAAATTATGAAAAGAGAATCAATAGTTTAGTAAAAGAGTCATACAAATATAGAAGAAAATAATACCTTAAAAAACAGAATCAGTCAAATGTAAAAGAGGCACAAAAATCCAATGAAAAGAACAACTTGCCAAATGGGGAAAGGTGCACAAAAATTCATTAAAGAAAATAAGTTTTTAAATGTTTTAAAATGTCTAAAAAGTAGAATTGGTCAAATAGAAAAGGCTCACTGAAGGAAATAATTCCTTAAACATTAAAATTGGGCAAGTTGAAGTTAATGACTCCATGAGACAACAAGAAACAATAAAGCAAAAGCAAAATAATGATAAAAGGAGAAAATGTGAAATATCTCATTGGAAAAACAACTGACATGGAAAATAGATCAAAGAGAAACAATTTAAGAATTATGAGACTAAATGACTACAGTAATCTGTTTGATAAACCCAAAAACTCTATCTTCTGGGATAATAGTTTACTATTTGACAAAAACTGCTAGGAAAACTGGAAAATAAAATGGCAGAAACTAGGCATAGACCAAAATCTTACACCATATACCAAAATAAAGTCAAAAGGGACACATGATATAGATATAAAGGCTGATGCTATAAGCAAACTGGGAGAGCAAGGAATAGTTTACCTGTCAGATTTATGGAGAACAAAAGAATTTATGACAAAACAAGAGATAGAGAATATTATGAAATGCAAAATGGATAATTTTGATTATATTAAATTGAAAAGCTTTTGCACAAAGCCAATGCAACCAAGATTAAGAGAGAAGCAGAAACCTGAGAAAGAATTTTTTACGACTAGTGCCTCCGATAAAGGCCTCATTTCTAAAATATATAGAGAACTGAGTCAGATTTGTAAGAATACAAGTTGGTTCCCAATTGATATTCAAAGGATATGAACAGGCAGTTTTCAGATAAAGAGATTAAAACTATCTATAGTCATATGAAAAAATGCTCCAAATCACAACTGATTAGAAAAATGCAAATGGAAACAACTCTGAGGTATAATATCACACATGTCAGTTTGGCTAACATGATGGAAAAGGAAAATTATAAATGCTGGAGAAGATGTGGGAAAATTGGAACACAAATGCATTTTTAGTGGAGTTGTGGACTGATTCAACCATTCTAGAGAGCAATTTGGAACTATACCCAAACAGCTATAAAAATGTGCATACCCTTTGAACCAGTAATGCCCCTTCTAGATCTGTATCCCAAAGAGATCATACAAATGGGAAAAGGACCCACATGTACAAAAATATTTATAGCATCTCTTTTTGTGGTAGCAAAGAATTGGAAATTGAGGGGATGCCCATCAGTTGGGGAATGACTGAACAAGTTGTGGTATATGAATGTAATGGAATACTATTATGCTATAAGAAATGATGAGCAGCCAGACTTCAGAAAAACCTGGAAAGATTTGAATGAACTGATGCTGAGTGAAGTAAGCAGAACCAGGAGAACATTGTACACAGTAGCAGCCACAATATGTGATGACTAACTTTAAGACAATTAGCTCTTCTTAGAAATACAAGGATCCAAGACAAATCCAAAGGATTCATGATGGAAAAGGCTGTTCCTATCCAGAAAAAGAGCTTTGGAGTCTGAATGCAGATTGAAGCATATGGTTTGTTCTCTCTCTTTTTTTTTTTTACCTTTTTTTGTTTGTTTCTTCTATCTCATGATTTCTCTCATGTGGTCATCTTTACAATATGACTAATGTAAAAACAGGTTCAATATTAATATATATAGAGAGAGTCTATATCCAATTATGTGCTGTCTTGGGGTAGGAGAGATAGAGAGAGAAAATTTGGATTTCAAAATCTTATGGAGGTAAATGGCGAAAACTAAAAATTAATTATTTTTTTTAAATTTTAAAAAGATTACCTGAAAACCATGATAAAAAATGCCCTGGATATCATATTTCAAGAAGTGATCAAGGAAAACTGCTCTGATAATCTAGAACCAGATGGTAAAATAGAAATTGAAAGAATCCATTGATCACCTCCTGAAAGAAATCTCCAAATGAAAATTCCTAGAAATATTAGAGCCAAATTCCAGAGCTCTCAAATCGAGGATATTTCAAATATTCATAAAAAGAAGTCCAGAACTAAACCAGAAATTTGGCTTCTAATAACAAAACCTAAGAGATGTATAAACAAGTAGAAGGGAAAAGAAAACATAAGTGATCCAATAGAGTTAAACCATTGACACCCCTACACAAGAGGATGATACTTGTAATTCTTAAAAATTATATCACTAATTGTGCAGGTAGAAGGAATATACATACATGGACAGAAGGCATGGGTACAAGGTGACCTTCAGGGAGGGACATAAAACATTAAGGGAAAAGAAAGAGGAGTATGCTGGGTGCAGAAGGAAGGAAGAGGTAGAATGGGTAAAGTATTTTACAAGAAGTGGCGCTAAAGACCTGTTACAGTACAGGGGAAAACGGGAGGGTGGGTGAGCTTGAACCTTACTCTCATCAGTATTGACTCAAAGAGGGGATAATATACACAATCAGTTGAATATAGAAATCTATCTTCTTCATCAGAGAAGTAGGAAGGGAGTAGATTAAGTATCCATATTCTTAAAGGAGAAGTTAAGTGAGTTAGAGAATGGAAATAGATAGCAAAACTATACTAGTGGGGGACTTCAACTGTCCCCTCTCAGAACTTGATAAATCCAACCAAAAAAAGGGGGGGGGGAAGAAATTAAAGAGGTAAATGGAATGTTAGACAAGTTAAATATGACAAATCTTTGGAGAAAACTGAATGTGAACAGAAAGGAATATACCTTTTTCTCAACAGTATATAGTACCTACTCAAAAACTGATCATATAATAGGATATAAAAACCTCAAAATCAAAAGTAAAAAGGCAAAAATAGTATTCTTTAGGCATCATAATGCAATAAAAATTACATTCAACAAAGGTCAGTAGAAATATAGATTAAAAAATAATTGGAAATTAATGTAATTCTAAAGAACAAGTGGATCAAAGAACAGACCATAGAAACAATAAACAATTTCACTGAAGAGAATAATAAAAATGAAACAACATGCCAAAATTTATGGGATGCAAAGTGGTACATAGGGGATAATTTATTTCTCTAAATTCTTACATCAACAAAATGTAAAAAGAATAAATCAATTAATTGGGCATGCAACTAAAAAAAACTAGAAAAAAACAAATTTAAAATCCTCCATTGAGCACCAAATTGAAAATCCTGAAAATTGAAGGTGAGATTAATAAGATTGAAAGTAAGAAATTGAACTAATAAATAAATCTGGGACCTAGTTTAATGAAAATAAAACCAATAAGACAGATAAATCATTGGTTAATTTTATTTAAAAAAGAAAAAAAGTTGCCAGCATCAAAAATGAAAAAGGTGAAATTATCACCAATGAAGAAGTTGTTAAAGCAATCATTAGGAAATATTTTGTCCAATTATATGCCAACAAATTGAACAATGTGAGAAAAAATGGATGAATATTTACAAAAAAATATAAATTACCTAGATTAACAGATCAGGAAATAGGATGCCTAAATAACCCCACCTTAGAAAAACAAATAGAACATGCCATTAATGAGCTTCCTAGGCAAAACCCCCCAGGACCAGACAGGTTCACAAGTGTATTCTATCAAACATTTAAAGAACAATTCATTCCAATGCTATATAAACTATTTAGAAAATTAGGCAAAGAAGTACTGCCAAACTTCTTTTATGACACAAATATGGTGCTGATACCTAAACCAGGAAGAGCTTAAATAGAAAAAGAAAACTATAGACCAATTTCCCTAAAGAATATGATGCAAAAATTTTGAACAAAATGCTAGCAAAGTGATTACAGTAATATATCACAAGGATTATATACTATGACAAGATGGTATTTATACCAGGAATGGACCATTGGTTCAATATTTGAAAAACTATCAATATAATTGACCATACCAATAACAAAATTAATAGAAATTATGTAATTATTCCAATAGGTGCTGAAAAAGCTTTTGACAAACTACAGTACCCTTCTTATTAAAACACAGGGAGGGGGGGAGGTGGCACAGTGAATAAAGCACTGGCCCTGGAGTCAGGAGGACCTGAGTTCAAATCCGGCCTCAGACACTTAATATTTGACAGCCATATGACCTTGGGCAAGTCACTTAATCCCAATTGCCCCTCCAAAAAAGAAAAAAAAACACTAGAAAGAATAGGAATAAAAGGATTGTGCCATAAATTGATAAGCAGTACCTATCTAAAACCATAAGCAAGCATTATCTGTAATGGAGATAAACTAGAAGCCTTCCCAGTAAGATCAGGGATGAAGCCAGGATGTCCATTATGATCACTATTATTCAATATTGTACTGGAAATGTTAGCATTAGCAACAAGAAAAGAACAAAGATTGAAAGGATTAGAATAGGCAATAAGGAAGCAAAACTATCACTCTTTGCAGATGATATGGTGGTATACTTGGAGAACCTAGGAGCATAAACTAAAATTTTATTTGAAATAATAATTTTAGCAAAGTTGCATGATATAAGAAAAACCCACACAAATCATTAGCATTTCTTTGTATAACCAATAAAGCTTAGCAGCAAGAGATAGAAAGAGAAATTCCACTTAATTATAAATTATATAAAATATTTAGGAGTATACCTAACAAGACAAAACCAGGAACTATATGAACACAATTACAAAACACATTTCATAAAAACAAAATCAAATCCAAACAATTGGAAAAAAAAATATCATTTGCTGATGGGTAGGCTGAGTCAATATAACAAAAATGACAACTCTTCCTAAACTGATTTACCTATTCAATGCCATACCAATCCAACTACCAAAAAATTATTTTATAGAGCTAGAAAAAATAACAACAAAATTTATCTGGAAGAACAAAAGGTCATGACTATCAAGAGAATTAATGAAAAAATGTAAAAGAAGGAGACCTAGAAACATCAGATCTCAAACTATGTAATAAAGTAGAAATCATCAAACTACCTAGTACTGGCTAAGAAATAGAATGACGGATCAGTGGAATAGATTATGTATAAAAGATACAGAAGTCAATGACTATAGTATCCTAGTGCTTGATAAACCTAAAGACCCCAACTTTTATAATAAGTATTCACTATTTAAGAAAAGCTTCTGGAAAAACTGGAAAACATTAGGACACAGACTAGGTATAGACTAACATCTTATATAGTATACCAAGATAATGTCAAAATAGGTGCATGATTTAGACATAAAGGGTGACACCATAAGAAAATTGGAAGAACAAGTCTATCTGTCAGATCTATGGGGAGAGGAATAAAAGAGAGAGCATGCACATTACAAAATTTGAAATAGATATCTTTGATATAGATAACTAGACATATACTTATATAGATTGAAATAGATAATTTGATTATATTAAATTAAAAAGCTTTCACACAAATAAAACCAATGAAACCAAGATTAGAAGGAAAGCAGAAAACTGAAACAATATTTACAGTAAGTATCTCTAATAAAGGCCTCATTTCTCAAATATATAGAGAAATGAGTCAAATTTATAAGAATACAAGCCATTCCCCAATTGGTAAGTGGTCAAAGGATGAAGAAATCAAATGTATCTACAGATGTATGAATAAGTGCTCTAAATCACTTTTGATTAGAAAAATGCAAATTAAAAGAACTCTGAGGTACCACCTCACACCTATCAGGAAAAGATAAATTTTGGAAAGTATGTGGGAAAATTGAGACACTAAGGCACTGTTGGTAGAGTTGTGAACTGATCTAATCATTCTGGAGAGCAATTTGGAACTACGCCCAAATGGCAATGAAACTGTGAATACCTTTTGATATGGCTATACCACTACTAGTTCTGTATCCCAAAGAGATCATAAAAAAAAGGGAAAAGGACCTACATATGCAAAATATTTATGTCAGCTTTTTTTGTGGTGGTAAAACACTGGAAATTGAGGGTATGCCCATCAATTGGGAAATGACTGAACAAGTTGTGGTATATGAATATAATAGGATACTATTCTGTAATAAGAAATGATGAACAGGCAGATTCCAGAAAATCCTAGAAAGAATTTCATGAACTGATGTAAAGTGAACTGAGCAGAACCAGGAAAGCATTATACATAATATCAGTAACATTGTGTGATGATCATCTATGAATGATTCAGCCCTTCTCATCAACAAAATGATCCAAGACAAGTACAAAGGACTCACAAAGGAAAATGCCATCCATATCCAGATAAAGAAGTGATGAACTCTGAAAGCAGACCAGAACATATTATGTTCACTTACTTTATTTGTTCTCGTGTTTTTCCCCTTTTGATCTGTTTCTTTCACAACTGTGACTAATATGAAAATGTTTTTTTACATGATACAACATGTATAAATCTTGTACAAATGAATGCTAAAAATTTTCTTGACATGTACCTGGGGAAAAAATAAAATACTATGAAACTTGAAAAAAAGAATATTATATTCTGAAAGGCAAAGGATATAAGATTACAACAAGGAATAGCCTACCCAGCAAAGTTAATTATGATCTTTCAAGGAGGGAAATGGATATTTAATGAAACAGAAGTCATTCAAGCATTCCTGATGAAAGTAACAGAGAGGAATAGAAAATCTGACTTTCCAATAAAAGATGCAAAAAGAGCATAAGAGGTAAACATGAAAGAGAAATTGTAAGGGATTCAATAAGGTTAAACATTTTATATTTCTATATGGAAAGATGATACTTCTAATTCCTAAGAACTTTTTCCTTATTATGGCAGTGAGGAATATTCATAGAGATCATAGGTATAAGTTGACTAGGAAGGGATGATTTCAAAAGAATAAAATTAATGGATGAGAAGGATGTATCTATTGGGAGAAGGGGTAAGGGAGAGGAAGAATGGGGAAAATTATCTCACATAAAGGAAAGGAAGAGTTTTTACAGTGGAGAGGAAAAGGGGGTGGTGGCAGGAAGCATTTAAACCTTACTCTCATTAGAATTGACTCAAAGAGGGGTGGCCAGGTAGCACAGCGAGTAAGAGCACCAGCTCCAGTGTCGGGATGACATGTGGATCGAATCCAGGCTCAGACACTTATTACCCACCCAGAAACACCTGGCCATGTAACCTTGAGCAAGTTACTTAACCCCAATTGCTTAGGGGTGGCCAGGTGGCTCAGCGAGTAGGAGCACTGGCTCCAGTGTTGGGATGACCTGGGGATCAGGTCCGAGCTCAAATGCTTGGCACCACACCCAGAAATAGCTGGCCATGTAATCTTGAGCAAGTTACTTAACCCTGATTGCTTTAAAAAAAAAAAAAAAAAGAATTGACTCAAAGAGGGAAAAACAAGTACATTCATTTGGTTATAGGAACTTATCTTACACTACAGAAAAGTAGGAGTGGAAGGGAGGAAGCTGACAGAAGAGGGGGCAGATTAAGGGAGGCAGTGGTCAGAAGCAAAACAGACTTGAGGACGGAGAGTTTAAGAGAGAGAAAAGGATAGACTGTGTTGAGAGGGATAGGATGGAGGGAAACACAATAATAACTGAGAACATAAATGGGATAAGCCCACCCTTAAAATACAAACAGATAGCAGAATGGATTTTTAAAAATAGAATCCAACAATATCTTGTTTACAACAAAGTAGAATTAATTGACTGGAGCAGAATCTATTAAGTTACAGTTGAAGTAAAAAAGAAAAAGGAGGGAGGGGCAGCTGGGTGGCACAGTGAATAGAGCAACAGCCCTGGAGTCAGGAGGATGTGAGTGCAAATCTGGCCTCAGATACCTAACACTTGTGTGACCTTGGGCAAGTTGTGTGACCTTGGGCAAGTCATTTAACCCCAATTGCCCTACCATCCCCCTCCAAAAGGTAAAAAAAAAAAAAGCAGGGATAGTAATCATGTTCTCAGACAAAGCAAAAGCAAAAATAAATCTAACTAAAAGAGACAAGGAGGGAAATCACATTATGCTAAATTATACCATAGACAATGATAAGCATACATTCACCCAGTGGTATAGCATCCAAATTCTTTTTTTTTTTTTTTGCTTTTTGGAGGACAATTGGGGTTAAGTGACTTGCCCAAAGTCACATGGCTAGTTTTTGTGTTAAGTGTCTAAGGCTGGATTTGAACTCAGGTCCTCTTGACTCCAGGGCCAGTGCTCTATTCACTGTGCCACCTAGCCACCCCTTGAGCATGCAAATTCTTTTTTTTTAATTTTTTTTTATTTTTAAAGCAATTAGGGTTAAGTAATTTGCTCAAGGTTACACGGCCAGGTGTTTCTGGGTGGGTGCTAAGTGTCTGAGGCCGGGATTCGATCTCCAGGTCATCCCAACACTGGAGTCAGTGCTCTTATTCACTGTGCTACCTGACCGCCCCAAGCATCCAAATTCTTAAAGGAAAAGATAAATGAGTTACTGGAAGAAATATAAAATAAAACTATACTAGTTAGTGTACCTCAACTTTCCCCTCACAGAACTGTATTAATCTATCCAAAAAATAAACAAGAAGAAAATTAAGGAGATGAATAGAATTTTAGAAAAGTTAAATATGTTAGAACTCTGAAGAAAATTGAATGAGAATACAATGAATTATATTTTCTTTTCAGTTGTACATGGCACTTACACACACACACACACACACACACACACAAAACCTGACTGTGTTTTAGGGCATAGAAAGCTCAGAACCAAGTACAGAAAAGCAGAAATAGTAAATGCATTCCTCTTTAGATAATAATGCAAGAAAAATTACACTCAGTAAAAAGGTATGGAAACAGATTAATTATAAATTAAATGGTCTAATCCTAAAATGAGTGGGGCAAAAAACAAATCATTGAAACAATAATTTCATTAAAGAGAATGACAACAATATGACAACATATTAAAATTTTGGGGATATAGGCAAAGCAGCATTTGAGGGAAAATTTGTATTTCTAAATGCTTATATCAATAATATAGTAAAAGAGAAAATAATTGTATTAAGCATGCAAACTAAAAAAGCTAGAAAACTAACAAATTACAAAATCCCCAATTAAACACTGAATTGGAAATCCTGAAACTCAAAGGAAAGACTGATAAAATTGAAAGTAAGGAAACTATTGAACTAAGAAATAAAATTAGGAGCTGATTTTATGGTGGAGGGGACAATAAAATAGATAAATCTTGGTTAATTTGTCTTAAAAAAGAAAGAAGCAGACAAAAATAACAGTATCAAAAATGCAAAAGATGAATTCACCACCAATGAAGATAAAATTAAAGGATTATTAGGTGTTATTTTGCCCAGCTGTACACCAATAAATCTAACAGTATAAGTGAAATGGATGAATGTTTATAAAAAATATAAAGTGCCCAGATTAATAGAAGAGGAAATAGAATACTTAACTACCCCTATCTTAGAAAAAGAAATTAAACAAGCCATAAATGAGCTCCCTAAGGAAATCCACTAGGACCAGATGGATTCACAAATGAATTCTACTAAACATTTAATGAACAATTAATTCCAATACTATATAAAATATTTGGAAAAAAATAGGCAAAGAAAGAGTCCTATGAGATTCCTTTTATGATACAAATATGGTCCTGATAACCTAAACTAGGGAGAGCAAAAAAAAAGAGAAAAAATATTAAAGACCAATTTCCCTAATGAATATTGATGCAAAAATTTTAAATAAAATACTAGCAATGAGATAAGCAATATATTATGAAGATCATACATTATGACCAGATGAGATTTATACCAGGAATCTAGAGATGGTTCAATATTAGGAGAAGCCAAGTCTGAAGTCTGTTATTCCATAGAATGGCTGTGCAATTCCATGATTTCCTTAGATCAGATATTCTGTACTATATACAAAAGGGACAATAATTTTTTTAAGTATACATATGGAGATATAGCATTGAAACTGGAGCGTTTTTGAAATTCATAACAAAAGGATGTCAACAAATAACTTGGGGAGTAGAAGCAGGACCTCCAAGCAGCTCTGGCTTCCACCTTCCCCAATCAATGTAAAAAAGGGACTCTGAACAAACTTTGTTGCTGCAGAACCCACAAATTGACAAAGAGAAGCTAACCTCCCACTGAGGACAGCCCTGTAGTCCACAGGCCGGCAGCAATCGGCCAGCTGCCCAGGCCCTCAGTGAGGCTGAGGTTTTAGCCCCAAGGCAGGTCTGACCAGCCACCAGCCTGAAGGACTCCAGATCAGCAGCAGCTGTGGCCGTTTCCAGAATTTTCAACACATAGATGTGAAGGACAAAGTGAGAGGTCAGTGCAGTATGGACTTTGGGACCCAGTAAGTGGGAGTGCATTGGCTTTAGCCCCCAGGGCAAGAAGCTGCAGAGACACTCCTCTCCTGGCATGCAGAGTGTAGGAGGACCAAGCACCAGTCTGAGGGGTAATCGATCTTGCTTTAACCTGTTTGGATCTGGATTGCAGTCTACCATAGAGGTTCTGGGGTGTGTGTCCAGCTTGCCAGAGCATGTGGAGGCCTCAGAGAGGGCACCCATCTAATACCTCCAGCAGCTGAGAAACCCCAGCATTTGTGACAGAAGCTCTGCTATCTGGTGGCAGAGACCTATTATGGCAAAAAGCCCAAAAGTCAAGTAATTGAGTAGCAAAATGAGCAGGCAAAGGAAACAAAACAGACAGAAGAATCCAACATTAGACTCCTATTTTGGGGATGAAAAGGATCAAAGCTTGGAACAGGAGAAAGACAGTGAAGTCAGAACTCCTGCACCAAAAGATACAAAGGAAAATATGAGCTGGTTACAGGCCATAGAGGACCTTAAGAAGCAGATAAGAGAAGTGGAGGAAAAATTGGGAAGAGAAATGAGAATGATGCAAGAAAATTATGAAATGAGAGTCAACAGCCTGACAGGAAAATAATACCTTAAAAAATAGACTAACTCAAATGGCAAAAGAGGCTCAAAAAGTCAATGAGGAGAAGAATGTCTTAAAAAGCCCAATTTGCCAGATGGAAAAAGAATCTCAAAAGCTCACTGAGGAGAATCATTGCTTCAGAATTAGATTGGAGCAAATGGAAACTAATGACTTTATGAGAAATCAAGATGCTATTAAACAGATCCAAACAAATGAAAGAATAGAAGGCAAAGTGAAATATCTCATGGGAAAAACCACTGACCTGGAAAATAGATCCAGGAGAGATCATTTTAAAATTATTGGACTACCTGAAAGCCATCACCAAAGTAAGAACCTAGAAATCATCCTCCAGGAAGTTCTCAAAGAAAATTGCCCTGATGTTTTAGAACCAGAGGCCAAAATGGAAGTTGAAAGAATCTACTGATCACCTCCTGAAAAAGATCCCAAAAAGGAAACTCCTAGGAATATTATAGGCAGGTTCTAGAATTCCAAGATTAAGGAGAGAATATTACAAGCAGCCAGGAAGAAACAATTTGAATATCGTGGAAATACAATCAGGATAACCCAGGATCTGGCAGCTTCTACACTGAAGGATCGAAGGGCTTGGAATATGATATTCCAGAGGTCAAAGGAGCTGGGATTAAAACCAAGAGTCACCTACCCAGTAAAACTGAGTATCATGTTTCAGGGGAAAACATGGTCATTTAGTGGAATAGAGGACTTTCAAGCATTCTTGATGAAAAAACCAGAATTGAATAGAAAATTTGATATTCAGATACAAGAAGCAAGAGAAGCATGAGAAGGTAAACAGGGAAAAGAAATCATAAGGAACTTATCAAAGTTGAACTATTAACATTCCTACATGGAAAAACAATAATTGTAACTGATGAAACTTTTCTCAGTATGAAAATAGTTGAAGGGAATAGAAATATATATATATATATGAGGGTATATGGGCATATGAATACATATGTGAATGTGTGTATATATGTTTACAGGTATACATAGATAGAGGGCACAGGACCAATTTAACAGGAAGGGATGATACTTAAAAGGTGAAATTAAGAGGTGAGAGAGTAATATAATGAGAGGAAATGGGGAGAGACCAAATGAGGTAAACTATCTCATATAGAAGAGGCAAAGGAAAATGGTTACAATGGAGGGGAAGAACAGGAAGGCAAAAGGGAATGGGTGTACCTTACTCTCATTGAATTTGGCTTGGGGAGGGAATGAAATACATGCTAAATAGGGTATTTCACCCTACAGGAGAGTAGGGGGGAAGGGGATGAGAGGGGGAATGATGGAAGGGAGGGCAGGCTGGGGGTGGGGGGGAGTTGGAACCACCCACTTTTGAAAAGGGTTGGGATCAAAGTAGAGAATAGAGCAAGTAGGAGGTGGGATAGGAGGGAGGGAAATATAGTCAGTCTTTTACAATATATCTACTATGTTATTGTTTTGCATTAGATACACATGTACAACCTGTACTGAACTGCTTATCTTCCCACTAAGGATGGGTGACAAGGGAGGAAGGGAATGAAATCAAATGTTTAAATATATATATGTGTCTGTGTGTGTGTATGTACTATTATTAATACTATTTTACATGTAATTGGGAAATAAGATACACAGACACTGGGGCATAGAGATCTACCATGCCCTACTGGAAAAGTCAAAGAGGGTATGGGAGAAAATATGGGAGAGAGCAGATTGGAGGAGGGGATATCCTGTGGGACTGCTATTTTGGGGTGGTGGGTAGGGGAAAAACGGGGAGAAATTTTGTAACTCAAAATCTGGCAGAAATGAATGATATAAATCAAAAGTTAATAAAGCATTTGAAAAATGGAAAAAATATTAGGAAAATTATAAACATAGTTGACCATATCAATAATGAAACCAAGACAAAACCTATAATTATCTCAACAGATGCATAAAGAGCTCTTGACAAAATACAACATTCTTTCCTATTAAAATACCTAAAAGCATAGGAATAAATAGAGCTTTCCAAAAAACTGAAATCTAGTGTCTATGTAAAATCATAAACAAGCATTGTCTGTAATGGGGATAAGCTAGAAGCCTTCCCAGTAAGATCAGAGGTAAGGTAAGGATGACCATTATTACCACTATTATTCAATATTGTACTACACAACACTAGCTATAGCAATAAGAGAAGAAAAAGAAATTGAAGGAATTAGAATAGGCAATACAGAAACAAAATTATAACTTTTTTGTAAATTATATGATCGTATACTTAGGATAGTCCTAGCAAGTCAACTAAAAAGAAGAGTTGAAATAATTAACAACTTCAACCAAGTTGTAGGATATAAAGATAAATCATCAATATTTCTATATGTTACTAACAAAATCCAGCAGAAGAATGGAAAAAATTCCAACTAAAACAACTACAGACAACATAAAATACTTGGAAATCTACCTGCCAGGAAAACCCAGAAATTACATGAATAAAATTACAAAACACTTTTCACAGTAAAGTCAGAGCTAAACAACTGCAAAAATATTCATTGTTCATGGATAGGTTGAGGCAATGTAACAAAAATAACAATTCTGCCTAAACTGATTTACCTATTCAATGCCATACCAACCAAACTACCAAAAAAAATTTTATGGAGCTAGGAAAGAGCATAACCAAATGCATCTAGAGGAACAAAACACCGAGAATATAAAGGGAATCAATGAGAAAAAAAATGTGAAGTAAGGTGGCTTAGTAGTACCAGATCTAAAATTGTATTACAAGCCATGAATCATCAAAACAATCTAGTAGTGGTTAAGAAATAGAGTGGTAGATCAGTGGATAGTAGATTAATCACACAATATACTGTAGCAAATGACCATAGTAATCTAGTATTTAATAAACCAAAAGATCCAAATTTTGAGGACAAGAACTCACTGTTTGACAAAAATTGTTGGGAAAATTGGAAAGTAGTTTGGCAGAAACTAGGTATAGACTAACATCTCACATTGTGCTTCAAGATATGGTCAACATGTATATCTAAGTTAGATTTAAAGGGTAGTAAAATAAGTAAACTAGAGGAGCATGTAATGTTTTCACTGTCAGATTTATGGATAAGGGAAGACTTTTACAACCAAACAAGTGATAGAAAGCATTATGGCATGTAAAATGGATAAAATTCATTATGTTAAATTTTAAAAGTTTTTGCACAAACCAAACTAATTTGTCAAGGATTAGAAGGAAAGCAGGAAACCTTGGGGGGGGGGAAGGGGGGAAGAGTGTAGCAGCAAGCAACCTGACATACCCAGGGTGGCTTCCAACACAGGTTCTTAGATCTGCTTTTCTAAAGGAAAGCAACTCAAACTAGGTTAACAATCTTGCTTTAATCAACCAAATATATCATTTTCCTAGTTCAGGGGGAAAAGTCAGCACCCCAAACTTCAGAGTATACAGAAGTTACAAGAAGACAGAGAAACAAACAGATCAAGCAGACAGGCTTCCAACTGTCCAACCATTACATCTATGCCTAGTCAGTTACCGGAGAGGGAAGCATCCACATATGGGTTTTTCAAAGCTGGGGGCTCTCAACAGTTGCCCAGAGTCCCATTTGGTCAAATCATACAACACTTCTCAAAGTGAACCCCAAGACAAAGTCTCATATCAGGATTTATGTAGCCTTCTCTTGGGTCAAAGAATGTAACAACCCTCTTGACCATTGCCCAATCACAAAGTATCTCCTGAAAAATAAGCCTCCCAGCACAGGCTGCAGGTGTTCTTAAGCCTATCAAAGGGCCTAGGGGAAGGGAAGATCTTACACAATACAATTTTAGAAAGATGGCAACAACATAAATTTGCATTCCCATTATGGCGGGGGGGGGCGGTTACAGCAAGTATCTCTAATAAAGATCTCATTTCTCAATATATACAGAGAACTGAATCAAATTTATAAGTATACAAGTCATTCTTCCATTGATAAATGGTCATAGAATATAAATAGGCACCTATCCTAAGAAGAAATAAAAGCTATCGATGCTCCTATGAAAAAATTCTCTAAATCATAGAATATAAATAGGCACCTATCCTAAGAAGAAATAAAAGCTATCAATGCTCCTATGAAAAAATGCTCTAAATCACTATTGATTAGAGAAATGTAAATAAAAACAAGTCTGAGGTACCACCTCATGCCTTTCAGATTGGCTTATTTGACAGAAAAGGAAAAGGACAAATGTAAGAGGGAATGTGGGGAAAGTGGGACACTTACACACTGTTGGTGACATTGGAAACTGATTCAATTATTCTGAAGAGCAATTTGGAGCTATGACCAAAGGGCTACAAAACTGTGCATACCCTTTGGCCCAACAATCCCACTACTAGGTTTGTATCCTAAAGAAATCAAAAGTAAAGAAAAAGGACATACACACACACACACACACACACACACATATATGCACATATTAAGAGCAGTTCTTAGGTGAGGGGTGGCCAGGTGGCTCAGTGAGTAAGAGCACTGGCCCCAGAGTCGGGATGACCTGGGATCGAATCCGGGCTCTGATACTTAGCACCACACCCAGAAATAACTAGCCGTGTAACCTTGAGCAAGTTACTTAACCCCAATTGCTTATAAAAAAAAAAAGAGCAGTTCTTTTTGGTGGAAAAGAATTAGAAATTGAAAGGATTCTTATCAGTAGACTGAACAAATTGTAGTATATGGTTGTGAGGGAATATCATTGTGTTATAAAAAATGATGAATAGGGTGATTTCAGGAAAATCTGTTAATACTTAAATGAGCTGATGCAAAATGAATAGAGCAACATGAAGAACATTGTACACAGCAATAGTTATACTGTACAATAATCAACTATGAATGACTTAGCAATTCTAAGCAATACAATGATTCAACACAATTCCAAAGGACTTATTATCCAATTCAAGAGAAAGAACTGATGGGTTCTTAATGCAGATCAAAGCATACTTTTTTTAAACTTTATTTTTCTTCTGTTTTTAAAGTATTTTTTCTTTTGCAATATTGCTAATATGGAAATGTTTTGTGTGATTAGACATGCACAACTTATATCAAATAACTTGCCTTCTCAAGGTAGGAGAAGGGGAGTAAGAGATTAAAAAAACAACAAATGTTAAAAAAATTACATATAATTGAGAAAAAAATAGAATAAAAAGAATTAGCTAAATGATAAAAGAGGTATAAACTTCACTAATGTAAATAGCTCCTTAAAAAGCAGAATTGGCCAAATGAAAGGAGTACAAAAACTCACTGAAGAAAATAATTCCTTCAAAAAATTGAATTGGACAAGTGGAAGCTAAAGACTGTATTAAGATATCAAGAAACAATAAAGTAAATTCAAAAGAATGGAAAAAGTAGAAGAAAATGTAAAATATCTCATTTGAAAAAAAAAACTAACCTGGAAAATAAATCCAGGAGAGATATTTTAAGAACTATTAGACTATCTGAAGTCATGATAAAAAAACTGCCTAGACATCATAGCTCAAGAAATTATCAAGGAAAATTGCCCTTATATCTTAGATCCATAGGGTAAAATAGAAATTGAAAGAATACACCAATCACTCCCTAAAAGATATCCCAAAATCAAAACTTCCAGGAATATTATAAACAAATTCCAGAGCTCTCAGGTCAAAGAGAAAATACTTCAAGCAGTCTGAATGAAACCATCCAAATACCAAAGAGTCTCAGCTTTGATCACACAAGATTTAGTTGCTCCCACATTAAAGGAGTGAAAGGTTGGAATATGATATTCCAAAGGCAAAGGAACTAGGTTACCACTAAGAACAACCTAACCAGAAAAACTTAATATAATCTTTCAGAGATAAAAATAGATATTAATGAAAGAGAGAATTTTCAAGTATTTCTGATGAAAAGACTAGAAGCTGAATAGAAAATTTGATATTCAGACTCAAAACTCAAAAGAAGCATGAAAATGTAAACATGAAAAAGAAATCATAAGGAACTCAGTAGGGCTAAACTGTTTACATTCCTATATGAAAATATGACACATATAACTCCTAAGAACTTTAAGGCAGTTAGTTAGTCTACATGAACAGAGGGTTCAGGAATGAGCTCATTATATTGGCATGATCTGCAAAAAAAAAAAAAAAAAAAAAAAATGAAATGGTGAGAAAGAGGGATACCCTGGGAGAAGGACGAAGGAAGAGGAAGAATGGGGGTAATTATCTCATGTAAACTAATAAGACTCCTTTTAGTGTGTGGCTTGTGGAAATATACCTCACTGTTTTATTACCACACTGGTTCAAACCATTCCAAGGCTATTGTCTTGATGAAAGATGACAAGAGTTATAAAAGACCAGCATGTGAGTCATCCTGTCCTATCCTGTCCATTCTGAGTCTATGAAAATGTAATTTTGCCCCACACATTTACCTGTTCTTGGAAGTACATGCTGCCTTGAAGGCATCTACCCCTTTAACTCAAGGGTTTTCCAGAAAGGCTTTTGTTTCAGGTGAACTCTCTGGATATTTATGGCTGTATATAAGGCTGGAGGAGGAAAGTACATAGTAATATTACTAGACTGAAGGCAAGACTACATATTCCTGATCCACTCCTCAATCCTTTCCTATGCTTAAAATAAGAGTGGTATAATGGATAGAGAGCTAGACTTAAATGCAGGAAGACCTGGGTTCAAGTCTTACCTTGGACACATAATTAACTCTGTGACCCTGAGCAAGTCATGTAACAAGGTTTACCAGCAGGGTAGTTTATCCATCTCTAAGAAGGTAGCATTTAATTCTATCAAAAGAAAAGTACAAACAAAGTTTAGAGAGATGCAGGATTCTTGAGTCAGTAAGAAGGCAGATGAAATTTAGTTTCATGCTGATAGTAACAATCCAAAGCATTTTTATGATGCCCTGAAGGCTATTTATGGGTCAAAGACCCATGGTGTATGTCAACTATTCAGCGCTGATGGAGTCACATCGATTAGCGATAAGGATATTATCCTAGTGAGATGAGCTGAACACTTCCATTGTGTTCTCAACAGACCATCTTCAATCAATGCTGAGGCTATTAACCATTTACCTCAGGTTGAAGTCAATCCCTCCCTAGCTGAAACTCCAACTGAAGAAGAGGTTTTGAATGTCATTAGGGTCCTTTCATGTGGCAAAACACCTAGTGCTCATTCTATTTCAGCTGAGATTTACAAGATAGGGGGTCCATTGCTCACAAAAGCTGACTGAAATTTTCCAGGTTTTATAGCAAGAGAAGGTTATCCCCTAGGAGTTTAGGGATGCCTCTATTGCCCATCTCTATAAAGGTAAAGGAAATTGATTGTCCTGTAGCAATCACAGAGGTATCTCTCTCTTAGTCATTGCTGGTAAGATTCTTGCCAGAGTCTTCCTTAATAGGCTGATCCTTCATCTGGAAGATGGTCATCTGAGAACCAACGTGTCTTCATAAAGGGTTGAGGAACAGTTGATATGGTATTTTCTGCCAGACAACTCCAGGAGAAATGTCAGGAGCAGAACAGAGGTCTGTACACAATGTTTGTAGATTTGACCAACATCTTTGATACTTTTAGTTGTGAAGGCTTACAGAAAATTATGCCAAAATTTGGTTGCTTGTAGAAGTTCATCAACATTGCACATCAATTTCATGACAGCATGCTTGTTCAGATTCTAGATAATGGGCAATGATCTCATGCCTTCCCAATCATCAGTGAAGGGAAACAAGGCTGTGTGCTTGCTCCCTTGCTTTTTAGCATGATGTTTGCCACCATGTTGTCAAATGCTTTCAATGAGGATTGTGAGAGACAGTGAAAAGTTAAGCTTCTACAGAACTACCAGAAATTGCTGAAGACTGTTAAAGGAAGTTAGTAGACAGCAGATGGGCCTGACCAATCAGAAGGCAGTTGATGACCTTGAGAGAACCTCAGAACTAGAATAAGGGCTGATCTGGTACAAACCAGTCAGGGTCAATGATGGGGTAGTCCAAAATTATTAGTGCACATGCTTAATAAACTTATGTGCATATAACATGACACACCCTCATAAAATTAGAGCCTCATTAATAGAAATGCAATGTATGATGGAGGGGGTCATGTTTGTGCATATTTAGGAGAAATATGTAATGGGCATACAAGGAAGATGGTAACCTGGAGGAGAATGAACCAATCCATCTTCTGCTGGGAGGTATCTGTGCTGAACTAATAGTAAAATGCTTCTCTCACTTCTGTACTCAGTACTTCCTCTTCCCAAAGATGCTGAAAATGGGCAGGGCCCACTTCTGAGCAGAAACTTTCATTTTCTCTGAACTTCTCCTCAATAAACTTTTTTTGATACCAAAATTTTGTTATCTATTGTGTTTCTAACAGGATGAACAAGGCATCAGGTCAGCTACCACATTGATGGTAAATTCTTCAACTTGAAAAGGCTACAAACCAAAATTAAAGTGGAGGGAGTGTTGGTGCATGATTTTCTGGATTTTCTGTTTGCAGATGATTATGCACTCAATACAGCCTCTCAAGCTGAGATACAACAAACTATGGATCAATTCTCTGCTGCTTGTGTTAATTTTGGCCTAACAATTAACATCAAGAAAACTCAGGTGCTCTATCAGTCACCACCACACCATCCATACATGAAATCACCAGTTACAGAAAATGGAGAAGTTTTGAATGCTGTGAATAATTATGTTTCTTACCTTGGTAGCTTATCCTCCAGGGATATACACATTTATAATGAGGTTGATGCATGCATTGCCAGAGATAACTCAGTGTTTGGGAAACTCTGAAGAAAAGTATAGGAGAGAAGAGGTATTAGACTGATTGAGGTCTACAGAGCCATTGTGCTGACCTCATTGTCATATACCAGCTCCTTCCCAGGAAACTGAATCACTTCCATTTGAATTGTCTTAGAAAAATTCTGGAGATCACCTGGCATGGTAAGGTACCAGACACTGAGGTTCTTACTTGAACTAAACTGTCACTCTTTAAAACTCTGTTTCAGACAGCACAACTCCTAGGGGCTGGCCATGTTTGAATGCAAACTGAACACTTGCCAAAAAGACTATTTTATGGAGAATTCACACAGGGCAAGTGTTCACATGGTGGTCAGAAGAAATGATACAAAGACATTCTCAAGGTCTCTCTCAAGGACTTTGGGGTGGAGCCAAGATGGTGGAGTAGAAGCACAAACTTGGTGTAAGCTCCCACTACAATCACTTCCAATATATGTAAAAAAAATGACTATAGACAAATTTTAGAGCTACAGAACCCACAAAGTGACAGAGATTAACAAATCCCCCACTGAAATCAGCCTGGTAGGCCAGCAGGAAGGGTCTAACACACCATGCTGTGAGCGAAGCACAGTCCCACGTGAGCCGTGGTTCTGGTCCCAGGGCATCCCCAACCAGCAGTGGCCAGAGCAGACTTCAGGAGAGTAAATCACCAGCAGCTGTTGTGGTTTTCAGACTTTTCAACCCATAAAATGCTGAAGATAAAGTAAGTGGTCAGTGTGAAATTCTGTAGGAACAGGGGGACAGAAGAGTGTGGTCCAGTCCATGCCCCAGGGCCAGAGATTGTGGAGCCATGGTGGCTACAGCTGCTGCTATATGGCTGCTTCTGGAACTCCTGATCTGCAGATTGTAGGGGGACCAAAAAACCATTCAGAGGGTAATTGCTCTTGCTTTAACATGCTTGGATCTGGATTACAGTCTTGGGTGGTGGTCCTAGGGTGTGTGGCCAGTGAGACAGAGCTTGTGGGGGCTGTAGAGAGGGCGCCCTTCTAATAGCTCCAGCAGCTGCAAAAACCCCAGCGATTTGGAACATAGCTCTCTGCAATCTGGAAGCAGAATTCTACCATGGCAAAGAATTCAAAAGCCAAGTAATTGACTGGCAATATGAGCAAGCAAAGGAAACATAATCAGACCATAGATTCATTTTGGGGGGACGAAAAGGATCAAAGCATGGAACAGGAGGAAAACAATGAAGTCAGAACTCCTGCATCAAAGGCTTCCATGAAAAATATGAATTGATTACAGTCCATGGAGGAGCTCAAGGAGGATTTTGAAAATCAAATAAGAGAAGTGGAGGGAAAATTGGGAACAGGGATGAGAATGATATAAGAAAATCATGAAAAGTGAGTCAACATCCTGCTAAAGAAGACCCAAAATAATACTGAGGAAAATAACACCTTAAAAATAAACTAACTCAAATGGCAAAAGAGGTCCAAAAAGCCAATGAGGAGAAGAATGCCTTAAAAAGCCAAATTTGCCAGATGGAAAAGGGATTTCAAAAACTCCCTGAAGAGAATAATTCCTTCAAAATTAAATTGGAGCAATTGGAAGATAATGACTTTATGAGAAATCAAGATACTATAAAAACATATCCAAACAACTGAAAAAATAGAAGGCAATGTGAAATGTCTCATTGGAAAAACCACTGACTTAGAAAATAGATCCAGGAGAGATAATTTTAAAATTATTGGACTACCTGAAAGCCATGATAAAAAAAAGAGCCTAGACACCATGTTTCAAGAAATTATCAAGTAAAATTGCTCTGATATTCTAGAACCAGAGGGCAAAATAGAAATTGAAATAATTCACCAATAACCTCTTTTAAAAGATCTCCAAAAGAAAATTCCTAGGAATATTATAGCCAAATTCCAGAGTTCCCATGTCAAGGAGAAAATACTGCAAGCAGTCAGGAAGAAACAATTTGAGTATTATGGAAACACAATCAGGATAACACAAGATCTAGCAGCTTCTGCATTAAGGGATCAAAGGGCTTAGAATATGATATTCAAGATGTCAAGGGAGCTAGGACTAAAACCAAGAATCACCTACCCAGCAAAACTGAGTATAACATTTCAGAGGAAAATATGCTCATTCAATGAAATAGAGGATTTTCAAGCATTCTTCATGAAAAAACCCTCAGAAAATTTGGGTGAACAGAAAATTTGACTGAACTGAACAGAAAATTTGACTTTCAAATACAAGAAGCAAGAGAAGCATGAGAAGGTAAACAGGAAAAAGAAATCATAGGGAACTTATTAAAGTTGAACTATTTACATTCCTACATGGAAAAATGATAATTATAACTCATAAGACTTTTCTCAGTATGAGGATAATTGAAGGGAATATATATGTGTATATATAGAGTTGTTTGGGTTTTTTTTTTCCTTTTGGAGGGCAATTGGGGTTAAGTAACTTGCCCAAGGTTACACGGCTAGTCATTTTTGTGTGGGTGTTAAGTGTCAGAGGCCGGAACCGAACTCTGGTCCTCCTGACTCCAGGGCCGGTGCTTTACTCACTGCGCCACTTAGCCACCCCCATGTGTGTGTGTGTGTGTGTGTGTGTGTGTGTGTAGATATATATATATGTAGATATAGGAGAGTTTATGTGTATATAAATATATATGTGAGTGTGGGCATATGTATGTACATGTATACATAGACAGAGGGCACAGGATGAGTTGCATAGGAAGGATTGACCTCTAAAAAATAAAATTAAGAGGTGAGAGAGGAATTTATTGGGAGAAGGAGAAAGGGAGAGATAGATCAAGGTAAATTATCTCATATAAAAGAGGCAAGAGAAAATTATTAACAATGGTGGGGAAGAGAAGGAAGGTCAAAGAGGATGGGACAACCTTACTGTCATTGAATTTGGCTTAAGGAGGGAATAACATACACACTCAATGGGGTATCTTACCCTACCATGGGGTAAGGGGATAAGAGGGGGGATGATAGAAGGGAGGACAGATTTGGAGAGGGGGTAGTTAGAAGCAAACACTTTTGAAAAGGGATAGGGTCAAAGGAGAAAGTAGAATAAGTGGTGGGGGTGGGATAGGATGGAGGGAAATATAGTTAGTCTTTTACAATATAACTACTATGGAAATATTTTGTGTATCTACACATGTACAATTTATATGGAATTGCTTGTCTTCCCAGTGGTGGTGGGTGAGGAGGGAAGAAGTAAAAAACTCTGGAACTCAAAGTTTTAAAAAACAAATGTTTAAAAAAATTGTTTTGTTTTGTTTTTTACAGGAAACTGGAAAATAAGATATACAGGCACTCAGGTATAGAAATCCATCTTGCACTACTAGCAATTTAGGGGGGGTGTGGGGGAGGATATAAGAGAGAACAGATTGGGGGAAGAGGTATTCACTAGGCTTGCTGTTTTGAGGTGGGGTAGGGGAAAGGCGGGGAGAAAGATTTATAATTTGAAATATGGTGGAAATGAATGTTGAAAAGTAAAAATAAATAAATAAATTGAAAAAAATAAAGAACTTTGGAATGGATTGTGTGACATGGGAGACACTGACATAGAAACGCTTAGCATGCCATGCCCACATCAAAGAAGGAGCCATGCTCTATGAGCTCTATGAATTCAAACAATTCAAAGGAAACACAGGATGTACAATTTTAAAGTATCCACTCCAAATTTTCGCAGAGACTCAATTTGTGGTAGAGCATTCCGAGTTTGTATTGGTGTGATCAGCCACAGTTGGACACATTGAAACTTGACACTGGCATAATGATGTCATTTTGGTCCTCTTTGAGAACAAAGGACAACAACCAACCAAGCAATCAACCTCTCCGCAGCTCTGTAAGACTATATGTCGAAGAAAAGGAGATGACCCTGAATGTGAGGGGGTTCCCTTCTTTGGGAATTCCCTATATATTGAGAATAACAGGTCCAATCCCTATTCCTATTCTCTATAATTAGAGACAATGTAATGTAGAGGATAGAGGCTTTGGGGGTCAGTAAGACATATGTTCAAATACTGTTTTTCAAATATACTGTCTGTGTGCCAACAGGTAAATCACTTAGCCTCTGAATATTTCCCTGTCTCCCCCCACTCTCCAGGCAACTCCAAGAAGTAGGTGTCCATGTCTATTGGTAGAGAGAGTTTCTTCATCAAGAATTCCACATACTAATGAAACAAATTATTTTTATATTTAGTCTCCCAACCAAGGCACTCTGCCCTAATGTCTAGAGCTTAATGACATTACAAATACTTTCAATTATGAAACTGAGAACCCAGATAAATACTACTAATAAATGGCTAACATTTCTATAGTACCTACTATCTGCCAGGAACTGTAAGAACTTTACAAATATAATCTTATTCAATTTTTGTTGTCAAATACTACCAGTTGTCAAATACCACCACCACCCCCAACCCTCAAAACTAGCTGCCTTCTAGCCTTTAACTTTTGACTGTCAACACAAGGATGGCTTTGAATTTTGAAAAAACCTTGCCAAGCTACTCTGTGTGGGTTTTGTTGTATCCTATAGAATAATCAAAAGCTCTGGGAAAAATATTGTAAGTTGTAAGCCTTTTACAATCAGAGGAACACTGGTTCCATGTAGGCTTGTCTGTGTGTAGACTGGGGTAGAGAATCAAAATAGATCTAATTGAAATTTAAAGAATATACAACATAAACTATTAAATTTTCTTTTATTTCAAGAAAACAGTCTTGTTTCAGCTTAAATATCCTGAATCATTCATTGTGTCATAACTACATTTCATCCATAATGACAGCTCTTGTTTATATAGCCCTTTAATTAGAGGGTGCAAAGTGGTTCCATACATGATCTCATTTAATCTTCTCAACAACTCTGTGAGGGAGGTACTATTATTATTCCCATTTTATAGATAGAGAAAGCGAGACCCAGGGAATTAAGTGATTTGCTAAGGGTTATACAGTGTGTGTCTGAGGTGGGATTAAAACCATAGTCATCCTGAATCTGAGTCCAGCACTCTATTTGTTATCATATTGCTTCAACCTTCATGCTATAAGGGTCTATTGTGTGTGTGTGTGTGTGTGTGTGTGTGCACATAATATGAGCTAAACACAATGCAGCAGGGAGATCAAAAGTAGCAATAACAGCTTTCAGACTCCTGGTCCCAACTTATCACTGGTAGGATTTTGAGAAGTGAAACCCTAGAATCTTTTTTATGTATTTAAACATAATTTTTGGCATTCAGTGTCCAGGAGGTTTATTTCTCACCCTTTTTCCCAGGGTGTGCTGTGGGGTCTATCAAAGGATCTGCTTTCTTTGGAAGTCTTCAATATGTTTGCCCAATGATTGGGACTAAGCCATCTGTTTATGGCTCCTTTTGTTAAAGGAATACAGGACCCATGTGCCAAAAATGCAATTATAGCTAAATGAAAAAGAAAGAAAGAAAGAAAGAAAGAAAGAAAGAAAGAAAGAAAGAAAGAAAGAAAGAAAGGAAGGAAGGAAGGAAGGAAGGAAGGAAGGAAGGAAGGAAGGAAGGAAGGAAGGAAGGAAGGAAGGAAGGAAGGAAGGAAG
>NW_027187302.1:2438977-2478503 GCF_028583685.1 Petaurus breviceps papuanus
AGAAAGAAAGAAAGAAAGAAAGAAAGAAAGAAAGAAAGAAAGAGAAATACAGGCAGGAAGAAAGAAAGATAGAGAAGGAAGGAAGGAAGGAAAGAAGGAAGGAAGGAAGACAGGAAGGAAGACAGGAAAAAAGAAAGGAAGAAAGAAAGAAAGAAAGAAAGAAAGAAAGAAAGAAAGAAAGAAAGAAAGAAAGAAAGAAAGAAAGAAAGAAAGAAAGAAAGAAAGAAAGAAAGAAAGGAAGGAAGGAAGAAAGAAAGACAGAAAAAGAAAGAAAGAAAGAAAGAAAGAAAAAAGAAAGAAAGAAAGAAAGAAAGAAAGAAAGAAAGAAAGAAAGAAAGAAAGAAAGAAAGGAAGGAAGGAAGGAAGGAAGGAAGGAAGGAAGGAAGGAAGGAAGGAAGGAAGGAAGAGAGAAAGAAAGAAACAAGAAAGAGAGAAAGAAAGAAAGAAAGAAAGAAAGGCTGGAGATTTTATTCAGTTCAGCTGTTGTCTTAATGCAAAGAAATTACTTTCCACAGATCTGTAATAGACACCAATTTCTAATCTCCTCCACTATTAGCTTTGGAAGCGCTTATCATGATATATATTGGCAACTGACCAAAATTGAGGAAACTTGGCTTAATAGACTTAACCTGAATTTTTAGTGTTTCCCCTTTTATGCCATGTAAAACATACAATTAAATTTCTTTGTGAATGGCTGATAACATTTCTCTCAACTCAATTTGTGTTGGGGGTGCAAAAGAAACATTCTTGGAATATGACATCACCTTACCATTTGGGCCAAAAGAAAAACATTTTGCAGACTATTTTTTAAAATGATAAAATATATTGTTTCAAGATTATATGCTACGACGTGCTATATCACTAATATGTTGGGTCATAAGACCTGAAATCAAATACTTTGTGGCTAGAGGGGAATGGCATGGTTAATTCTCATGCCTCCATGAAAAAAATCAATTTAATGTCATTTGTCCACGTTTTCTGGATTACTAAAGGGCGCTGAGTACAGTATCAGACTCTAATTAGAAGATTCTGTTGCTCAGATGTATACATGATACCAGCACCCCTTATGTATGACTGTTGAAATATAGATACATTATCTTCACTAACATAAAAATTAATCTGAGTCAACACAGAATCAAACTGAATAAAATTAATGGAAATGATTAGCTATCTTTTATTGGAGTGTATATGTGTGTTTCATTATGTATATGTGTATGTGTACACACACATATATATGTGCAACATACATATATACACATAAATATATCTGTATACAGCTTTTTAAAAATAATTACTCTCTTACAGAGAATTATAATTCATGATAATGATCTCACAAATCAAATCCCTTCCAGGGATGACAGCAGGGAAAATGGGTGGAGTGTTGCTAAATCTTTCTCATTGGTTCAAAGGGTCACAGGATCATAAATATAGAACTATCAGAGATACTCTTGACCAAGCCTCTCATTTTATTAATGAGGAAACTGAGGCCCAAAGTCACACAGGTAATACGGTTCAGAGACAGGATGTGAACCCAGGTCCTTTGACTTCAGAGTCAATGTTCTTTCCACTTTATAATACTGTCTCAAATTATCAGGGAATCTATTATTATGTTAGTGAGCACTTCTCTCTCAGTTTATCTATTAAATCATACCTAGAGTATGATGAGGCTTGAAGAGGAGTAAAGTAGAATACCTTACTAAATAATTTTATTATTTCTTTAGTGAAAACAAGGGGAAGAAAATAAAGCCTCAACTGTTGTTAGGAAATTGCCTACTGAGCTATTCTTGGTGGTATTAGAAGTGTCAACTGGCATCCAAGTTGGGCAGCAGCTATAGTAAGGATGTGATCTAAACACAATGGTGGGCCCAATGAATCATATTCAAAGAGATGACTTTCTGTTGTAAACCAGACAGAACCTTCCTGATTTCCAAAACTTGGAAAACAGACACCTCCATTGAACTTCAAATCTGGGAGAATCTAGAATGAAGTAGTTAGGAATCAGACTCCTAAATTTTGTCTCCAATTCTCAAGAGCAAGAGCCTAGACCCAATGTCAAGTTTGTAATCATCAGACCTGAGTTCAAAGTCTGTTGGTGTCTCTGGGTCTCAATAAGCTTGTAAAATGTGTAATGTGTACTAGAAGCTTTCTAAAACAACTTTTAGCCCTAAATGTACATACTTATGACCCCATGTGGCTTGAAAAAATTAGACATAGTAACTAAGTCTTAAAAATACAAGTCTTCTGAAGAACCATTCTTGTTTGTTAGTGTTGCTGTTGTTTGTTTATTTAATATTTCTCTTTCCTATTGGGTAGAGGAGAAAGTTTTTGTTTCTTGTATTTAATGAGCAGCAAAGCAACTTGCCAAGTGTCCTGAACAGATGATAAGCACTGTAATTTCATTATCAGATTTTGGTGAAGAAATATGGTCATTGGCTCCTCAAAAGTCTGTGTGTTTAGTCTTTTTAATAGCAGATGGATCCACAAATCCATCCACTTAAGCAACATTTTTTGACTATGTGTAAGCCACCATAGAAGGTATTGACATATATTCTAAGGACAGGGATAATTAAGATGACAGCTCCTGTTCTTAAGAAGAATTGTAAGTCATGTGTGAAGATAAGTTATAGAATATAATCATAAAATATTAGAACTGAAAGGAAATCTGGGAATCATCCTAGCCCAAGTCTTTATTTTATAGATGAGGAAAATGAAGTCCAGAGATATAAGACAAATTTTCTAAAGTCACACAGCCAGTAAGTGGCATAGTTAGAATTAGAATTCATTCTTTTGACTTCTTATTCCAGTGCTATCCACCCCAATCTAAAGTAATTTGAATTTCCTCTACTTGTTTCATTAAGACATTATCTTTCAAATTAATGGTAGATACTACCCAATCCTAGTGACCATGAGAAAGTCAATAGCCCTGGGCAAGTCACTTAACACTATTTACCTCAGTTTCCTTATCTGTAAAATGAGCTTGAGAAGGAAATGGCAAACTACTCCAGCATCTTTGCCAAGAAAATTCCAAATGGGGTCACAAAGAGCGGGACACAACTGAAAGGATGGAACAAGTCACCTAGTCATGAAATAAGTAGATAGAAAGTTAAAATAGAATCTATAAATACTCAGGAACTGATAGTTGATAAATTTACTGATGAGAAAGGATGTTCTAGTAGTGAGGGCTTGGCATTGCTGAGAGAGGAAGGGAGAGACAGAGACAGAGAGACAGAGACAAAGAGAGAGAGACAGAGACAGAGAGACAGAGAACAAAACAAAATTGATGCTGAAGGAACACAGAACATTCTAATTGTAGTGCAAAGCAAGAAAATAGTAACTTATAAAGCAGCCCTGAAGTGAAATAAATTATTACTCGCCATTATGAAGAGTTTCAGATTATAGTGTAAGCTAAAGTTCATTTGGAGGAAAAATGTTGTCGTCAGCCAAGAATTGGGATTTGGGCGAGTCCAAATCTCCACTCTGTAGCTTAGTTGTGATCTCAGAAGTGAAACATGTATCATCCTGCACCAACTTCCTACCTTGTAAACTCAATTGTACCTGAATTATCATCATTATTTGGAAGAGATGGATTACCCCAGTTAAAATGAATTAAATCAGGCCTATGGAGTAAAATTTGCCACCCCATTTTCTAAGTCTGAAAAGGACAACTTGAATAAATTTTGAGCATTCTTAATATTTAAGAAACTTCTGATTTCAGCTATGATCAAAAGGTCAACACAGTTTGGGAGGAAAAGTTCTAACTTGGAAATTTGTAACTTTCAGAAAAGCATCCACAATTATCACAATCTATCTTAGAATCATTCATCTTTATAATCTCCTACCTTCAGATGATACAAATCTGAGTCATGAAATAAAGAAATTCTGCCCTTCAGTCCCTCTACAGAGTCTTTATTTAGTTGGAGTACATACATCCTTGCATGCAGGGAAGTGATATGAATACATAGAAGTTTAGGCAATAATTTGAGATTTCACCAGTATAGAGAATTCCTGGTGGGTGAACTTTTCTACCAACTCAGATCAGACTCTTCTGTGACTTAGTGAGTGAGTCCTAAGGAATTTCTCAGTTAAATAAAAGTGAAGAGATTTGCCTATAGACTCACATAGTTGCCATAGGTTGAAGGTAGAGTGAAAAGATCACCTCTTTTGGGAATCAAAGGATTTGGGCTCAAATTCCAATTGTAGCACTAACTGTATGACCTTAGACAAATCTCAATTTCCCTGGGCCTTGGTTTCCTCATCTGTGAAATGGAGGGTAGGACTAAATGTCCTCTGACTCCAAGTCTAGCACTCTCATGCTGTAATGTAGCAAAATTATATCCATACTATATAATATAGTGCGAAAAGCATAAGTGCCCTAACATGAATCGAAGTGATAGGTAGACCAAAGCCCCAGATGTTCTCTATACCCTCATCACTCATTCTCTCACACAATTGCTCCAGAAAGATGACTCCATGCATATCAACCCTGCAATTTTCTTCCTTCCTCTTTTATTATTTAGAGATTAGTGCATTTGGCAAAGAAACTATATAATAAAGCATTAGTTAGGCACCAGTAATGCTGGATCTAGATAGATAATCTCCATCTCTACACAGCTGTCTCTGGGACAAGTTCCCTCCTGCCATTTATCTAGGCTCTGGTCCACACTTCCTACTGCTAATAGACCCTGTCTCCCTTAATTCAAGTGGTATATTTTCCCCATTTTACTCCAAATCTTGCCCAAAATTATATTTATATATGTACAAATATAATATGTCTATATACATATGTGTGTTTGTGTATATGGATATATATATTCAGATATATATATTCATGTTGTTGCTGTTGAGTCAATTCAGTCACGTCCAACTCTTCATCCCTCCATTAAGGATTTTCTTGGCAAAGATACTAGAGTGATTTGTCATTTCCTTTTCCAACTCATTTTACAAATGAGGAAACTGAGGCAAACAGGGTTAAGTGACTTGCCCAGGGTCACTCAGTAAGTCTCTAAGGCTTGAATTGAACTTACAAAGAGGAGTCTTCCTCACTCCAATCTTGGCACTCTTCCCACGGCACCATCATGTATGTGCGTGTTTGTTATGCTTTGGTCTAGACCAGTGACTTCAGAGGTACATGGAGCTACTCACACCATAGCTATAGCATTAAGAGTTCCCTGGGACACTGATTGACTTGCCTGGGATCAAACATCTATCAAAATCAGAATCTGAACACTCCAAAGTGAGCCCTCAAATCTTATCCTAAGCTGACTCTCAAATGCATCCTCCTTATTAAATTACTCCTTTTGCTTAATATTTAAGTTTTCAAGTATTATTTGTTTGTTCACTGCTTTTGTCAAGATTTGTAATTTTATTGGTGTAGTGAATTCCCAGTGAGGGAATGCCATGTGACAGTGCAATTCAGCAGCTGCTACACACATTTTAATAGTCAAAAAGTTGCTTAGGGACCTAAGAAGTTAAGTGACCTGCCTAGAGTCACAGAGCCAACATGTGTCAGAAGTAGGTTCTAAACTACCAGATATTCCTACCAGCCACTACACCAGGCTGCCTAATCATTAAATATAAGAAATTTCAGAATTGTTGTTGTTCAATCATTTTTCAGGCATGTCTGATTCTTTATGATTTGGGGATTTCTTGGCAAAGATTCTGGGGGTGGTTTGCCATTTCCTTATCCATTTCATTTTATAGATGAGAAAACTGAGGCAAATGGGGTTAAGTGACTTGCCCAGGGTCACATAGTTAGTAAATGTATGATTTAAGATGAGTTTTCCTGACTCCAGACATGGGATTCTTATAGTTATGCCACCAAGCTACCCAGAGAGGTATGCCCAGTAGTGTAACTGCCTTGTATAATAGCTGGGATTTAACATACAATGGTTGAACAGTGGTAGTATACCTCGCTGATACTCAACATATACAGGGTATGATAGCACCAATCCATCTATCCATCCACCAATCCATTTATCCATCCATCATCTACCCATAAGCATACATTTATTAATCTCTTGCTATGTACAGGCACAATGCTGGGTACAAGGAAAGGCAATAACAATCTCTGCCCTCTTGCATTCTAATGAAGACAAATGTGTGCAAATGGATATTTACAAGATCCATGCTGAACAGATAAGCTGGCCTTCGAGGGAAAGGCACCAGCAGTGGGGGTGTTATGCTTTGGCTATACCATAGCTACAGTATTAAAAGAGCTCCCTGGAGCACTGATGTGTTGATTGATTTGCCTGTGATCAGGCAAAGAATTCAATCCAATGAGCATTTATTAAACACTGTGCCAGGCACCATTTTAGGCCCTGGGGATACAAAGACAAAACAAAAAATAGTCCCTGTCTTCAAGAAGCTTACATTCTACTGGGGATGGGAAATAAGGCAAGCTTAGCAAGAGCATAATATACAATTTATGTGTTTTTCATGCATTGTGCTTTTATTGTTTCAAGGAGCACTTAAAATGTTTATATGACATAATAGCAATAAACTAATGTGTTCCTGAAAGGTAGCAGGGGCTTTTCTTACAGTAACTTGCCATTTAAAGTTACATCACTATGCTGATTCTAATGTTAGTTCCAGCTTATTGACTTTAATAGAGAAGTATAACACTTGGAAATGGGAAAACACAGTGGGTAATATTTATATGAAATCTCTAAGAACCATGGTATTTTGCTCATGTGGAATATCATGGCATTTTGCCTGGATCAAGTAACCAACAGATTAGCACATTAACACTCTTAAGAAACATGCATATAATCAGCTTTGAATGTGGTCTTTGATTCCTAGTAGGAATAGCTAATGATTTTCAAATTGACATACTACTTTGTACAGTATATCAAATAAATAGGCCTATTGCTAAAAAAAAAAGTTCACAATCTTTATAATATATGGCAAAGTGTGTGTGGGAGGGTGTATGTTTCTTTTAAAGAAACAACATTCTATGGATGTTTCTGAAAACTTTCTAAAACTCTGGAATGGAATTTTTATAAAAACAGCCCTGAGGCTAGTCTCAAATTAAATCTTATTTTCTGAAAATAAGATGTAAAATCCTGGTCTTCAGAGAACAGGAGTTACAGAAATAAACAGAAAAATTAGGTTTGTTATTTTGCAAATTTCAGGCAAGATTCTTCCCCTGCCTCTTCCTTATTTTATTTGCAAAGGTTAATGGAAGAGAACTTTGGTACAGTTTAGAATCCCTGGCTTGCTTCAAGTCGCAGCTCAACTCTTACCTTAGACAGGAAGGATTTCCTAGTCACCCCCCACTGCTGGTGCCTTTCCCTCTAAGGGCAGCTTGTCTATTTAGTATGAATCTTGTAAATATCCATTTATGCACATTTGTCTCCATTAGAATGCAAGCTCCTTGAGGGCAGAGATTGTTATTGTCTTTCCTTGCATCTCTAGCACCTAGCATTGTACCTGTACATTGTGAGAGATTAATAATGTATGTTGATAGCTGATGAATGGATAAATGAATGAGTGGATAGATAGATGGATTGGTGCTATTATACCCTGAATATGTTGAGTATCAACAATGTACACTACCACTCTTCAACCATTATATGTTAAATTCCAGCGATTATACAAGGTAGTTACTCTACTGGACATACCACTCTGGGTAGCTTGGTGGTATAATGGATAAAGTCCCAGGTCTGGATTCAGGAAGAATCATCTTAAATCATACACTTACTAGCTAGGTGACCCTGAGCAAGTCCCTTAACCCCATTTACTTCAGTTTTCTCATCTATAAAATGAAATGGATAAGGAAATGGCAAACCACCCCAGAATCTTTGCCAAGAAAAACCCAAATGGGGTCACAAAGAATCAGACATGACTGAAAAATGACTAAACAACAACATACCACTCCAGAAAGAAATTGACAAATCAAAGAAGTAGAAAGCAAAATCTAAGTACCTGAATATTCATTTGATCACTGTCCTTAGATTCTGTGGTCCTTATACTAGTGAAGATACTACCCTAAACTCAAGGGGTGAACAATACATATTGTGTGAATGAGGAAGAGGAAGGTGAAGATGATGATATTAAATAAAATGGGCATATTAATGAGGAGAAAATATGGCATGCTAGACATGTTCAGGAAGCTTCAGTTTCAAATCTAACCACAGTCACTTAAAAACTGAGCAAATTACTACTCCTGGACTTGAATACCCCTAGGCTAAACTTTTTCTGTTTCTCTGTTCTGTCAATGACAATCATATTTCCTCCTAGCCCTTCAACTCCCATCCTAAGCCCTGCCCTCAACATTTTATATGGTACCTAGAGAGATAATTCATTGAAACAGCCAAACATTGAAGCAGAGATGTTTTAGTCCTCCTCATGGGTACCACAAAGCTAAACTAGAAAAGAAATGAAACAAATGTACAGGTCATAATCCCCACTGTCATCCTCTTTACTGTTCATTCATCTACTGCATTATTTCTATGAATAGCATACCATTTATTATAGGACTCAAAGGGCAAGAGGTCTCTTAGCTTGGCATAATAGAGAGGCAACCAGGGGCCATAATGGATAGAATACTCAACTTGGAATCAAAAAGACCTTGCTTCAAATCCCCCCCCCCCAATATTTACTAGCTATCTAACCAGGACAAACTTATTCAACATTCCTATCTAAGACTGAGTTTCCTCATATGAAAGATAAGGTTACCTAATTCCCACAGCTGTTCTTAGCTCAAAAGAAAATAAATATATGGAAAGTTCTTTGCAAACTTGAAAGTGCTATATAGATGTCATGTGTAATTATTACTCATCTCTCAACTTCATTGGCTTTCCAAGGTCATCAGCAGCCCCCTCAATTTGCTTTCCCTCAATGAACATCTGCATTTTTAAAAAAATTGTCCATAGTGGCTGTTTGCTATGTTTGTTCAACTCTGCAGTAGTCTCTCACTTTAGGAAGTGTTAAGGAGAAAAACTTCCAGGTATAAAGTTAGGGAAATTTGAATGATACAAGATCACATTCCACAAATATGAAAAACTTCATGAGGCAATAGATTAGTGTATTATGAAATGAAAAGGATCTCAAATTGTGACCCTAAATGTAATACCCTACAAACTTGAGCATAAATATCAATGAAAAAGGTAGTCATTCAATAAAACAGCCATTCAGGGCCTTCCTGCTCCTAAAAGTACCTAACAGAAGCTTATGGTTTCTTGTCAAAGGCTCTTTCTTATTCTTTTTTTATATATTGAAATGTTTGTGTTCGTCGATGACTTGCAAAGTTCGCACTAAAAAAAGACACTTTTACAGGTGATCTAATGACTCTTGATATGTAGTACATATCAAGGAACAAACCATAAAAGGTAAATTCTAATGAATGGGAGGTTACTAGGGCAGCTAGGTGGCACAATAGATAGAGCACTGGGTTTGGAATCAGGAAGACTCATGTTCCTGAGTTCAAATCTGGTCTCAGACACTTACTAACTTCTGTGATTCTAGGCAAGTCACTTGACCTTATTTGTTTCAGTTTACTCATCTTTAAAATGAGCTGGAGAAGGAAATGGCAAACCACCCTAGTATCTTTGTCTAGAAAAGCCCAGATTGGGTCGTGAAAAGCTGGACATGACTGAAAATGACTGAACAACTACAATGAATGGGAGGAGAGACTGACAAAAATGTTTAGACTGGCAAATGCTCTGTGTTCTTGTTTACATGTTTGATTTAGCAAGCGGTTATTAAGCACCTACTATGTTCCAGACACTGTGCTAGAAACCAGGGTTACAAATTCACATTAATTCTTTTGTGTATATTTGGAAGTTAGCTACTCTGACACTGTTTAAACAATTAGATAATTATCATTCAAACCATCAATCTCTTTGGAAATGCAAGATGTTGGGAAAACTACATTTTGCTAAGAGTATATTTGCCATGCCTTTGTTTATGACAATATAGCACAAACAAAGGAAGGAAACTTTTAGAACAGCTGTTTTCATGTCTGTTGGCAATGTGGCAAGCAAATGGACTGACTGATGAGAAGATGGTTCTTAGATGGTCATACATTAATAGCCAAAGCAGTTTACCAAGGCAGGCACACAGTATCCGAGTGAAGAAAGGAGGAAAGAATTGAAGGAAGTGGAGCAACTGGAATGAGATTATACAGTAAATGGCAGAACCTGGACTTGAATCAGTATCTCTTGACCCTCAGAGAGGTGCTATTCCACAATCCCATAAGTTGCAGGCCCTGTCATCTAACTGGCCTCAGGTCAGGAAAGGGAGCTGGTGGCCTGTCACAAGGTTTTTTGAGGTCCCCAGAGCAGTCTGAATGCTACTTGTCTAAATAAGCAAAAACATCAGTATAATTTTCAGAACATAATGAACACAAGCATAAAATAGAATCTGTAGTTTTCTGGGGGTTTTGCAATGAAATTTTTTTAACCTTCACCAACACAGCAATGCCTATAATTAAGTTACACAAAATTAATAAAACTGTTTCTGCTATATAAAGTGACCTGTTCAGATTTAAGAAAAACCTGGAAAGATTTACATGAACTGATGCTGAATTAAATGAACAGAACCAGGAGAACAGTAACAGTAACAGCAACATTGTGTGATGATTAACTATGAGAAACTTAGCTCTTCTCAGCAATATAATGATCCATAACAATTCCAAAAGACTCATGACGGAAAATGTTATCCATATCCAGAAAAAAGAATTATATCTGAATGCAGATCAAAATATACTATTATCCTTTTTTTGGTAGCATTTCCTTTTGTTCTGCTTCTTCTTTCACAATATGACTAATATGGAAATATGTTTAACATGATTGCTCAAGTGTAACCTATATCAGATTGTTTGCCCCCTTGCGGAGAGGAAAGGGGAGGGAGAGATGGAGGGAGAATAATTTGGAACTCAAAGTCTTATTGAAAATGAATGTTGAAAACTATCTTTACATGTAATTAGAAAAAATAAAATACTATTTACCAAAAAAAATAAGGTGGCCTGTTATGAATTGACATTTTTATATGACTCCAATCACAGCATACCTTCCATCACAGATGACAGACACTCACTTGAAAGCCCATTTGAAGCTAAGACAAGAAGACTGGAACTAAATGTCAAGTTCTATATGTCTATATGAAACAAATGTTCAAATGAAATCTGAAGCAATCATCTGGATAGTTTTCAATTATGCTCGGGTTTAGTATGATCTAAGAGAGGGACCACAGCATAAGTTAGGGGGATAGTTCAGAAGTGAACCTAACAAAACCTGACCCTCCTCCTAATTTTCCTATTTCTATCATTTTTCCAGTCATCTAAAGTAAAAAAAAAATGTGAGTCCTCTGACTATTTCTTCTCCCTTGTTCCCTGCATTTAAACTATTGAGTCCCCCTCCATATATCTTTAATCATTCCCATCCTTGACATCACACAGATGGTGTTATTGTTCTTTCTTCATTCTCTAAGAGGACCAATGACATCAGGAAAGTGAAGTCTTAACTTCCAAGTGGATTGGATTTAAATGAGGCAGGGCTGTGTAAATGGGGCAAGATATCATGGGGTCTGGAGGCTAGGTTTTTTTCCCCCTCTACTTATTTATTCTATCTTTAAAAAACAACTGGAACAATTAACTCTTTTGTCCCATGTAGTTTAATTTATGATTTCTTGAAATAGCACTCTGGAAAAAGGCTTTGATAAAGCCCACTGGGATTCAAATGGAGCTACTTGACTATGCCTTTAAACCCAAATCACTCTGACTCTCACTGACTGGTCAACAATAGGTCCCAGCCCAAACCACATTTGGTCATTATTTGGTTTTTGATGGTTGAGAGTCAGTGTAAATAGAAACTCTTTCTGTTCTGGCCAGAAACCCTGAGAGTCTTTTCCTCCCAGATAATTTTGTTTTGTTTTGTTGAGTAGGCAAACTAGGCTATCTTTTGCCTCATTTCTTACCTAGCCTTAAATCACTGGATCACTGAATGGGTGTTGCCTCAGACAAACTGAGACCTGGGAAAGACCTTAGCTTAAAAAGGTCAAGGTCTACCCACTGCATCTGAGTGCATCTCCAGTCATCCTGACCTATGTCTTACCACTAGACTCAGATGACTCTGGAGGAGAAAGTGAGGCTTATGAATTTGCAAAGCCTTGCCTCACTTAAAACTAATTCACTTGCAAGTGAAGACATCACCCTCCTGATGTCATCAGTCCTCTTCAAGAATGAGGACTAATAACAACAATTATGCACCTACATGTTCTAGCAACTATGCTAGAGGCTAAGAATACAAATATGACAAAGGGGAAAGGCTTCTGGGAAGATGGTAGAGTGGGTCAGAAAATTCCAAGCTCTCCAGATTTCTGTCACAAACAATACAAAATAATGCCTAAGGGCAAACACAGAGTGGTAAAACAAGAGTTGGGGCAGAACAGCTGTCCACCTGGGACAACACATTCAAGTCTTGGTTCCTGTGAAGTATAAATACTTCCAGGCTAGTTACTTTGAATCAGCAAGAGGCTAGCCCTGTGGCTAGCTGGGCTGAGAGGTAACCTCAGTCCCAATCACAGGAATTTTCAACCCCAAAATAGTGTAGGGGAGTCCAGTGTCTGAACTGGGGAAGATTAAGGCAACCTCTGTTGATAAGACTCACCAGGCCCAGCTGTGCTGTTGATATGTGGCCCTGGGTGAGAAGGAAACAGCACAAGCCCAATGAATGCAGAAGCAGTGGAGCAGGGATTTTTCTGGCTATGGGGCACTTATAGGAGGGCAGAGTTCTTGCTTTCAGTTCCAGGACAGAGGGGAGAACTGAAGGAGCATCTGAGGCCAGAGGTACCATCCTACATGCCACAGGACTAGAGGTGTTTACAATAATAAGCTGCAGCAAATTTCTTTTTGAAATGAGCGGGCAAAGGAAAAAGAACCCAACTATAGACAGTTACCATGGGAATAGAGAAGGCTAGAGTTCCTCTTCAGAGGGAGATATTGAAACAAAAAGAAAGGAAGAAAAAGAGAAAGAAAGAAAGTCTCTCCTAGCACAAAGAGTAATGTCAAATGGTCACCAGTCCAGACTCTCAGGGGGTGGAATCAAGATGGCAGAGTAAAAGCAGGGACTTGTTTGAGCTCTTCCCCCAAACCCCTCTAGATATCTGCAAAAAAAATGACGCTAAACAAATTCTAGTGCTGAAGAACCCACAAAATGACAAATTGAAACACATCTCTAGCCCAAGATAGCCTGGAAGGTCAACAAGAAGGGTATATAGCACCAGACAGGGAGTGGAAGGCAGTTCACTGTAGTCTATGCCAGGGCAGATGTGCCAGAGTAGTCCTCAGGGGACTGAATTGCTGGCAGATGTCATGGTTTCCAGACTTCTCAACCCACAAATGCTGAGGACAGTGTGAAAAGTCAGTGGGGAAATTCTGTGGGACCTGGGTGAAAGAGGAGAATGGTCCAGCCCCAGCCCAACCCCCTGGCCCCCAGGGGCAGGGGAGGTGGTAGCAGTGGCAGCAGCAGCAGCAGTAGTGGTAGCAGCAGCAGCTGCTTCTAGCATTCTGGACCTACAGGTGGAAGGGGATCAAGCAGCTGACACAAAAGTGCTGAAGCTGGGACAGTACACCCACCCCTACTCTTACCCCCCTGGAAGCAAAGGCTTTGACAAAGAGTTAGAAAGTCAAGTATTTGGATGGGAAGATACGAAAATAGCATTAAAAAAGTCATAGAATCTTTTTCTGGTGACAAAGAAGATCAAAACATACAACCAAAAAGAGGACAACAAAGACAAAGCTATTACGTCAAAAGCCTCTAAAAAAATTGTATTGGTCACAAGCCATGGAAGAGCTCAAAAAGGATTTTGAAAATCAAGTAAGAGAAGCAGAGGTAAAAATGGGAAGATAAATGACAGTGATGCAAGAAAATAATGAAAAAATGAATTAACAGCATTCTAAAGGAGACTAAAAAATATTGAAGAAAATATCACCTTAAAAAATAGACTAACCCAAATGGCAAAAAAGGTCCAAAAAGCCAGTGAGGAGAAGAATGCCTTAAAAAGCTGAATTGTACAACTAGAAAAGAAGGTCCAAAAGCGCACTGAAGAAAATAATCCCTTAAAAATCAGAATGGAGGGGTGGCTGAGTTCAAATCCAGCCTCATTCACTTAACACACTTACTAGCCATGTGACTTTGGGCAAGTCAATTAACCCCAGTTGTTCTCCAAAAAGCAAATTAAAAAATTAGAATGGAGCAAATGGAAGCTAATGACATTATGAGACATCAAGAAATTATAAAACAGAAACAAAAGAATTAAAAAATAGAGGACAATGTGAAATATGTCTTTGGAAAAACCACTGACCTGGAAAATAAACCCAGGAAGATAATTTAAAAATTATTGGACTACCTGAAAACCATGATATAAAAAAGGGCTTAAACATCATTTTTCAAGAAATTATCAAGGAAAACCGCCCTGATATTCTAGAACCAGAGGGGGAAATAGAAATTGTAAGAATCCACCAAACACCTCTTGAAAGAGATTCCAAAAGCAAAATTCCTAGGAATATTACAGTCAAATTCCAGATTTCTCAGGTCAAAGAGAAAAAACTGCAAACAGCCAAAAAGGAACAATTTGAGTTTTGTGGAAATTCAATCAGGATAACATAAGATCTAGCAGCTTCTACATTAAGCAATCTAAGGTCCTAGAATATTATATTCCAGAAGTCAGAGGAGCTATGATTAAAACCAAGAATCACCTACCCAGCAAAACTGAGTATAGTACTTCAGGGGGAAAATGGACATTTGGTGAAATAGAGGCTTTTCAAGCATTCTTGCTTAAAAGATCAGAGCTGAATAGAAAAATGACTTTCAAATACGAGAATCAAGAGAAGCATGAAAAGGTAAACAGGGAAGATAAATCATAAGGGACTTACTAAAGTTTAACTGTTTATATTTCCATAATGAGAGATAATATTTGTAACTCATGAGACCTTTCTCAGAATTAGAGTAGTTGGAGGAGATAGATAGATAGATAGATAGATAGATAGATAGATAGATAGATAGACAGACAGACAGACAGACATAGATATATAGATAGATAGATAGATAGATAGATAGATAGATAGATAGATAGATAGATAGATAGATGATAGACAGATAGACAGATGGATAGACAGATGGATGAATGGCACAGGATGAGTTGAATATGAAGGGAGGATATCTAAAAATTGAGATTGAGAGGTGAGAGGAATTTATTGGGAGAAGGAGAAAGGGAGAGATAGATTAGGGTAAATTATCTCATACAAAAGAGGTAAGAGAAAACTTACAGTGGAGGGGAAGAGCAGGAAGGTGAAAAGGAATGGGACAACCTTATTCTCATTGAATTTGGTTTAAGGAGGGAATAACATACATACTCAATTGGGTATCTTACCCTACAGGAAAGTAAGGGGGAAGGAGATAAGGAAAGGTGATGACAGAAGGGGGAGTAGAATGGTGTATGGGAGAGTCAGAAGCAAACACTTCTGAAAAGGGACAAGGAAAAAGGAGAAAATACAATAAGTGGGGGAGAGGATAGGATGGAGGGAAATATAGTTACTTTTCACAACATGACAATTATGGAAGTGTTTTACATAATTACACATGTATAACCTATGTTGAATTGCTTGCCTTCTCAATGAGGGTGGGTGGGGAGGGAAGAGGGGAGAGACTTTGGAACTCAGTGTTTTAAAAAATGTTGTTGTTTTTTTAATATGCAACTGGGAAACAAGATATATAGGCAATGGGGCATAGAAATCTACCTTGCCCTACAAGAAAGTAAGAGGGAAGGCGATTGGGGGGGAGGGGGGAGGTGGTGATAAAAGGGAGGACAGACTGAGAGAAGGGGTCATCAGTATGCATGTCATCTCAGGGGAAGGGGGAGGGGAGAGATAGAGAGAAAATTTGGGACTCAAAAAGAAAAATGGTCACCATCCCAAAAAGAATTCATAGAGGAACTTTAAAAAAGACTTTAAGAATCAAATGAGAGAGATTGAGGATTATTTTTTTAAATAAGAACAATAGAAGGAAAACAAGAAAATTATGAAATGAAAGACAACCAATTACGAAAGGAGGTGAACAATCTTTTTTTTAATTTTTCAAATGCTTTATTAACTTCTGATTTACATCATTCATTTTTGCCAGATTTTGAGTTACAAATTTTCTCCCCATTTTTCCCCTACCCACCGCCCCAAACTAGCAGTCCCACAGGATATACCCTCCTCCAATCTGCTCTCTCCCATATTTTCTCCCATACCCCTTTCCACTTTTCCAGCAGGGCATGGTGGATCTCTATGCCCCAGTGCCTGTATATCTTATTTCCCAATTACATGTAAAATAGTATTAATAATATTATATATATATGTGTGTGTGTGTGTGTGTGTATTTAAACATTTCATTTTAAAACTTTGAATTACAGATTCATTCCCTTCCTCGTCACCCACGCTTACTGGGAAGATAAGCAGTTCAGTATAGGTTGTACATGTGTGACTAATGCAAAGCAATAACATAGTAGATATATTGTAAAAGACTGACTACATTTCCCTCCCTCCTATCCCACCTCCCACTCGTTCTATTCTCTACTTTGATCCTGTCCCTTTTCAAAAGTGGGTGCTTCCAACTTCCTTCCCCCCCAGCCTGCCTTCCCTCTCATTCCCTTTGCCCCTACTTTCCTGTAGGGTGAGATACCCTATTTGGTGTGTATTTCATTCCCTCCCCAAGCCAAATATAATGAGAAAAAGGTTGACCCAATCCTTTTTGCCTTCCTATTCTTCCCTTCCATTGTAACCATTTTCCCTTGCCTCTTCTATATGAGATAGTTTACCCCCATTCTGTCTCTCCCCATCTCCTCTCATTATATTCCTCTCTAACCTCTTAATTTCACCTTTTAAGTATCATCCCTTCCTGTTAAATTGGTCCTGTGCCCTCTATCTATGTATATCTGCAAACATATATACACACATTCACATATGTATTCATATGCCCATATACCCTCACATATAGACATATATATATATATATATATATATATATTCCCTTCAACTATTTTCATATTGAGAAAAGTTTCATCAGTTACAATTATCGTTTTCCCATGTAGGAATATTAATAGTTAAACTTTGATAAGTTTCTTATGATTTCTTTTCCTTGTTAACCTTTTCATGCTTCTCTTGCTTCTTGTATCTCAATGTCAAATTTTCTATTCAACTCTGGTTTTTTCATCAAGAATGCTTGAAAGTTCTCTATTCCACTGAATGACCATATTTTCCCCTGAAACATGATACTCAGTTTTGCCGGGTAGGTGACTCTTGGTTTTAATCCCAGCTCCTTTGACCTCTGGAATATCACATTCCAAGCCCTTCGATTCCTCAGTGTAGAAGCTGCCAGATCCTGGTTATTCTGATTGTGTTTCCATGATATTCAAATTGTTTCTTCCTGGCTGCTTGTAATATTCTCTCCTTAATATGGGAATTCTGGAACCTGGCTATAATATTGCTAGGAGTCTTCTTTTTGGGATCTTTTTCAGGAGGTGATCAGTGGATTCTTTCAACCTCTATTTTGCTGTCTAGTTCTAAAACATCAGGACACTTTTCTTTGAGAACTTCCTGGAGGATGATTTCTAGGTTCTTACTTTGGTCATGGCTTTCAGGTAGTCCAATAATTTTTAAATGATCTCTCCTGGATCTATTTTCCAGGTCAGTGGTTTTCCCATGAGATATTTCACATTGCCTTCTATTCTTTCATTTGTTTGGATCTGTTTAATACCATCTTGATTTCTCATAAAGTCATTAGTTTCCATTTGCTCCAATCTAATTCTGAAGCAATGATTCTTCTCATTGAGCTTTTGAGATTCTTTTTCCATCTGGAAAATTAGACTTTTTAAGGCATTCTTTTCCTCATTGCCTTTTTGAGCCTCTTTTGCCATTTGAGTTAGTCTGTTTTTTAAGGTATTATTTTCCTCAGTCAGGCTGTTGACTCTCATTTATAATTTTCTTGCATCGTTCTCATTTCTCTTCCCAATTTTTCCTCCACTTCTCTTATCTGCTTCTTAAGGTCCTCTATGATCTGTAACCAGCTTGTATTTTCCTTTGAATCTTTTGGTGCAGGAGTTCTGACTTCACTGTTTTCCTCCTGTTCCAAGCTTTTATCCTTTTCATCCCCAAATAGGAGTCTAATGTTGCATTCTTCTGTCTGTTTTGTTTCCTTTGCCTGCTCATTTTGCCACTCAATTACTTGACTTTTGGGCTTTTTGCCACAGTAGGACTCTGCCACCAGACAGGGGAGCTTCCATCCCAAACACTGGGGTTTTCTCAGCTGCTTGGAGGTATTAGATGGGTGCCCTCTCTTATGCCTCCACACGCTCTGACAAGCTGGACACACACCCCAGAAACTCCACCCTAGACTGCTATCCAGATCCAAGAAGGTTAAAGCAAGATCGATTACCCCTGAGACTGGTGCTTGGTCCCCCTACACTCTGCAGGCCAGGAACTGAAGCTGTCATGTGGCTCTGGCTGGCTGTGCTGGTGTCTCAGTGGCTTCTCGCTCTGGGGGCAAAAGCCACACACTCCCACTTACTGGGTCCCACAGTCCAGACTGCACTGACTTCTCACTTTGTCCTTCACATCTATGTGTTGATAATTCTGGAAATGGCCACAGCTGCTGCTGATCTGGAGTCTCTCTGGCCGGAGGCTGGTCAGGCCCGCCCTGGGGCTAAAGCCTTGGCATGGCACTAAGCTGGCCAATTCCTTCCAGCCTGCTGTGCTTTCCTCAGTGGGAAGTTAGCTTCTCTGTGTCATTTTGTGGGTTCTGCAGCTCCAAAGTTTGTTCAGAGTCCCCAAGATCAAGAATCTTAAGGAAGAAAATGACTCCTTGAAAATTAGAATTGGTAATGGGAAGCCAGCAAAAGTTATAAGAGACCAAGAAATGATAAAAATAAAATATAAAGAGTGGAAACATAGAAGAAAACATGATACATCTCATAGGAAAAACAAGTGATCTGGAGAACAGGTAAAGAAGAGAAAACATAAGAATAATCAGACTACCTGAAAGCTGTGATCAAATAAAAAAAAACAATCTTGATACAATATAAAGAAATAATTAAAGAAAATTGTACTGAAGCATTAGAACAAGAGGGGAAAGTAGAAATAGAAAAAATCCATCAATCACCACCCAAAAGTGATCCTATGAGGAAAATCTAGAGGACTATCATAGTCAAATTCTAAAACCCCCTGTGCAAGGAGAAAATATTATGAGCAACAAGAAAAAGAACAATTCAAATATGGTGGAGCCACAATTATAATCACACAGTACCTACTAGTGGTGACATTAAAAGACCACAATTCTTGGAATTCTACACATTGAAGAGCCAAAGAACCAGGGCTGTGACCAAAAAATATCATACCTAACAAAGTTGAGCATAATCCCGAATGAAAAAAAGTGGACATGATAAATTACCAGACTTTCAGGATTTTGTCTAAAAAAATGCCCTGAATTTAACAGAAAATTTGAAATACAAGATCCAAGAGAAATATAAGGTATACATCAAAGACTATTTACAAGGGATCCAATAAGGACAGACTGTTTAATTTTTGAATGAGGAAATATAAAACATACTGCTAAGATTGTTATTAGCAATTGGTTAGTTCAAAAGAAAGATTGGGGTAGACCTGAGTATGATATGATTCCAAAAAGTGAAACCATTTAGGAAAAGCTAAAAAGAGTAATTATCTTGTACAAATGAGGTGCTAGAGGAAGAACTAACATAGAGGAATTAGATGGGAGAGGAAGACTGGTAGTTCTGGAACTCTACTCTCATCAGAGATGGTAAAGAAGAAACAATATGAATATATCTAGAAGTATATAAAAGTCTTCTAAATTCAGAAAGAAATTAAAAACTAAGGGGATAGGGAGGGGGAGAGGATAAGGGAGGGATTTTTAGAAGGAATCCTGCTCACATTAGATCTGGGTTAAAGAGAGAACAATATATACATTTAGAAGGGAATAAAAGTCTTCTAAATTTATAAAGAAATAAAAGGGTGGGGCAGCCAGGTAGCACAGCGAGTAAGAGCACCGGCCCCAGTGTTGGGATGACCTGGGGGATCGAATCCAGGCTCACACACTTAGCATATACCCAGAAACACCTGGCCGTGTAACCTCAAGCAAGTTACTTAGCCCCAATTGCTTAGGGGTGGCCAGGAGGCTCAGTCAGTAAGAGCACCGACCCCAGTAGCAGGATGATCTGGGGGATCGAATCCAGGCTCAGATACTCAGCACCACACCCAGAAATAACTGGCCATGTAACCTTGAGCAAGTTACTTAATCCCAATTGCTTTAAAAAGAAAAAGAAATAAAAGGGTGATTTATATTTATTTGTATATTATATTACATAAATATATCTAAATATATTTTTATATAAATTTATAAAGAAATAAAAGGGGATAGGATAAAGGGGGTATACAGAAAGGTGTCTAGATCAGTGGGAATGAGATAAAGAGGGAATGTCTGTGGGGGGACAGGTAAGGCTATAGACATCTTCTAAATTCATACAGAAGCAAGAGGGTGAGGGAAATTGATTGGGGGACATGATAATGGAGGGATATTTGGAGGAGGAGGTGGATTAAGGAGGAAGTAAAGGGCAAAGTAGCAGGTAGAAGTAAAGTAGAGCAATCAGGAGGGATAAGAAATAGGAGATACACACAAAGAAAATAAAGATGAAGAGTAGAATTTTTTAAGGAAAAAGCAGGGGTAGTAATCATGATCTCAGACAAAGTTAAAGCTAAAATAGATTTAATCCAAACATAAAAACAGGGAAACTATGCTATATGTCAGCCATATTAACCAATATTGTTTTAGACTATTTAAAATAACTGGACAGTATAAGATTGGAATACTTCTGTGGTGTAGGAAATGATGAGTTGGTAGACTTAGAAAAAATATGGAAAGACTTGGACTTATGAAGGAATATGTTATTTACCCTCAGAGAAACAGAAGACAAACAAGTATAATATAGTCTTATATAGGTGGATGTGAATATATATATATATGAATATTATTATAAATATCCAAGTGTTTTACATAGGTATATATGCATGTATATATGTGTGTATATATATATATGTATGGGTATTTGTGTATATATACACACATATACATGCATGCAGGCATATGTGTGTATGTATATCCACACTTAATTGTAGCCTTCTTGGGGGAGGAGAAATGGGGGGGAAAAGAACAAAGTAAAAATTTCACAGCAGACAATAAAAGAAAACTTATGAGTAAGCAAAGAAAAGATAGACAACTCAGAACACAATGTATAGTACTTATTATATGGACATTCTTAAAGTGGAAATTAATTGCTATGTATTTTGAATCCTCTCATGTTCTGCTATACACAGAAATGTTTTTTTCTCTTCTTATTTTGTATTTAAGTTTTAGTATTTAAGTTCATATTTATTTTTCTTTCTTATTATGTATTTAAGCTTAAAATTAATTAAGTGAAAAAGCAAATGTGACAAAGAAAGATAGCTTCCACTTTCAAGGAGCTTACAATCAAACTGGGGGAGACAACAAACATATGGAAGCTAAAAAGTGGGGAGGAGATGGAAAGAAAGGTAACCTGGGTAACCTGACATGATGGAGAAGTCCAGAAGTGTGTAGTCATGTGGAAATGAAGGAGTGATCTCCATCTCCCTCCCTGCAATTGAATGCATGACTCATGCTACTTGCCCTAGGCATCATTTATGGAATTTGCTCTAATTGAAAAAATTCCCAGTCATACCTGAACAAAAGCCAGTGCAGAACTAGGGAATAAAACAAAGAAACTGTCCATAAAAGCATATCAGTATGTTTAGCCAGGTCAAGCCTAAATGAATTATCTGACTTTATACTTAGAATGAATCTACCTGCATATGGCTCCACAAAGTCCTCTTTTTATTTCTCACATTAGCATGGGAGTGAACCTGAGTGCTCATAGAGCTCTGGCAGATTCTGCCATGATACAGTGGCTTTGAATTTACCTCAGAACTGCTTTCTGAGAACCACTCCGATAAATGCAGAAAGGCTTATCACCAGTTAGCTGGACACTTGAATTCTTTGCCCCATGACACAAGAAAAATCCAAAATGGTCCTAGGTCCTATGTAGCACTTCTCTGCTTTTGCAGTAATAGTAGAATGGTGGGAAAGGGAATAGATATTCAATGAAATCATAGTCATTAGATCACCTATAAGCTTTAAAAATATCTTTTTTAGTGTGAATTTCATGATCATCAACAAACACAAACATTTCAATATATAAAAAAGAATAAGAAGAAAACTTTGATAAGAAACTATGACCTTTTAGGTATTTTGGGATGAAGGAATGTCTGAAATGACTAGGTAACTGACTTATCTTTTTTCATTGATACCTACACTCACTTACAGGGTACATATAAGATTACAACTTAAGATCCTTTGCTTTTCATGATACACTGATCTATTCCTTTCTGCAATTCTTCATATATATGGAATAATTTTATGTCATTCAAATTTCCTTTGTTTTATACTTGGAGGTTTTTTTCTCTTGAACACTTTCTAAATTTGTCGCTGAAATTGTTCAATTTAACCACTATATGACCTGGAGTTTAAAGTACAATGCATTTCTTAACCCCCCCCCCCCAAAGGAGCAATGTGTGGATTGATGATTTTTTTGTCTGCATTCATAAATTCTAGGTAATTTTCTTGCATTGTTTCCTACATAATAGTTATCATGTTATTTGATTTGTTATATTATTTTTGAAAAATCTATGATCTTTATGCTATCTCTTACTTAAGATCAGACACTTTGACTTGTACAGAATTCATGTCTTTTTTAACATTATCTTTTGTTTCTGTTCTCCCAGATTTTTCTTTTCTTCCGTATTTTTGTGCTCCATATCTCTTATTTTTGCTGAATTTATTTATAGAGACTCTCCATTGCAGGTTCAAATTTTCTCTATCAAATAAGTTTTTCAATTTTACTTTGAGAACTATAACTTCTAACAAATTCATTCCTATTTTCTTCTTTTATGGATATCAATTATCCATTTCAACCATTCTCAAGTTTGTGGTTGTTCCATGTTCCCGCTGAAGTACACATGATTCTGTATTTCATCAGGTATTCGTTTGCTTTCCTTTGTCTTATACTATTTGCAAAAGCATTTGGTTTTAGCATCTACTGTGTTGACTTTTCTCTTCTGGGTTTCTATTGAGGCTATTTTGTAATGAACACTTTGTTGTGATAGCTTAAAAAAATGCTTCCATTCCACTTTTTGGTACCTTCTCCATTATTTGGTGGGTATTTAAGTTCCTAAAGGATGGACTACAAAGCTGTCTAAGATTACTTGTATTGGGAATTATAGGGTTGTTCAAATGAGCCCCCCATCCTGATTGTCCTTCATAGGAAAAGGATTGGGCCCCATTGGGTTTCATTCTCCTTTTTTAAGGGTTAGTACAAACACCTATTCTTGTGTCCCACTCCAATTGCTCCCTTGACTCTCTTCTTTTTCTTCTCCTAGTTTTTTTTATTTGTTTGTTTCTTTGTTTTTGTTTAGGAGGAACAGTCAAAAAAAACCTCTGCCATCAGGTTTATTAGAAAATTGGATTTGGGCATGTGCTCAAAAACAGGTTACAGAATAAATACCTGTGCCTTTGGCACAGGAAGTCTACATTTTATACACAGTGCTCATTATAGGAAGCATATTCTGCTTTCTGTGGAGTGGAAAAGAGTGGATGAAGTTGGGGCAGTGTTCTGGCAGAGTCTCTGCAGGTTAGAGGGAATCTCAGGATTCTTACACAAACCTGCAAGTTAGGTTATGCTCTTATCACAGGCACATAGAGACTAGTTGGGGCTGGGCATGGGAGGGAGTGAGGGGTAGGGTGCTAAATGAATGTTTTAAGGATTAAAGTTCTCCAGTGTTAATTTATGAGAATTTTGCCTTGTGGAAGTTTCATATTCTTTCTCCTGTTAACTTAATTGTAATAATTCTAAACCCAATCTAGAATTATTTTTTGTTGGTGTAAAAAGTTGAAATTTATTGGAGAAAAGAGACTAATTTATCCCATTATTGGTCATGTGACCTAAAAGTTCTATAAATTTTGATTTAGCTGTTATTCTAAACGTCAGATCTTTGTCCAATAACTGAGGTGTGGATATACTACTAGAGGAACTGAATAGTATTATTCTTAATTTTTTTTCTCTAAAGGAAATCAGAAGGCAGAAGGAAATTGAAATTAAATGGAAGGGAGGCTTACAGGTTCTCTCCTAGAATGGACAAATAAAAGAATTGGTGGAGTTGCTTTTATTCTATGCCCAAAGGCTATGAGAAGCATCATTCATAGGACATTTGATAACTCCATTTCATGTAGTTCATGATAAATATTTACAAAGAAAACACCATAAAAATAATTGCAACTCATGTAGCACCATTGGCTTTAAGACATACAGACATCAAGAAATTCTACAAAGAAATTTAAACTTGACATATTATTTTAATGCTTGGGATCCTCAAGGTAAAGGTGGAAATAGATGAAGATAAAAATACATTAGAAAAACTAGATCAGGCATAATACTTTTTATAATACTTTTAGAATCCAAATACTTTTAGATTATACATAAACCCCATTCCTCCATTACAAATGTTTGGTTTTTTTTTTTTTAAAGAAAGAATTCAAAGGCACAGAACAAGCAAAGCATTAAATAACATTTAACTGATAAGAAATTAGCCATTGTTGACATGGGAATCATTACTGAAGCAACTGTCTTCAGACCACTGATTTGTTGAAGATAAACATTGTTGCAAAGCTACAAGAAAGAGAAAAAAAGATGACGTGCAGTTAAAATAATTCTATGCTTATATATTTAAATACTTGATGCTGAGTAATAAGACATTAATGCACAAAAGGGCATATATACTTTATGTTAATAATTTTAAACAAAGATTTAATCAATATAGACCAATTGCCATAAGGAAGAGACCAAAAAAAGAGACCCCCCCGCAAAAAAAATCACCTTACTCAGCAAACACTTGCCTTGTATGCCAAATGTAGAGATATAGCAGCCAAAAGTAACACTAGTTTAGAATATAAACTCGTTTGTAAAATCTTACAGAGAAGGATCATGGAAGATTATGACCCAAATCACCTCATAAAGTAGAGAGAAGCAGTGAAGGGTAAAACCACTTAAAAGAAATCTTGGCAAGAGACCCAACTAAGCAAAGTCATCCTGAGGGCATTTTAACCTCATCACTCAATAGAAACGCCTCATTCCAAAGTTACCAATGATCTCTCAATTGCCAAATATGTTGGTCTTTTCTCAATCCTCATCCTTCTTGTTCTCTTTGCAACATCTGATACTTTCAACCTGGATATTCTCTCTTGTACATTTTTGTGACCCTATTCTCTTGGTTCTCCTCCTGCTGCCTTTCTGATCATTTCTCAGTATACTTTTGCTGTTTCATCATCTAAACCATGCCCTGTAAATATACAAAAGGTTACTCTTCTAAACCTGCCTCCTTAAACACTTCTCTCTCCCTCCCTCCCTCCATCTCTCTCTCTCTCTCTCTCTCTCTCTCTCTCTCTCTCTCTCTCCCTCCCTCCTTTTCTCCCTCTCCCTCTTTCTTTCTTTCTACCCCTATCTCTGTTTCTGTCTCTCTGCCTCTCTGTGTCTCTGTCTCTAACTTGAGCTTCCATGGGTTTCATTATCAGATCCAACCCTACTTTCTCCCTTCTTTACTAAATGCCTATTGGATATTTCAATCGGGATGTTCCAGAGACATCTAAAACTCAACAAGTCCAAAACAGAATTCATTATCTCTTCCTCAAATCCATCCCCTCTCATTAACTTTTTTATTTCTGTCAAGAATACCACTTCTATTCTCCCAGGCTCATAACTTCAGCATTATCCTTTATTCCTCATTCTTCCTCATTCCATATATCAATTCAATTACCACATCTTACCATTTCTAACCACACAATATGTCTCACATCTGGCTCATTTTTTCTTCTCCCATGGTCATCACCTTGGTTATGCCCTTATTACCTCTCACCTGGATTACTGCAATAGCTTTTGGAAAGAGAGAAGACTGCACTTATTACAAGAGTAAACAAAGAAGGAAGGAACTTGAGGCAAGGAGAACCAAGCCATTCTCTTCTCCAATCTATCTTACACACAGCTGCCAAAATGCTTTTCTAAAAGCTCAGATCTGACCATGTCCATACCCTACTCAAATACAATGGTTCCCTCTTAGATGTAAGAAAAATATGACTCCTCTAACTGGAATTTAAAGTCCTTTACCACCTGGCTCCCACCCACCTTTCCAGCTTTATTTTTGTATGACTCCCCTTCACTTACTTTATAATCCAGCCAAACTGATCTTTTTGCTTTTTCTTTCATGTGACACTTCATCTCCCTTCTCTGTGACTACACTGGCTTACCCCTATATCTGGAATACATGTATACTGCTTCCTAACCATTTCTTCCCAGAATTCCTTGTTTCAAGATTCAGCCTAAGTACCACCTACATGAAACGTTTCCTAATATCTCTGCTCCTAATGCCCTCACCTCCTAAAATTATTTTGTATTCATTTTTACATACATTGTGTGTGTGTGTGTGTGTTGTGTGTTAGCATAGTGAGTAGAGTGCTATACTTCGAGTTAAGAAAACCTAACTTAGAATTCTACCTCTGACATCTGTCAACTGTATGACCCTGATCAAGGCACTTAATTTCTTCTAGCCTTAGTTTTATCGTCTAGAAAATAGGGATAGCGGGGCAGCCAGGTGGCACAGTGAATAAGAGTGCCAGCCCTGGTGTCAGTTGTCAGGAGAACCGGGATCGGCTCCGGACTCAGATACTTGGCACCCACACAAAATAACTGGCCATGTAACCTTGAGCAAGTCATTTAACCCCAATTGCTTAAAAAAAAAAGAAGGCAAAGCCAAGATGGCGGAATAGAAGCACGACCTTCCTGCGACTCTGGCTTCCACCTTCCCGTGGCTCTGGCTTCCACCTTCCCTAATCCATGTAAAAAGGGGACTGTAAACAAACTTTGGAGCTGCAGAACCCACAAAATGACACAGAGAATACAACCTCCCACTGAGGACAGGCCAGCAGGAATCCAGCTCAGTGCTCTGGGAACCAAGCCCAGCCCCACACAGAGGCTTTAGCCCCAGGGCAGGCCTGACCAGCCGCTGGCCAGAGGGACTCCAGATCAGCAGCAGCTGTGGCCATTTCCAGAATTATCAATACATAGATGTGAAGGACAAAGTGAGAGGTCAGTGCAGTCTGGACTGTGGGACCCAGTAAGTGGAAGTGCATGGTTTTACCCTCAGGGTGAGAAGCCACTGAAACACCAGCACAGCCAGCCAGTGCCACCTGACAGTTTCAGCTCCTGGCCTGCAGAGTGTAGGGGGACCAAGCACCAGTCTGAGGGGTAATCACTCTTGCTTTAACCTGCTTGGATCTGGGTTGCAGTCTAGGGTGGAGGTCCTGGGATGTGGGTCCAGCTTGCCAGAGTGCATGGAGGTGTCAGAGAGGGCACCCATCTAATACCTCCAGCAGCTGAGAAAACCCCAGTGTTTGGGATGGAAGCTCCCCTGTCTGGTGGCAGAGTCCTACTGTGGCAAAAAGCCCAAAAGTCAAGTACTTGAGTGGAAAAATGAGCAGGCAAAGGAAACAAAGCAGACAGAAGATTCCAACATTACATGCCTATCTTGTGGACAAAAAGGAGCAAAGCATGGAACAGGAGGAAAACAGTGAAGTCAGAACTCCTGCACCAAAATATTCAAAGGAAAATACAAGCTGGTTACAGGTCATAGAGGACCTTAAGAAGCAGATAAGAGAAGTGGAGGAAAAATTGGGAAGAGAAATGAGAACGATGCAAGAAAATTATAAATGAGAGTCAACAGCCTGACTGAGGAAAATAATACCTTAAAAAACAGACTAACTCAAATGGCAAAGGAGGCTCAAAAAGGCAATGAGGAGAAGAATGCCTTAGAAAGCCAAATTTGCCAGATGGAAAAAGAATCTCAAAAGCTCAATGAGAAGAATCATTGCTTCAGAATTAGATTGGAGCAAATGGAAACTAATGACTTTTGGAGAAATCAAGATGCTATTAAACAAATCCAAACAAATGAAAGAATAGAAGGCAATGTGAAATATCTCATGGGAAAAACCACTGACCTGGAAAATAGAACCAGGAGAGATCATTTAAAAATTATTGGACTACCTGAAAGCCATGACCAAAGTAAGGACCTAGAAATCATCCTCCAGGAAGATCTCAAAGAAGAGTGTCCTGATGTTTTAGAACTAGACAGCAAAATAGAGGTTGAAAGAATCCACTGATCACCTCCTGAAAAAGATCCCAAAAAGAAGACTCCTAGCAATATTATAGCCAGGTTCCAGAATTCCCAGATTAAGGAGAGAATATTACAAGCAGCCAGGAAGAAACAATTTGAATATCATGGAAACACAATCAGAATAACCCAGGATCTGGCAGCTTCTACACTGAGGAATCGAAGGGCTTGGAATGTGATATTCCAGGGGTCAACAGAGCTGGGATTAAAACCAAGAGTCACCTACCCAGCAAAACTGAGTATCATGTTTCAGGGGAAAATATGGTCATTCAGTGGAATAGAGGACTTTCAAGCATTCTTGATGAAAAAACCAGAGTTGAATAGAAAATTTGACATTGAGATACAAGAAGCAAGAGAAGCATGAAAAGGTTAACAGGGAAAAGAAATCATAAGAAACTTATCAAAGTTGAACTATTGATATTCCTACATGGAAAAATGATAATTGTAACTGATGAAACTTTTCTCAGTAGTTGAAGGGAATAGAAATATATATGTATATATATATATACATATATACATATACATATATATGTCTATATGTGAGGGTATATGGGCATATGAATACATATGTGAATGTGTGTATATATGTTTGCAGGTATACATAGATAGAGGGCACAGGACCAATTTAACAGGAAGGGATGATACTTAAAAGGTGAAATTAAGAGGTGAGAGAGGAATATAATGAGAGGAGATGGGGAGAGACAGGTTGGGGTAAACTATCTTATACAGAAGAGGCAAGGGAAAATGGTTACAAAGGAGGGGAAGAATAGGAAGGCAAAAGGGAATGGGTCAACCTTATTCCCATTGAATTTGTCTTGAGGAGGTAGTGAAATACACACTAAATAGGGTATCTCCCCCTCCAGGAGAGTAGGGGGGAAGGGGACGAGAGGGTGGATGATGCAAGGGAGGGCAGGCTGGGGGGGAGGGAAGTTGGAAGCACCCACTTTTGAAAAGGGACAGGATCAAAGTAGAGAATAGAACAAGTGGGAGATGGGATAGGAGGGAGGGAAATATAGTCAGTCTTTTACAATATATCTACTATGTTATTGCTTTGCATTAGCCACACATGTACAACCTATACTGAACTGCTTATCTTCCCAGTAATGGTGGGAGACAAGGAAGCAAGGGAATGAATCTGGAATTGAAAGTTTTAAAATCAAATATTCAAATATATATATATATATATATATATATATATGTAAATATATATGTGTGTGTATATATACATATATATATACTATTATTAATACCATCTTACATGTAATTGTGAAATAAGATATACAGGCACTGAGGCATAGAGACCCACTGGAAAAGTCAAAAGGGGTATGGGAGAAAATATGGGAGAGAGCAGATTGGAGGAGGGGACATCCTGTGGGACTGCTATTTTGGGGTGGTGAGTAGGGGAAAAATGGGGAGAAAATTTATAACTCAAAATCTGGCAGAAATGAATGATGTAAATCAGAAGTTAATAAAGCATTATAAAAAGAAAAAGAAAATAGGGATAGCTATCTAATTAATTGTGAGCATTAAATAAATAATGTATATAAAGTGCTTTATGATCCTTACAACCCTATTGAAATGTTAGCTTTTATTCTGCAGATGATTACCTATCTGTCTAATCTATCTGTATCTACACACAGATATGTGCATATATATATATACATATATATATACATATACACACACAGACACATATTTGTGTATATAGTGTCCCCAGAAAAATATTAGCTCTTTGGTAGCAAGGATTGTTTTTAGTTGTTGGGTTTGGGGGTTATTTTGTCTGTCTTTCATATTTCAGTGCTTAGCTTAGTGCCTGGCATATGGTAAGTCCTAATAAATGTGTGGTGATTGATTTTGATAACAGATGAATGATAGAAAGGTTTCATGTTACCTTTATAATTTTTCATCAGCAAGAACCAGTGTGCCTGCACATTTGGAATTTAAAATTTTAGAGATGTTTTTATTTATAGAGAAAGAAGATGTGGCACTGAGAAGAAAAAAAAGATGGGGAAGTCACTTGTACCAGATCAACTCTATACAAAAGATATCCATGCTAGAGGTGAAACAACTGAGCATATTGAAGGACTGATTCTCAAAGAGTCTGAAAGAAAGGAAAACACCAAAATTATGTGGGAGGAAAATCTTAAATCTTATTATTAACAAAAAAATGGAAAGAAAATTTCAGCATCTACTGATCTATATGCCTACTTTTCAATTTTTATAACCTCTTTATGAAAACCATCTACATGCACATTAAAAGAATCTTTGACAAGGGCATTAAAAAAGATTAGGTAGACTTTTGTAAGTGATATTTCTTAGTACTTCACATCTTTACCCTGACAAAATAGACAAAGATGAAGAGAATTCAAAATGTGACTGTTTATTGCTCATTGGTGATTAAAAAACAAAACTACAGTAATGTAAAATACAATCTTAAATGCTCTTTTCGAACAACATATCTGTAATGGTAAGGGAATTGAAGATCTTCCCTGCTCCTTAATGTGCCTCAAATGAAACCCAACAGGAGGGGCTTGACTGGGGGGATTTGTTTTTCAGGAAGACTCATACCTTTGGTTACTTTGTAATTAGGCAGTGGGTCATGAAGGTTGTGATGTCCTCTGACCCTGAAGGAGGGCATATATATACTGTGAGGTGAGATTTTGCTTTGGGGCTCACTTATGGGAACAGTTGTATGATTTGGTCAGATGAGACTCTAGACAGCCATTGAATACCCCTCAGCTTTGAAAATGCAGATGTTGGTAATTCTCTCTCTGGTCACCAACTATGTATGTATGTAATGTTCAGACATCTAGAAGCCCTGTCTGTTGGTCTGTTGACGTGTTATTTTCTGTATTTTTCGTCTGCTTATAGTTTCTGTTTGTATTTTCTGAAGTTCGGGGTGCTGACTTTTCCCCCTGAACTAAGTGAATGATATATATCATATATGTATATAACTGTGTATCTCTATCTATATATGTATGCATGTAATTAAAATAAGATTGTTGATCCCTTTAAAGTTGCTTTCCTTTAGTAAAGTAGATCAAAGAGCCCGAGCTGGGTATGCTAGGGTGCTTGCTCTTTTAGCATCTCCCATCCCCAAGTAAATATTAGATAGGACTCTTTGAAAGATATAGCAATAGAGGTAAATTTCTTTAACAATCATTAATATCAGGCAAGAGGGAAAAGGGAGTGATTTATGGTCACCAAAGGCATTTGCCACTGCCACAAAGTAGATCTAGCATAGAGCCCAAGTTGACATTGAATTCCTTTTAGATGGTGAGGTTCTCCAGAAGTTCCCATCTGTGATTGCATTTTAATTGCTATAACAAACACCACAGAGCCTTCTAAGAAAACCTGGAAGAATTTGGCGCAACCATCCACATGGGGAAAAAACCAAGTAGATGAGGACTATCTATAGTCTATAATATGACATGCCATTAGATGTACAGCCGATAGAGCTTCTCTATCATCGTGCATGCATATATATTGAATAGTCACCACAAATGAACGATGATTTGAGCTCAGTATTGATCAGGAGGAAGAGATTAAAATAAATCACCTCTGAGAAATGTCAAAGTTAGTTTATGGCTGCAAACTTCTTCCTAAAACCAATGTCCATTTCTTTAATACTTATATTCTACAATTGGTGATATATGCCTGAGAAGCATGGAACACTACAGATTCTGAAAGACTAATATGGTAGATGTGAACAGGCAACAAATACAATGAACTATGAAGGAGAATCAAAATAAAACATATCAACAAAGAAATGTATGGCAAAAAATAGACTGGTTATATGGTAAGAGTGAAAGATAACAAATGGGTCACCTGTATGCTTTCTTAATTACAGTGGGATGCCCTGTAGGGAAGTTGTAGTAGGATGTGCACAATAATCACCCAGGATAGACAAGTATGGATAGGTTATATCTTCCATCATTGGAAGAAATACTCTTATCTGTGATATCACAAATCATTTTGAGAATATAAAGTTTATAGACTAAAATATCTTGCTATTTCCAAATGTCATAGGAAATTAATTTTCATGCCCTAACAGGCTATCTAAGGACATATTGTCCAGAAAGAGAAATATGCATAGTCTGGTTGTGGTTATAGGGACATTCTTTAAAAAAGATAAACCTATGAGTCTTTAGGTTGTGACAAGGAAAAGTTATCAAAAAGAGAATTCTGGGGAGCCTTCTACCCAGGGATCCCTAAATCTGTTTCTCAAAGCCCAACATACATTAATGATCTCATCTCATTATGAATAAATATGGTATAATGCAAGTAGTATAATGAATTAGGAGTTAGGTGACATATCTTCTAATTTCTACTCTTCTACTAAGTAGAGAAGTAACCTGGATGAGTAGCTTAACCTCCTTAAATTTTAGTTCCTCATTTGTAAAAATGTATGGGTTACACTATATGATCCCTATAGTCTCTTTAGCTCTAAAATTAATAAATCTACATGTCAAAAAATTACATGTGAATGGACTAGGTGATGGAGTCAAGATGGTGGCACAGAAACAGGAAAACTCCCTGAGCTCCCCCCATAACCACCTCAAATACCTATAAAATAAGGCTCTAAACAAATTTTAGAGCTACAGAACCCACAAATTGACAGAAAGAAATAAATCTCCCACTGAAGGCAGCCCAGCAGGGGGACAGGAAGTGTTCATCACAGCAGGCTGGGAGCCAAGCCCAGCCCCGCATGAGCTTGTGGTTTTAGCCCCAGGATGGCCCTGACCTGCGGCTGCAGCAGACTTCAGGAGAGTGGATCACCAGCAGCAGTGGTGGTTTCCAGAGTTATCAACCCATAAATGACAAAGAAAAAGTGAGAGGTCAGTGTAGAACTCTGTTGGAACTGGGTGGTATGGAGGAGTGGGTCTATCCCCTGCTCCCGGAGCTAGAAGTGATGGAAGTGCAAGGGTCCTGTAGCTGCCTCCATGTGGCTGCTTCAGAAGTCCTGGTCTATAGATCATAGGGGGGCTAAGCAAACATTCAGAGAGTAATTGCTCTTGCTTTAACCTGCCTGGATCTGGATCATGGTCTTGGGTGCTGGTCCTGAGGTGTGTGGCCAGTGACTCAGAGTTTGCAGGGACTTCAGAGATAGCACCCTCCTAATAGCTCCAGCAGCTGTGAAAACCCCAAAAATCTGGGACAAAGCTCTTCCCTCTAGAAGCAGAGTTCTACTGTGGCAAAGAGCTCAAAAGGCAAGTAATTGAGTGGCAACATGAGCAAGCAAAGGAGGCAAAGCAAGCACAGCAATACAACTTTAGATCCCTTTTTGGGGGACAAAAAGGATCAGAGCATGGAATGGGAGAAAGACAACAGAGTCAGAACTACTGCACCAAAAGCTTCCAAGAAAAATATGAATTGGTTACAGGCCATGGAGTACTTCAAGAAGGATTTGAAAATCAAGTAAGAGAAGTGGAGGAAAAATTAGGGAGAGAAATAAAAATTATGGAAGAAAATCATGAAAAGAAAGTCAACAACCTGACTGAAGAAAATAACACCTTAAAAATAGATTAACTTAAATGGAAAAAGAGGCCCAAAAAGTCAATGAGGAGAAGAATGCCTTAAAAAGCCAAATTTGCCAGATGGAAAAAGAATTTCAAAAGCCCACTGAAGAGAATAATTCCTTCAGAATTAGATTGAAGCAAATGGAAGTTAATGACTTTATGAGAAATCAAGATACTATTAAACAGATCCAAACAAATGAAAAAATAGAAGGCAGTGAGAAATATCTCATTGGAAAAACCACTGACCTGGAAAATAGATCCAGGAGAGATCATTTAAAAATTATTGGACTACCTGAAAACCATGATCAACAAAAGAACCTAGAAATCATCCTTCAAGAAAGTCTTAAGGAAAATTTCCCTGATATTTTAGAACCATAGGGCAAAATAAAAATTGAAAGAATTCATAAATCACTTCTTGAAAAAGATCCCAAAAAGAAAACTCCTAGGAATATTATAGCCAGGTTCCAGAGTTCCAAGATCAAGGAGAAAATACTACAAGCTGCCAGGAGGAAACAATTTGAATATTGTGGAAACACCATCAGGATAACACAGGATCTAGCAGCTTCTATATTAAGGGATCAAAGGCCTTAGAATATGATATTCTGGAGTTCAAAGGAGCTAGGATTAAAACCAAGAATCACCTACCCAACAAAACTGAGTGTAATGTTTCAGAGGAAAATATGGTCATTCAATGAAATAGAGGACTCTCAAGCATTCTTGATGAAAAAAAACAGAGTTCAATAGAAAATTTGACATTCAAATATAAGAATCAAAAAAAAAGCATGAGAAGGTAAACAGAGAAAAGAAATCATAAGAAACTTATCAAAGTTGAACTATATACATGCCTACATGGAAAAATTATAATTGTAACTTATGAAACTTTTCTCTCAGTATGAGGACAGTTGAAAGGAATATAAATGTGTGTGTATATACATACATATATATATCTATATAGGAGGGTATATGTGCATATGAATACATATGTGAGTGTGTATACAGGATCAATTGAATAGAAAGGGATGATATTTAAAAGGTGAAATTGAGAGGTGAGAGAGGAATATAATGAGAGGAGATGGAGAGAGACAGAATGGAGTAAGTTATCTCATATAGAAGAGGCAAGCAATAACTGTTACAATGGAGGGGAAGAACAGGAATGCAAAAGGGAATGGGTGAACCTTACTCTCATTGAATTTGGCTTAGGGAGGGAATGACATACACACTAAATTGGGCATCTTGCCCTACAGGAGAGTAGGGGAAAGGGGGATGAGGGGGCAGGATGATGGAGGGGAGAGAAGGTTGGGAGAGGGTAATTAGAAGCACACACTTTTGAAAAGGGACAAAGTCAAAGTAGAGAACAGAAAAAGTGGGGGTGAGATAGGATGGAGGGAAATATAGTCAGTCTTTCACAATATATCTACTATGGAAACGTTTTGCATAACTACACATGCACAACCTATATTGAATTGTTTATCTTCCCAGTAAGGATGGGTGATGAGGGAGGAAGGGAAAGAATCTGGAATTCAAAGTTGTAAAATCAAATGTGAAATATTATTATCATTATTATTATTTTTACATGCAACTTGGAAATAAAATATACAGGCACTGGGGTATGGAGATCCATCTTGCCCTACCAGAAAGTTGGAGGGGGTACAGGGGAAGAGAAAGCAGATTGTGGGAGGGAGTATACAATAGGATCACTATTTTGGGGTGGTGGGTAGGGGAAAGACAGGGAGAAAATTTGTAACTCAAAATCTTGTGAAAATGAATGATGTAAACTAAAAATAAACATAAAATTTAATTTTTAAAAAAATAACATGCATTTTGCTATAGTTATGGAATGTAGCTGCATAGTCAAAGTAGTTTGAATAAATGTGGAAAAACAAATAATTATGTATATATTGAATGGAAAAATAATTTTTTCTTTCCAAGGTCACCATCCATCACTTGATTGCTAAATCCAGTTTCCAATTCATTCATTCCTTATTGTTCTTTATTTCTCTATACCATACAACACTATTGACTATCTTCTCCTTACCCTTTCCCTTCACATACTACATTCAGTCACTTCTAAATACTCTTCCTCCTCCTTGGATTTTCAGGCACTTTTTTTCTTGCTTCTCCAACCATTCCTTCCCAGGTTCCTGTACAAGATCACCATCCACATCTTCACTATCTATGGGTGCTTCCCAAGGCTCTGTCCTGGGCCTTTGTCTCTTCTCTTTCAACACTCTATCCCCTGAGGATCTCATTGGTTCCTATGCTTTCAACGGCTTTCTATGCAGAGAGTTCCTCAATCTGTGTATCCGGCCCTCAACTTTCTCCTGACCTCTAGTCAAGCATCACCAGTTCCCTACTGGACATTTCAAAATCAACATGTTCAAAACAGAACTCAATAACTATACACTAAATCTATCCTTCCTCTTGTCTTCTCTATTTCTGCCCTGGGCACCAGCATCCTTCTAGTTACTCAGATTCACAATCTCAGAGTCATCCTCAACACTTCACTTTCCATCTCTAGTCCTCCACAATAGTCCTCACATCTGTCCTTCTTTCCACCCACATCACTACTTCAGGTCCTCACCATGTCTCACCTGAGCTATTTTAATAACTTTCTAGTTAGTCTCCCTACCTTTACTCTCTCTCTCCCCTTTTCAACCCTTCCTCCCCAGAGATACCATACTATTATTTCTAAAAAGCCAGTTTGGTTACATCACTCCCTTTCTCAAAAAGCTCCAGTTGTTCCCATATTGCCTATGGGATAAAAAAAAAGTTATCCTTGATCTAGAGGTGTAAAGGTCCTAAGAAGCCATCTAGTCCAACCTCTTTATCTTATACTTTAAAAAACTTAGGCCCAGTGAAGATAAATAACTTGTTCAAAATTATATAGGTAGTATCATAAGCATGATTTGAACACTTGTCCTTAGACTCCAGAACCAGTGTTCTTTAAACTCTAGCAAGGTGCTTCATATATACCTATTTGATATAAAAGCTCTTTACTATTGGTATACAATCTATTTTCCAATATGATTTTAGACTACTCCCCTTCACATATTTTACATTTTAACCAAATTGGAGTATTTGCTGCTCTATATGCAATAAAATTCCATCTCCCACCTTTGGACCTTTGCATTGGCTGTCTCCCATGTCTGGAACACTTTCCTTCTTCACCTTCACTTCACAAAATTCCTAAATTCCTTCAAGCCTCAGGTTGTGTCATTTCTAACAAGAAGTCTTTCTTGTTTCTCCCAATAGAATTTTCCTCCTTCCTCATTCCAAAATTAATTTTGTACATATTTTATATTTATTTAACTGTGTTTATGGTGTTCTCTCCTGGTAGAAAGTAAGTAAGATGAGGTTAAGCACTGTTCACTTTTATCTTCATATTTCAAGATACTTAACAAAGCTTCTAGTTGAAAGTGGGTAGTTAATAAATCCTTCTTACTGTTGATCATTGGATGACAAATCTGAATCTAACTGATACGTAATTGAAGTTTTCACTTTTAAATTAGTTTTTATGAGGATCATAAAGACACATCATAGGTATCAGATGCTTTAAATTAACCCAGAGACACTTTAATTTAATTTGAATGTTGTTTTAGACTGATTCAATTTATATATTTCCTTGTATGCATTTTGTTTTATTGCAATTCAGGTTATTTATTTTTATTTCTTTATTTCCTTAACTAACTAATGCAATTTGTTGAAATTATATACAAACTCAATAGTCAGGTCTTACCCCTGACAGACACTATGGATTTTTAAATTGTATATGGGAAATAGAGAACTTGGCACATTATTCAATGGTGGTCAGGTCACTGAAATAAGCATACCCTCCCTCAAGAATTCATAAAATCATCATGACCCATCCAATGAATTTCTTATTATCCCATGTGGTGGGAAAAGCTGGTACTACATTTAAAAAATACCAAGAACCAAATCAGACAGTCCCTGGCATGGGACATATGAAATAGGCTTATTTCAAGTTCAGCGATTTGGTTGACCTGCTTAAAACAACTGAACGGAAAAGGGACATAATACTTTTATGCATTCTTTACTTTTGATCAAATAATTTTTACTTCAATAATTTCTATGGTGCCATTGTGAGTAGTTTAAAGAACTAGAGTTTATTGGAGATAATGGCATCTTGATTTGGCCTCAAAGGAAATAATGACATTTAGCAGCTTGGTATGGATAGTGGGTGAAAGAGGAGTAAATCCATTACTGATGGTGTAGGAAAAGGTACTAAAGTGTAAAGGACCATAACAAGATAATAGATATCCAAAAAATCTAGTACCTCTAGCACTATTATGCTAGAGGTAGGTACAAATATAATCTCTGAGGGCACAAAGTTCCAGATTAAGTTCCAGAGTTGCTACTTTTTTTTGAAAGATGGTAGGAGCCACTTAACTTTTCAAAGTTGCAGAATGCTATAAGCAGAGAGGTGACCTAGGAAAGTTATTCAAGTAAGGAAGCATTGTAAAGAAAAAGCTTGACTGAGGAGAGACTGGAAGAAAAAAATCTTCTTAGGAGGTTACTGCAGTGATCAAAGCAAGGAAAATGAATAGCAGAGATGAGGAAGTAGAAATCAGAGCACAGATGTCAGGGATATTTCAGAGGGATGATCAACAGGATCAGGCAATTGAGTTGATATGGGAAGTAAAGAAGAGAGAAGAATCACAAAAGGTTCTGAGGTTATAAGCCTGGGTGATTGAGGAATGATGATACCATCAAGAGAAATCAGTGAAGAGGAGGTAAAGGGCTGGCAGAGATGATAATGAACTCCACTGGTAATTAATTAAATTTAAGTGGTAGCTTGATTCCTCTATCCCTGCTATTGTTCTATCTATCTTCTCTCCTTTGTAACCAAATTCAAAAAGGCCATCTGTAATATGTATCCCCATTTTCTTTCTCACTCTTCATAGCCTCTTAAAATCGAACTTCTGACCTTATCATTCCACCACAACTGCTTTTTCCAAAATGGCTAATGATCTCTTAGTTGCTAAAGCCAATGGCTTTTCTCAACCCTCCTCCTTGAACTCTCTGAAGTCTTGGATACTGTTAATCATTCTGTCTTCCTTGATGGTCTCTTCTTTTTTTTCAAATGCTTTATTAACTTCTGATTTACATAATTAATTTCCACCAGATTTTGAGTTGAAAATTTTCTCCCCATTTTTCCCCTACCCACAACCCCAAAATAGCAATACCACAGGATATCCCCTCCTCCAATCTGCTCTCTCCCATATCTTCTCCCATACCCCCTATGACTTTTCCAGTAGGGCATGGTGGATCTCTATGCTCTAGTGCCTGTATATCTTATTTCCCAATTACATGTAAAATAGTATTAATAATAGTATATATATATATATACATACACATATATGTGTATATATATGTACATATATATATATATAATTTTAAACATTTTATTTTAAAACTTTGAATTCCAGATTCATTCCCTTCCTCCCTTGTCACCCACCCTTACTGGAAAGATAAGCAGTTCAGTATAGGTTGTACATGTGTAGCTAATGCAAAACATTAACATAGTAGATATATTGTAAAAGACTGACTATATTTCCCTCCCTCCTATCCTACCTCCCACTTGTTCTATTCTCTACTTTGATCCCATCCCTTTTCAAAAGGGGTGCTTCCAGCTTCCCTCCCCCCCCCC
>NW_027187302.1:2478603-2516522 GCF_028583685.1 Petaurus breviceps papuanus
CCCCCCCCCCAGCCTGCCCTCCCTTCCATCATCCACCCTCTCATCCTCTTCACCCCTACTCTCCTGGAGGGTGAGATACCCTATTTAGTGTGTATTTCATTCCCTCCCCAAGCCAAATTCAGTGAGAATGAGGTTGACCCATTCCCTTTTGCCTTCCTATTCTTCCCCTGCATTGTAACCATTTTCCCTTGCCTCTTCTATATGAGATAGTTTACCCCATTCTGTCTCTCTCCATCTCCTCTTAATTTCACCTTTTAAGTATAATCCCTTCCTATTAAATTGGTCCTGTGCCCTCTATCTATGTATACTGGTAAACATATATACACACATTCACATGTGAATTCATATACCCATATGCCCTCCAATATAGACATATATATTTCTATGTGTATATATACATATATATATATATATATTTCTATTCTCTTCAACTATTTTCATACTGAGAAAAGTTTCATCAGTTACAATTATTGTTTTTCCATGTAGGAATATTAAATAGTTCAATTTTGATAAGTGGCTTATTATTTGTTTTTCCTGTTTACCTTCTCAAGTTTCTCTTGCTTCTTGTATCTGAATGTCAAATTTTCTATTCAACTCTGGTTTTTTTCATCAAGAATGCTTGCAAGTCCTCTATTCCACCGAATGACCATATTTTCCCCTGAAACATAATACTCAGTTTTGCTGGGTAGATGATTCTTGGTTTTAATCCCAGCTCCTTTGCCCTACAGAATATCATATTCCAGGCCCTTTGATCCCTCAATGTAGAAGCTGCCAGATCCTGGGTTATCCTGATTGTGTTTCCACAATATTCAAACTGTTTCTTCCTGGCTACTCATAATATTCTCTCCTTGATCTGGGAATTCTGGAACCTGGCTATAATATTCCTAGGAGTTTTCTTTTTGGGGATCTTTTTCAGAGGGTGATCTGTGGATTCTTTCAACCTCTCTTTTGCCCTCTGGTTCTAAAACGTCAGGGCAGTTTTCCTTGAGAATTTCTTGGAGGATGATTTCTAGGTTCTTTCTTTGATCATCGCTTTCAGGTAGTCCAATAATTTTTAAATTATCTCTCCTGGATCTTTTTTCCAGGTCAATAGTTTTTCCCATGAGATATTTCACATTGCCTTCTATTCTTTCATTTGTTTGGATCTGTTTAACATCATCTTGATTTCTCTTAAATTCATTAGCTTCCCTTTGCTCCATTATAAATCTGAGGGAATGATTCTCCTCAGTGAGCTTTTGAGATTCTTTTTCCATCTGGCAAATTTGGCTTTTTAAGGCATTCCTCTTCTCATTGCCTTTTTGAGCCTCTTTTGCCATTTGAGTTAGTCTGTTTTTTAAGGTGTGATTTTCCTCAGTCAGGCTGTTGACTCTCATTTCATAATTTTCTTACATCTTTCTCATTTCTCTTCCCAATTTTTCCTCCACTTCTCTTATCTGCTTCTTAAGGTACTCTATGTCCTGAAGCTTTTGGTGCAGGACTTCTGACTTCACTGTCTTCCTCCTGTTCCATGCTTTGATCCTTTTCATCCCCAAAATAGGAGTCTAATGTTGGATTCTTCTGTTTGTTTCCTTTGCCTGGTCATGTCACCCCTCAGTCACTTGACCCCTGGGCTTTTTGCCACAGTAGGACTCTGCCACCAGACAGGGGAGCTTCCTTCCCAAACGCTGGGGTTTTCTCAGATGCCAGAGGTATTAGTTGGGTACCCTCTCTGAAGCGTCCACATGCTCTGGCAAGCTGGTCACACACCCCAGGACCTCCACCCTAGACTGCTATCCAGGTCCAATCAGGTTAAAGCAAGAGCATTTACCACTCAGACTGGTTGCTTGGTCCCTCTACACTTTGCAGGCCAGGCTGAGCCAAGGCATCTCAGTGGCTTCTTGCCCTGGGGCCAAAAGCCCACGCTCCCCTGACTACCATCCCAAAGTCCACACTGCACTGACCTCTCACTTTGTCCTTTGTATTTATGTGTTGATAAATCTGAAGATGGCCACAACTGCTAGTGATCTGAAGTCCCTCCAGCAGCAGCTGGTCAGACCTGCCCTGGGGCTAAAACCTCCAGCTCCTGTGGGCCTGGGCTCAGCTCCCAGAGTGCTGTGCTGGCTGATTCCTGCCCACCTGCTGGGCTGCCCTCAGTGGGAGGTTAGCTTCTCTGTGTCATTCTGTGGGTTCTGTAGCTCCAAAGTTTGTTCAGAGTCCCCTTTTACATGAATTGGGGAAGGTTGAAGCTGGAGCCATGAGGAGGTCTTATTTCCACTCCGCAATCTTGACCCTTCCTTGATGTTCTCTTCTTTTTAGGTTTCAAAACATTACTCCCTCCTGGTTCTCCTCTGTGATGGGCAAAATCTGAAATAACTGAGTAAACAAAGGTTCAAGATTCTGAGAATATCAATTTATTAAGTAATGCATGGCAATTGCATAAAAAAAAATTGGACCAGGTCTCTTCAGCTTGGCACTGGACCCCAAATACAGGGGAAGATAGATTTTTATTCATTAAAAGAAAACAAATGTTTAATATATAAACCAAGATACAAGATTAGGTCTTCTCATTTCTAATTGTAGGAAAGATTAGTGCCTTTGAGTTGGGAGGGGTATAAAACAATAGGTACAATTCCCCAGAAAAATAGGTATCATACTCCACCCCATCTCCCACCCAAGTGCCTATTCAATCAAAGGAACAAAGAAAAAGTAACTCATTGACTAGTATGTGGCCAGTTTTCAGATAAGACATGTGAGTTGCTTGAGATTTACAATTATGAGAAAACTGCTTGCATCAGTCTGTGAATCTGACTGAATTTCTGGGCAGCAAAAGGTAGGTCCTTGGTTAAGGGTCTCTAAGCAATAGGTAGAAGTGATCTAGCTTCCCAATCATGCAGGGCTAGGTTCAAACAATGCAGTAAAGTTTTATCACTATTCCTGCAGTTGAATAAAGTTTTCTCATGAGACAGAAATTGGAGTAGACCCATAATTAAATAAAAAGGTAACTGAGCTACTTCCAGAATTGAGTCACAAGATGGAGTCAGTGTGGTTCACTCAGTTCCCACAATTCCAACACCTCTCATATGACCACTATTTCTCTGGCTCCTTTGCTGAATTCTCTTCTAGATCATACCCTCTAACCATAGGTGCCCATCAGGCTTCTTTGCTGGGCTCCCTTCTCCTTCTTGGTGATCCCATGGATTTAATTATCATCTCTATGCTAATAATTCTCAAATCTACCTGTTCTGCCCCAATATCTCTCAAATACACACACTTCTCTCCTCTCACATTGCCACCACTCTGCAGCAGTTCCACATCACCTCACACCTGGATTATTACAATATCCTGCTGGTAAGTCTGTCTGCCTCAAGTCTCTCTCCACTTTAATACATTCACCGTTCAGCTATTAAAGTGATTTTTCTAAAGTAAGCTATGTTACCTCCTACTAAATAACCTCCAGTGGCTTCCTATTGCCTCTAGGATCAAATACAAAATGGTCTATTTGGAATTCAAAGCCTTTCATAACCTATTCTCTTCCTTTCTTTCCAGCTTTCTATACTTTACTGCCTACAATGTACTTTTTGATTCAGTTTTACTGACCTACTGGCTATTCCACAAACAAAATATTCCATTTCTCAAGTTCAGGCTTTTTCTCTGGCTTTCCCCCATGTCTGAAATGTTTTCCTTCCTCTACTATTGATCTCTCTGACTTCCTTTAAGTCCCTATTAAAATTCCACCTTCTACAGGAAGCCCTTCCCAACCTTACTTAATTCAGTGTCTTCCCTCTATTATTTCCTATTTATCCTGTCTATAATTTGCTTTGTATATATCTGTTTGCATATTATCTCCCCTATTAGATTGTAAGCTCCTTGAAGTCAAGGACTGTCTTTTGCCTCTTTACCCCCCCCCCCCCAGAACTTAGTATAGTGCCTGGCACATAAGAGTTGCTCAATAAATACTTATTGATTGTTTAATGGATAGAGAGCTGGTCTCAGAGTCCTGCCTCTGAGACATACTGGGACTGTAACCCTGAGCAAGTCTCAACCTCTCATGTCTCTAGGACACTCTCCATTATTATACAGTACTCAAAAGGTACTGACTTAAATTGGTAGAGTTTCCTTATCTGGGAGTTCCCTGATTTCCAATGAAATCACAGGTGAAATACCTATTTCTATGCCAAAATTTAAGGTATCAAGTGATGAGAGCCAGTAAGCAATTGAGAAAACAGCATAGGAGCCCAGGGATGAGATTACTGTTGTAGATATAGAAGCCAATGGCATAAAGTCATGAGAGTAGATGAAGTTGCTACAGGAGAATATACAGAAAGAGAAAAAACAAAGATGCCTGATGTCCCCTCTATTATTTGATGCAGTTCTATGCTAATAATGGTAATAATGTAAAAGAAAAATAATAAAAGATAAAGAGAAGATAAAATGATCCATATTTGCTCCTGACATGGTGCTTTACTCAGGAAATTTTAGAAAATCAGCAAAGAAACTAACAATTAGTAGCTTCAGCAAAGATGCAGGTGACAAAATAAACCCACAAAAATCAACAGAATTTCTATATGATGACCATAAAATTAAAAAGGCAATAACAGAAAGGGAAACCTCATCCAAAATAAGTACAAAATGCATAAAACATTTGGAAGTCAATCTACCAAAGTGCACTCAACACTTGTAAAAAAAATCAATTATAGAATGTTACTTTAAAAAGTATAGAACAAATTAAATACTTGGGGGAATATTCAGTGTTCATGGATGGTCAGTGCCAATATAATAAAAATGACAATACTACCAAAGTTAATTTATAGCTTTTGTGCTGTGCTCATAAAATTCTCAAAGGGATGTTTTATAGAGTTCAATATAAAATGATAAAATTCATTGGGAGGAACAAGATATCCAGGACACCAAGGGAAATAATGAATTAAAAAGTTATAAATGAAAAAAAGACTAGCACATTCAGGCCTTGTACCATATAATAAAATATCAATCATCAAAACCATATGGTACTGGATAAAAAAAAAGAGTAGATCAATGGAACAGTTTAGACAAGGGAAAGGCAGAAATAATATCAGACAGCTAGATGGTACAATGCATAGAGTGCCAGGCCTGAAGTCAGAAAGACTCACCCTTCTGAATTCAAATCTGTCCTCAGACAAACTGTGTGACCCTAGGCAAGTCACTTAACCCTGTATGCCTCAGTTCTTCTTCTGTAAATTGAAGGAAATGGCAAAACACTTCAGTATCTTTGCCAAGAAAACACCAAATAGGATCACAAAGAGTCAGACATGACTGAAATGACTGAACAACAACAATCTAATGTGCCATAAATCTCAAAATATAAACCACTTAGGAAAGAACATCTTATTTGATTAAAATAAAATTCCTAAGAAAACTGGAAAGCTACCTGGCAGAAATTAGACTTAGACAACATCTTATATTCTAAAACAAATTAAAAGTACTTATACAATATAAATGTTAAACATAACATATACATATGAAAATAAATATAAATATAAGCAGATTATATACCTTTCACAACAAAGAACGGAACATAAATAGCTAACTAGACAAGATAGAGATGTATTTGCAAAAGAATCTTGATTGCATGAAATTGAAAAGCTTTTGCACAAATAAAATTAAGGCAACTAAGATAATAAGGGAAGCAGTTAAATAGGTGGAAAATCTTTGTTTCAAATTTCTCACATAAAGGTGTGATATCTAAGATACATAGATGACTATCATGAAACATGAGACCAAAAGCTATTCCACAATAGATAAGTGATCAAAGGATATGAGTAAATAGTTCTCAAAAAAATAATTGTAACTATTAACAACATGAAGGAATACTGCAAAACACCAACAAAAAGAGAAATGCAAGTCAAAGTAACCTTAAAGTTTCACTTCACACTGGAAAAAACTGGCAAAGATGACAAAAAAAACCACAATATTGAAGGGATTATAGAAAGATATGCATGCACATTAAGCATTCTTAGAGGAACTTTGCATTGGTTTAAAAAATCTGGAATATAATTTAAAATTAGACTAATAGAATGACATATATACCTTTGACCCAAAGATTGCACTGCAAAGCATATACACTAAGAAGGGCAGAGGCAGAAATATACCAAAAGATTTATAACAGCATTTTTGCAGTAGCAAAGCACTGGAAACAAAATAGATTTCTATTGAATGGAGATAGCTAAAAAATTATGTTACATTAATGTAAAAGAATAGTATTGTGCTCTAAGAAATGACAAATATGATGAACTGATGCAAAGCAAAGTAAGGAGAACTGAGAAAAATAATATGTAAAATAATTATACAATGTAAATGGAAAGAAAAACCACAAAACAATGAACATCATAATTTCTAAAATCACAAATATTGTTAGATATTTAGTGTATTTACTGGTTTTGTTGAAATGTTTTCCTCTTTAAAAAGTTCTTTGCTGTAATGGATGGCTATATGGAAGGTTGAAGGGTGAAGGGAAGAGGAGAGATGCAGAGGGAAACCTAGGTGATGTAAAAACAAAATCCATCAATAAACATTTATTTTATTTCATTTGTAAATGCTTTATTAATTTCTGATTTACATCATTCATTTCCACCAGATTTTGAGTTACAAATTTTCTACCCATTTTCTTTGAATTACAGATTCATTCCCTTCCTCCCTTGTCACCCACCCTTATTGGGAAGATAAGCAGTTCAATATAGGTTGTACGTGTGTAGCTAATGCAAAACACTAACATAGTAGATATATTGTAAAAGACTGACTATATTTCCCTCCCTCCTATCCCACCTCCCACTTGTTCTATTCTCTACTTTGATCCTGTCCCTTTTCAAAAGTGGATGCTTCCAACTTCCCTCCCCCCAAGCCTGCCCTCCCTTCCATCATCCACCCTCTCATCCCCTTCCCCCCTACTCTCCTATAGGGTGAGATACCCTATTTAGTGTGTATTTCATTCCCTACCCAAGCCAAATATAATGGGAATAAGGTTGACCCAATCCTTTTTGCCTTCCTATTATTCCCTTCCATTGTGACCATTTTCCCTTGCCTCTTCTATATGAGATAGTTTACCCCATTCTGTCTCTCTCCATCTCCTCTCATTATATTCCTCTCTCACCTCTTAATTTCACCTTTTAAGTACCATCCCTTCCTATTAAATTGGTCCTGTGACCTCTATCTATGTATACCTGTAAATATATATACACACATTCACATATGTATTCATATGCCCATATACCCTCATATGTAGACATATATATTTCTATTCCCTTAAACATTTATTTTAAAAAGAAATTCAAAAAGGAAAAAAGGGATAAAGATAAACTTTCTAATAGGAAGAGTTGTGGAACATAGCAACTTATGATCTAAGGAAGGTACAAAATCTCTTTACTTCGTTACTTCTTAAGAAAAGGACTGGGCAAGTGTAAGGGTTATGGGACTTAAAGATCTTCCATGCCCCATTGGACTTGCTGATGTAGCAGGAAGGGGCGGAGCAAGAGGAAGCGGAAGCCAAACTAGAGTTCCTGCGGTGGCTGGTGGTGGTGGCGACAGTGGCAGCAGAAGCAGAGGCAGTGGCAGCGCAAAGCCCTTTTCGAGTTAGCCAGAATTTCTGCTAAGGACTCCTGCTGAGGACTGCCAGGGGCCGGAGCTCCTGGGAGTGCGCTTCCCAGACGCTGGGTGGTTGCTGTGAGTGGGGAGAGGAGGACCTTTGCCTGAGGTAGCCTGTTCTGTTTTAAAGGCTTGACAATGTGGGTACTTTCTACTTTATCTACCTGTGCCAATGTCATAACTACTCTGGTGGCTTTCACTTTCTGGTTTTGGGACTCAGTCTTTTGGTATCTTAATAAATTTTCTAGTTTATTCCCCCATATGGCAAGCATGATGTATTTTGTGATGGATAATTATATCAGCATATCTGTAATCTCCATAGGCATTGTGAATATGGCATTGCTGATACAGCAAGGTAATTCACACCTGTAGTCCTGACTTTTGGGGAGGCTGAGGCTACTGCCTCTAGCATTGCTTGAGTCTGAAGTGAGTGCTAAAGGAGTACTAAAGCTGACAGAGTGCACATACTATGTGGCACTGATGTAATGAGCCCCTAGGAGCAGGGGGGGAGGGAAGTTCTATGCTGCCTAAGAAGGCACCAACCCACAATGTTGTCATTGAGTGACTCCTGTCTATGCAAGATAGAGACCCAGTCCCACAAAAAAGGAAGGAAAGGAAAGGGAAGGAAAAGAGTTTCTTTTCATTGTTTTAAGTTCATAAGTTGGATGTCATTCTTCTCAAAGGACTATTTCACACAGAGGTTCTTAATAATATTTATTTAATTGAATTGATTATTAGAGTGACAACTGAAAAACAGGCCAATGGAGAAGTGAATCAGACAGACAGGCAGAGTAAAGGCAAAGAAAGAACCAAAATTCAAGAACCAAATATCAGATCCAGAACAAAATAACACCTCTTTAAAAATATCACCAGCTAAGCCCTGATTCTGCAATTATGCCTCAAGCAAAGTCCTTCTGACGTCAATGGGAATTTTGCTGAAGAAGTACAGAATCAGACCCCCAAGAAGCATGTTTCCACAAGGCTGGCAAATGTTTTTCCAAAGTTAAATATAGATGGCTGTTTATGCAAAAGCAGCTTAGATAGCCATGGACAACAGCTGCTAAAACAAGTATGCATTGACTGATTCCTAGTCATGAAATACTTAAGGATTGTGACTACCCGAAGGAACTATGATTTATTTAATTAATCTGGGGAACTCCCTTCATCTAAACAGATAGATACCACGTCTCTGACTTCTAGAGAGTTGAAGAACATAGAGTTTAAGTGACTTATTCAAGTTTACATAGGTGGTGATCTATAGGTAAAGAATGAAAACTATGTTATTAGACTTATTTACTTGACTGTACTTATTTGTTAGCAGTAAAGTTTCCATTGAGGGTGGGGGCAGGAAGGAAAGAAATATAATTGGAATATGATAACAATGTTTAAAAAGTACAAATAAGTATATTTTAAAAATTTTATTAGTGGGAAAGTTCACTGGGGTCTGGGTAACTTCATATTAAGGCATTCTTGTTTACTTCTTTGCTGAAAGGCAAGAGTATAAATTGATCTGAAAATCTCATTTTAAGTCATGACATGAAATGTCAATGAATTTTATGAAAGAAAGAATCAATGGAGCAGAGCTTTATATGGCACTTTCAGACTGATGGAAAGATATATAGGGAAAAAGAATAAAAAACATGGTAATATCACAAGGATTGTTTTTAATAGAAACATTGAAACAGGAGGGAACAGACACACTGCAAAATATAACCAGTTATATGTAGCTCTTAAGAAGGTAGAGAGCATTAAAGCATTTCCTTAGTTGACTGACATGTAACATAGGCAGAGTAACATGTAATGTATGACAATGCATGTAACATGAGAGCAGTGTGGCAAATCATAATGAAAATAATCTGTGAGATTCCATAGTTTCCTTTGGTAATAAGGTATAGTGAGTCACTCCTTGTTTTCTCCCGGAATCATTATATTTGAGTCAGAGCATTTTTCAGACACTTGTTAGCAAATGGCCCAAATAGAAATAAAGGAACTTGCTGACAGTCACTATTTGATTCAGTTCTTCCAAATGAAATCCAGTGCTCTTTCTAAAATGCCACATTGTGGCTATATCTAATTAGATTACAAAACAAACAGCACATTTGGGATTTTATGTTATGAAGATCCTTTCAAAAGTCTTGGGATTCAGAATACCTTTAGTCATTTGGACCCCTAGTGCAGCCTGGGATTCTGACAAATACATCCCTCCTCCAATGTGGCAGCAAGGCCTCTGTCTGGGGCCTCTTGCTTCATGCCTACATCCTATTCTTTTATTTTCTGCAACATGTGAAATAAATTGCCCTACACAAACACATAAAATCAAGAAACTAGAAGAGGAGAGAAATTTATTTCAATTTTGGCAAATGTCTTTTATCAGAAGATGATAAAAATAAAATATCAGAAATAGAAAATGCTGACTATAATAAATTGGGGGAGAAAAGATTGACTAGACAAAAAGCTATGCTGCAAAAGTTTTATTCTGTATTTCTTTTAGGAGGGAAGTATAGTGGGGGGTCTTGTCTTTCTTTTTTACAAACTCCTTTTCTTAAAATAAATGCTTTCTTTATCTGTTTAAGACTTCAGAGATCACCAATTCCAAACAGTATCATAATTTTCTTTCTTTTATTATAAATGTGGATGGCTTGCTCTTTCTCAACTCTTTGTTTTTGGCTCATAAAATGAAGAAAAAAATTAAGATATTATATAATCTTTGATGTTCAGTAGTTTATAACTTCATTTGCAACAAAATATAAAACATTTCAGAGTATATTCAATAAATAAATATTTATTGTCCAAGAAAACAATACTTTTTAGTTTAAAATATCAAACATGATAATTTTATGGGCAATGGGAATCCAAAAGATCATGCTTGGGAGGAGCTAAGGAATATTCCTTAGCTAAGTCACACCCCTTCTACCTATTGTTCTAAGAACTTTAAGTAACTACCTTTGTCTCTGCATTATTGTTTCACCAACCCCCTTTGTGACTTCTCATAAGATAACTCCTATCTCCCAACTCCCATGATAATATTGTCTTGCTCATTAGGACATAAGCTCCTTAAAGACAGGGAAAGTCTCACATTTTGTATTTGTATCCACAATGTTTAACACAATGCTTGGCATCTAATAAGCATTTAAGATATACTTTTTCATTCCTTCATAAAACATATTAATATAAAACTTTTAACAGACCTTTTGGAAAGGCTTCTACTTATTGCCTTGAAGGGAACATATGCTAAAGATGCCTGGAGAAGTATTTCTTCCCAGCACAGTGTAATGGTAATGGGAATTTGGAGATCTTCTCTGCCCCTTAATAGACCAAATGTAATCACATGGAGCCTGTGGTGGGAGGAGTTTGCTGAATGGGTAGAGCAGGAAGGGATGGAGCAGGAAATGAGTCAGAGCAGTTAGTGGGAAGGGAGGAGAGGACGCAGGTAAGGAGATGCTAGGATTGTGAGTGTTTGTTTGTGGGAAGGCCTGAGCAGGGGGAAGGCTTTGGGATGGTGTTGCTTTCTGCACTGAGAAGGTGTATTAACTTCTTTGTTGTTATGAGACAGATTCAGTTTTCTGGTGTTGAGATTCAACTTTCTGGTGTCTGAATAAATGTTTTGTTTCTATCTTCTATATGGAGAATCTGGAAGCTTATGGGAGAACAGAAATGGAAAGGCAGGAAATTTGAGGCCCTCTCTAGGGACAGAAGAGAGGAGAGAGGTGGTAGGGTTCCCACATACCTATACACACACACAGACACACAAACACACACACAGCATCAGTGTGACCAACCATGGGGCAGCAGAGACATCCTCAGTTCACTTCTTCAGTCTCAAGCCTCTAAGGAAGATTTACATAATGAAAGCTGTAGGAACAAGTAGTAAAACATAAGTCTGCTTTTCCAGTTTTGTTTTAAATTTTGTTTATGTTGTTGTTTTTGTTTAATCTGGGTGCAATTGAAATAGGTTGTTTTATTCTGTTAAAGCCTGATGATAGCCTAATTGATGATATAATCTTATTTATCTTAAACACCTGCCATTAAGTTTAACTCTGGGAAACACACAAGGGAGAATGGCCTTTGCTAGCACAAGGTTGGGATCCCCACAACCCAGCCCCTTTTACAGTTTTCTCTCTCTAACTATGAGCATAAACACAAATTATTCTATGTTTAATTATGACACTTTCAAAGTGTAAGCCTAACAACCCCTAGGGTTTCAGTAGCTTCCTATCTGCTGCTAATCTCATGTTCTTAGGTAGACCTTATTGTTATTGTTGTTGTTGAGTTTATTAAGTCATATCCAACTCTATGTGACCCCGTTGGACTTTGTACATCCATGGGGTTTCTCGGCAAAAATATTAGAATGGTTTGCCATTTCCTTCCCCAGTGTATCCTTGTTTTACAGATGAGAAACTGAGGTAAAACCAAGTCAAGTGAGTTACACAGTTAGTAAGTGTCTGATACTGGATTTTAACTTCAGTCTCCCTGACTCCAGGTCCAGTGCTTCATCCATTGTACCACCTACCTGCCCAAGGTCGATCTATAGAGTTGCAAAGAGGGCTGAGAATTCCCAGGGTGAGAAATTTAGAACATGCTTTCAGGGTCTTTTAGCAATATATTGTCTTTAGGGTTCAAATGAGGTCAGAGGGAAGGCTCTGCCTTCCCTACCTGCCACATCCTGTCCATCCTTGACTAATTTATGCACTTAAATCCTTCCTCCCCTACTACACCTAGAAGTAGCAGCATCTTTTGTCCCCCACTGGATGAATTTCAGTACATATCTGAGGCTCAATAGAAACAATAGAATGTCCCACAACTTCATTCAAATTCAGATTAGGGAAAATATTGCTATTTACTTCTTAATAGGCCTATCTCTAGCTCCCTACTATTGGCCAAGCTAAGCTGACAATCAGACAATCAATAAGTATTTATTAAATGCCTACTATGTGCCAAACACTGTGTTCAGTGCTGGGATTACATGTACAAAAATGAAAACAATCCCTACTCTCAAGGGGTTAATATTTTATTGACTGTCATAACTGAAAGCCAATTATAGATACACATAAAGTTTGGTCCAGGCTGAGTTTGCCCAGGTGAACCCAGAACATGATATCCATGTTTTCTATTCATGCCTATGAGGATAATAGGTGCCAAATGTGTTTTTTGTCTTCAGTACTTAATTACCTAATTCAAGGAACTGATTCACTCACTCACCTCACTTGGATCCTAAAGACAATGCATTGCTACAGTTACTAAAATAACAAAACATTTTTATGGACATTCAGTATTACCCTTATATATTTGGTCATTTCAACAGAGGAACCAAACAAAGCTAATACAAGACTGATGTGGTCTCATACCTCAGGAATAAACTTAGCTTTCTTCCAATATTTACAAAATGTAGTGAAGAGCAAACAAATCATGCATATTCATACATATATACACGCACATATATGCACGTGTTTACATATATTAAACATGAAATATATGTGGTATATATGTAAATCTATATATTCATGTATGTGTATATACATATATGCCATGCATATATATGACAAATACATATATATATGCATACAACATAATAACACGTGGTTATGGATGTTTACTTGAAAGCAGTGTTCCAACTAGTTGTAATTATGGCCCCTGTGGCTAACAGCATAAAAGCACCCCCAAATTAATTTTTTAATTCATCATGTGGCAACAACATGAGAAGTAATTGAGACAAATTTAGTTGAGGGAGAAAGAGGAGGTAGTTGCAGGAAGAATGCAGATAATGGGAAGAAGAGTACAGCCGTTCTCAAAATGTTTTCTGCAAGTAGCACAACCTTTGACATGAAACATCAGTACACTGTGGGGAGTCAGGAGACTCAGGCATGTGTATGTGATTAAGTATAAATGGCATGTAAGCTTTGATACACACATAGTGAGAATGTGTGGTAGTGAACTGAGGCATACCCACGGAGGACAGCTGCAATAGTGCTTCATAGTTATAGGTGAATAATCTTAACAAAGGATTGGGAAGTGCCCCTCTATCCAGAGCTTATTATGCAAACTAATCATTCTTTTTCTGTTGCTTTTGTTTTGGGGGTATTTTTTGGAGGGGGGAAGCAAGGCAATTGGGGTTAAGTGACTTGCCCAAGGTCACACAGCTAGTAAGTGTCAAAATTGAAATAAACTTCTCTCCTCTTCTAGTTCCTTGATTTTCTGTGTTTGTGTAGGCCAAGTTCTTTCGCATGTTTCAGAAAATAAAAGAATAGGATATAGGCATGAAGCAAGAGACCCCAGACAGAGGCCTTGCTACCATGTTGGAGGAGGGATGTATTTGCCAGAATCCCAGGCTGCACTAGGGGTCCAAATGACTAAAGGTATTCTGAATCCCAAGACTTTTCAAAGGATCTTCATAACATCCTGATTCCAGGCTGGTGCTCTATTCACTGTGCCATTAGCTGCCCCTAAACTAATCATTCTTTTTTTACTTTTTATTTTTATTTTTTTGCTTTTTGGAGGGCAATTGGGGTTAAGTGACTTGCCCAAGGTGACACGGCTAGTTTTTTTGTGTTAAGTGTCTGAGGCCGGATCCGAACCTAGGTCCTCCTGACTCCAGGGCCAGTGCTCTATTCGCTGTGCCACCTAGCCACCCCTAAACTAATCGTTTTTAATAACGATGCTTGGCTTAGCTGTTTTCATCTCTACGAAAAAATACAGGTGCTTTTGCATTCTAAAGCCCTGGTTTTCCAACCGTAGTTACAACTCTGCTAGGCAGCATTACACATTAGCTTAGGAAGCTAGTCTTTCTTTTCTTCTAATATTTTTCAAATGTCAGAGTCTTTAATGTAGCAGTGATTACATAGTTGGTTGTTGATTCTATAAGCTGACATACCCCAACTCATTGCAACTGAAAACAAACAAGTTGGTCATTAAAACAGAGAGCTCTTTAGGACAGCATAAGTCATTGCCTTGACTGGGGAGACTCTGAGGATCCTCATTCTTTACTTAACCATTGGGCAGCATGGCCTTGTCCAAGTAGAACATCCTCCCATTCACTAGGCAGTCTTGTGTTTCCACATCCCCTGGAGCCAATATTCTTCAGGTTGATCAGATTCTATATAAGGGTCCTAGTTTGTCAGGGTTTCCAGAGGGTCTGAACCCACAGTAAGGTCATTACAATTTTAGGTCTTTGGGGTAACCTTTGTAAGCATGGCACTTACAGAATATTCCTGATAAATTAAGTGGAAGAAACATTCACCCCATAAATGTTTATTAAGTACCTACTATGTGCTAAGCAGTGTGGTGGACTCTGGAAGGATAAAAAGACAAAAATGAAACTATCCTTGCTCTTCAGGACCTTATATTCTATCAGGGGAGACAACATGCATATGTATAAATGAACACAAAATAAATATAAGGAGAATAAATACAAAATAAGTACAAGGTGGTTAAAGGGCTTCTGGGCCCCTTTAAGAATTGGCTTCAGGGTTGATGATATCTTAATTTAGGACCTGTGGGATCTCTCATGGTTGCCTTAGCCATTCCCAATCTTTCTTCTGCTTTTATGACTCATTCCACCTAATTTGTAGTCTAGATTTAAACTCATGCTCAGCTTAGTTCCTGATGTTGCTGAACTGGAAACATAAGGAAATGAGATGCAGTAATTCATTTAATTAATCTGCTTCACAGTTGATCAAGTCTCAGCTGCTATCCCTAAGTCTCTTTCTAGTTGGACTGACTGTCTATTAACTTCCCTTTGCTATTCACCAATTCATTCATGCTTCTTTTAACCACTGTCAGTCTGTGAAGACTTTTCACAGCTAGTGGAGGCATGGCAGAAATTAGAGAGTTTACACAGGGCTGAATGCTGGGGAGACAAGGAGCCCAAAATCCAAAGTCAGCTTTAAAATCTACAGCTCCCAGCCCCTGTACAAACAGTGCTACAACATGGAGGACAAAGGGCAAGGAAGAGGCTAGAACCATGTGCCCCTAAAGACTATGGAAAATTAAGGAAATGGTAGCTCACACAGACTGCTCTGATTGAATTCTGTAAATGGTGGGAAATAGGAGTGATAACCACAGGGGAATAAGGGAAAGAATAGGAGCAACAGATCATGGTAGTGTCTAAATCCATTGCCTCCATTTCATCATTGTAACCTCCTTCTGGTCATGTGAGATTTAGCTTTCCTCCTCACCACATTTCTGGAATTTTGATTAAGTTCAAGAAACTTCCTCTCAGCCAAATCTGCCAACTTCTTCATTGTTGTTCCTCTAGAGTCTAGAACCAGGAGTGGAGAACCTGCATCCTCAGGGCTACATATGGTTCTCTAGGTCAAGTGTGGCCCTTTGACTGAATCCAAACTTCACAGAACAAATCCCCTTAATAAAAGAATTTATTCTGTAAAACTTGGACTCAGTCAAAAGGCCTCATCCAAGGACCTAGAAGGCCACATGTGGCCTCGAGGCCTCAGGTTCCCCACCCCTTGGACCCATTCACTACTGCAAATTACCCTCTTGCCTGTAGCTTTCTTTCCATATTACTTCAAAGATCCCTGGGTTCTCTTCACATCTCTGATAACCTCTACTCTTTACTGACTAGAGACGCTCTCCTTCCTGGGTTTTTGTGGCACTGTTCTCTGGTAGTTCTTTTCCTACCTGTCAGATCAGTCCTTCTTGGTCTTCTTAGTGGGATTGTCATCCATATCCTTGTATTCCAAGACTGACACAGTCTTGTCTTTCCATCTTCTTGTCTCTCTGTATATTCCCCTTCTAGCCATCTCATCAGTTCCTATTAATTCAATTGTCACACCTATGCATATGATTCCCAAATCTACATATCCAGTTCTCATCTCTTTCCTGAGCTATTCCAACTGCCTGTTATTCATCTTTACCCAGATATTCCATAACTATCACAAACTCAACATGCCCCAAATACAACTCATCTTTTCCCTTAAACCCACCCTTTCTACAAATTTCCCTCTTTCTATTGAGTGCACCACTATTCTTCTTGTCATCCTGGTTCACAACTTGATAATCATCTCCAACTTTTCACCCTCACTCACCTCCCATATCCAGTTTGTTTGTTGTTCAGCTTTTTCAGACTCTCCATGACCCCATTTGAGGGTTTCTTGGCAAAAATAATGGAATGATTAGCCATTTCCTTCTCTAGCTTATTTTACAGATGAGGAAACTGAGGCAAAAAGGATTAAGTGACTTGCTGAGGGTCACACAGCTACTAAGTGTCTGAGGCCAGATTTGACCTCAAAAAGATGAGAAGACTCCAAGCTTTACATTCTGTCCACTGCATCACCTAATTGCCCACACATCCAGCTATAAATTCTAATAACATATATCTCCTTAACATCTCTCACATTTGCTCTCTTCTCTCAATTCATAGTATGACTCTCTAGTCTGACCTCTCATAAGCACTATTGTAATAGCTTCCTAATTATTTGCCCTGAATCTAGTCTCTCAATTCTCCTATCCATCCTTCACACAACTTCCAAATTGATATTCCTGAAGTCCTGGTCTGACCACCACACTTCCCAATTCCAGAAGCGTCAGTGATTTCCTGTTGTTGTTTGGCTTCACACACCCTTATCCCCGTGCCTAGAATCTTTTTACTATTCATTTTCTTCTCTTGGAATCCTCAGTTTCTTTTAATACTCAGTTCAAGTTCCACCTTCTTGTAGAGGCCTTTCCTGATTTTCCAAGTATCAATGTCCCTTTTCCTAGATCACTATGAATTTATTAGGAATATATTCAGCATTTACTTATTTGTAAATGTGTTACTAATATTCCTGGAGTAAGTACTTTGTGGGCAGGGTCTGTATCATTTTTTAATTTGCATCTCCAACACAGACCACTTAGTAGGTATTTAATAAATGATTATTGATTGACTGATTGATTGATTCTTCCAAAAATCAAACCACAAACAAAACAAATTCATATCCATCTTGCAAATCTTGACTCCCATGCTTCTCTGTTCTCCCTACTCAGAAGAAGTCTCTTTCCTCCTCTGAATTCCCATAAGTCTTTGTACCTATCTCTTTGAACTTTGACACTAATTCATAGTTATTTGTATACATTTATTTTCTCACCTAGGCTATTTGTTTCAAGAGGACAAGGACCTTGGGAAAGAAACAGGTCTCAGTTTCCTCATGAGTAAAATGAGAGGATTCAGCTAAATGGCCTCCAAGGTATTTTTCAGCTATAAATCTATGGTCCTATGATCCTTAGAGTCAGAGTTGAGGGAGAAGTTTGCATGTAGGTCCCCAAGGCATTGTCTTGTCGTAGGGCAAGCCTTCATTCAAGGAGTTATGGGGAGAGTGAAAATTAGTGTGGTACTCTGGGACAGGTCCACACCTGAACTCCTTGCACCTTATTCCCCAAAAGATATGCAGTTAAATACAAAGATTATGTGTTCTCTTGTACCTAATGTAATCCAGTAAGCACTAAGGAGAAAACTCTCAGAAATGTTACATATCTGAATGAGAGGCTTCTGAATCTCTAGTAGTTCTGTTTAGGAGAAGTGAGCAAACAAGGGAGGAGAAAAACCAGTGAACTCGGTGCTTGAAAAGTGTTTCAATCATTCTGAATATGAATGAGTGTCCAATAAACATGTGGAAAATGGAGTTCAGCATCTTTCTCTTCAAACTATCATCCCTTCACCTTGCTATCAATGAATGGCACTTATATCCTGGGGTATGCTGGTAAATATTTAACAACTAGCTCTCTAAAATAAAATATGTAAGACATGCTTTCAAATTTAATATTCATTGTTAACCTTTTTATATCAATTTCTTAAGTCTACAAAAATCAATGAAATATTAAATCAAACCCTGATTTGTAGTGTTTGCTCATTTCCAAGGTATAAGTGCTCACACTGAAAATTTAGCAATCAGTTTTCTTAAGTCCTAGCTGGCTCCAGCACAACTCTCCTTATATCTTCCTGATCTCCCACATTCTTGTCTTTGAAACCACTTTCTATTTCTCTTTTCCTGACTTCTTAATTGTAAACCATTGGCAAGTCCTGGCATTTCTTGCTTCTTTCAAATCTGCTTCTACCTTTTTCCCTCTACATTCACAAACCTTGTTTAGTTCTCCAAATGTCCTTCTTGTATTCCTCCTCCAAACTTCCAACATACTTTTCCCCTAAAGGGTTCCCCTCTCCAAAGTTCTCTACCTTATAGGCCAAATTGCATCATAATGGACATTGCCACAGTGAAAAATTCCCACATAAATCAATAATTTCTGAGTTTCAGGGGGATAACCCTGTGGTTTTTTTTCCTAAAATAAAGTCCTTTTGAAATAATCTGGGCCCTTTCCTCTAGGCTCAGCCCCAGAGTTTCAACAGAAGAAAAGTTTTTTTATTTTACAAATTTTACTTTTGTAATGTTTTCCAGATATTCAGATTCAATGCTCCTTATTTTTTCCTTTTTGGAGGGGGGAGGGCAGGGCAATTAGGGTTACATGACTTGCCCAAGGTCACATGGCTAGTAAGTGTTAAGTGTCTGAGGCTGGATTTAAACTCAGGTCCTCCTGACTCCAGGGCTGGTGCTCTATTCACTGTGCCATTTAGCAGCCCCAGATTCAGTGCTTCTGTAAAGAAAGGAAAGTTCTATCTACAGCTGAGAGCTCGTAAGGTTGATGAATTACTTGAAATGATCCTGGGGATAATAAGTCTCCCTGCCTAGACTTTGAAAGGTTGCTTTTGACAAAAGGTTTGCCATCTTGGCATAGCAAAATCTATATTAACAATTTGTAGTCAGAACCCTTCACCGACTAGAGTCAATGAAAACTGCCACATTTCCTCATTTGTTCATTCATTCAATCATTCGTCTATAAAACATATATTCCATGCTTATTCTTTGTTAGAAATTGTTTAACAGATGTTAGGCGTATGTAGCGGCAAGCACCCCAGCGTCACCAGGGTGGCTGCCAATACAGGTTCTTGGATTTGCTTTGATAAAGGAAAGCAGCTCAAAATGGGTTAACAAGCTTACTTTAATCAGTCAAACATATGTATCGTTTACCTAGTTCGGGGGAAAAAGGTCAGCACCCCAAACTTCAGAATATACAGACAGAATTATCAAGACAGAGAAACAGATCAAGTAGACAGTTTCCAAACTGTCCAACCATTACATCAATACCAAATCAACATCTGGGTTCCAACATCTGGGTTTTTCAAAGCCGGGAAGGGGGCTCTCAACAATGGCTTCCCAGAATCTCATCTGATCAAATCACAGAACATTTCTCAAAGTGAGCCCCAAAACAAAGCCACATATCAGGGCTCATATAGCCTTCTCCTGGCTCAGAGAATGTAACAACCTTATTGACCCACTGGCCAATCAAAAAGTATCTACTGAAAAACAAGCCTCCCACCCCAGGCTCCAGGTGTACTTTAGCCTAGGGACAAGGAAGATCTTCAAATTTACATTCCCATTACAGCATACAAAGACCAAAAATGAAAATGCTCCCTGCCATCAAGGAGCTCACATTGTAATGTAAGAAAAACAATGTGTGGGCAGAGAAGTAAATATAAATTATGTACTAAGTAATTTAGGCTTGGAGTGGAGGGTAGAAACCCTTATAACTGGCTGGATCATGAAAGACTTCCCATCAGAGATGCCATTTGAGCTGAGCCTTGAAGGTACCTTGGAACCCTAAGAAACAGGGTTGGAGAGAAAGCATTCCAGGGATAGGGGACTTCCAGTGCTAAGATACAGAGCTATGAGATGGAATGTCATATATGGAAAAAATCAAATAGAGTTTGGCTGAAATATAGAGTGCATAAAGAGGAGTGATGGGAAATTGGTCTGGGGGAAAATGTTAGAAACAGATTATGAACTACCAGAGGCTTTTAAATTTTATCATAAAGCCACTGAAGCTTTTGAATTGAGGAGTGACATGGTCAGTTCTTCCTAGTGGTCTGAAAAAATTACTAGGGATACTCCCAAGAACTTGACTTTTCTCATCTTACTATAGTGAAAAGATAGGTGGAAGGGGAGGGAAGAAGAGTCAGTCTTCCTGTCAGCCCAACACTAAGTTATGATAAGAATAAGATGACAATGGGGGAGGGGGAGGGAAGAGATGGAAAGAAAGAGCAAAATGAGCCTAGCAGTCTTTGGGGGTCCAGAAAAGGATCTCTAACTCTTTCCCAAAAGGGTTGGATTTGGCAAAACCCAAAATATCCTTTGCCAAGAACTTTTCCCCCTTAAGTTTTTAAGCCCATGTGAATTTCAAAGGAAATTTAGTCCGTATGTTTCTGATTCATTTACACTTAACTCATCACAATGTTGTTGTGAAATAGCCATTTATGTCCAAGAAACCCTTAGAAGTCTTTTTTTCTAAGTCCTTTTTTTTCTGCTTGCCAATACTAAATAGAACTCTAACCCAGAAACACACTGTTAGCTCTCAATGAAGAGGCTGACAATGCACTCTAGTCTTGATAAAACATTCTTGTCAGCAAGTAGACACTTTAAACCCATGAGGGACAAGGAATCCCTAATGCTCCTGAAGCTTCTTTCAATTAAGGGCTTCCTTTCTTTTACTCAATCTCAAACTATATCAGAAGCAGAAATGTTGAAATATATAGAGGGGAAAAAATGAGAATTTGCACCCTGTTTGGCTGTACTTGAATCAGAAAACACCCAAAAAAGCAGCTTTGTTCCAAGTCCTCATGTTACAGATTCAAAAATCTTAGACCAGTTTCAAAAGGCTCAGAAAAGCACTTGGAGTATTGATACCATTAACCCAATGATTTCTTTGTCTTCAACTAAAGAACTCCAAAATCACAGAACCTGGAAACTAAAAGGGTCATCAGATATGACCTAGTTCAATCTTCTACAAGATGCATGGACCCATTAAACTACATTTATTTGTTATGTGATAAGACCAGTTTTAGGAATCAGAACAGAATACAAGGAGAGAGTTGGACTAAATGAATGCTAGGTTTTTTCCATCTCTACATCTATAATTCCACAAAGTCTATGTGTCCTATCCCCAACCCTGTTCATGTGATAGCCCTTCATATCTCTAAGGATGGCTATCACCTTCCCACTAAATCTTCCCTTCTTCAGGCTAAATCATTAACACAAAATAATTAAATTGTTCCTGATAGGAGGCTCGAATGCAGATGTGTACTTTCCACCTAAGAAATAAGCAAAATAATCCTAATTTAAGCCAAATCTATTTTTTTAAATGAGAATATTGATCAATATAGTGCTCAATCATGACTTCCAAAGACTGGTTCTAAAACTTTTTTCCACCCCTTGGTAGAGAAGTTTTGGAGAAGTGGCACAGAATGAGACAAATATTTTCAAATATATCCAATATGATGATGTGACTTGATCAAGAATTTTTATTTGTTACATGGGAGGTCCTTGCAAAGGGGAGAGAGGGTCAGTGGTGATAGCAGGAAATTACAGTAACACAAAAGAGTATTAATAAAATATTTTTTAAAATACAAATCCCCCAAATTGCAGCTCTAATGTTGATGTGGTTTTTATGATGTCAATTCTAGTGTCAACTTTTCAAAAGTGGGGGGAAGAAGTAAGAACAAGTCTTTCTATATTTTTCCAAAGGATCTGTGCACAAGCAAGCATTAGAAAACCTGATCATCTTAGGTAAACAAGACAAGTATTGGCCACATTGAAGAGAATTATGATGGCTATGATATTCTCTTCTTGGCTTCTCCATGGGTTCTTTGGAGGTATTTAATAATGTTTGTATGTGCTATTTCAACAACCCCATCTCCTGCCAATACTTTCCATCACAACAAAGACTCTTCAGATCATAAGAGAACCAAATTAGGGCAAGGCAGTGAGTGAAATCACTTCTAAATAGTCTCTCCTTCACTTCCTTATTCCCCATGCTGCCCTTTTTTCTTTCCTTTAGCATGTTTTACTCAATATTTGCATTTAATTATCTGAGAAAATATTCCCTATAGAAACCTAAGAGTTCTTTAAAACACCCCTCCATGAATCCAAACAGAATTCGAATCATTTCAAACAACTCCCTCCTGGATTTGCAAAGTTACCATACTTTCTCCTTATTTTAAATTGTGCAAGCAATTAGACATTTTGAAAGCTGCATACATCAAGCAAAACAAATCAGGTTTTAATTATTTTAAAACATTTATAATTCCTGCTTTCAGAGTCAGCCCCCTCCCCTTGGGCATGTAAAGTCCTACTAGGGCTGTGATATCTTTCTGAGTTGACCTCAAATTCTACTTTTATTAAATTGAGTAACGCTGAGACCTGATGATCAAAAATTAGGCACCAGTGGGTAAGTAGTGAGTACCTGCAACAAGAGGATAGGTTTAAGAGATGCCATAAAATTAAATGCATCTTTGGTGGGTCTATAACTCATTCCATATTTTTATTTAAATACCAAATAATCTTCTGATTATTATGCATAGTTTTCAGTAACTGTAACAAAAACATGATGTTGAATTCATGCTGAGAGCTCTGTAGCTAGGTTTCCTTGTTTATATTAATGGCTATAAACACAGTCTAACACAGGCTTGCTTTGAAAGCAAATTTCCTATTGTTTCCTGCATTCATCATGTTGTGAAAGCTGTAATTGCACATTTTCCCCTCATTCTATTTTCCCTCCTGTACCAAGGCCTAACTTTTTCAAATCCTGCTTTATATTTTACCCACATCAATTCCAATGTGGATCAACCCAGTCAGCCCAACCACATAGAGACAAATCCAATCCAATCAATAAATAGAAATCACCCTGAGGAGTGACTGTAAAGAAGAGAGAGTAAGTAATTTGGAGGGAAAATTACAGAATGCTTAACTTTTTTGGTTTTTTGTTTTTGCTTTAGTTTCAGCTTAGTTTAGTTTTCAGGGAAAATCAAAGCAATAACTAGCAATTTTTTGCATAGGGTAAAAGTGGTCAGGTTGGTGAGAAAGGGGAAGTAACCAAAGTCAAGATGTGTAGCTGCTGGAAAAGGTAACACATCCCCAAATGTTACTGTCAGCATCCTTTAAATTTCCCCCTCCAGGGCAAAATTCTGGTGGCCCCACCCTAGTTATGAGTCTAAAGAGAATGTTCAAGTTCCCAAAATATCTAAGAAGAAAGGTCAAAAGTTAATGAAAGAAAAAAATCATATCTTTGGAGAGGAAAAAGGAATTCATAGAAATGGTTAGAAGAAGGCTGAAAGTAGTCACTGGTGGATGGTAAAGGGGGAAGAAAGATAGAGAAGACAAAAGCAGATAATGGATGAGGTAACAAATAGGAGAAAAGCCCAAAAGAACTTGGAGGAAAGTTCCTTCTTGTGTAACAAAACAACCCTAAGAAGAAAGGGTGGAAATGTGGTGGCTTATAAGTGAAGGACAATTTAAAAAATACTAAACAGAAACAGACTAGGAGACAATAATGTGAATATGGAGAATGAGGAATAAAAGTCAAAGGGCAACTGTGCCCATGTAGAAATTTGAATTCAGACACAGAAACAACCAAATGCACATTTTTCTTAACCAATTTCTGCTTCGCATTATGAAATTATTTAAAAAACAAAACCAAAAGCCCTATAAAACCTGCTGGCCACCTAAAAGCAGATGGTGTCACCCCGCCCTGGGTGTGCTCAAATGGGTGGGGAACTTTGTACCAGAGCACAGATACAGTTACTGTTATGCTTCCAGGAAGAGTGCCCCAGGAGAAAAATCATGTATCCCCAAATGCTGAGAACTCTCCCAGCCATCCCTTGAAAATGAAGAATAGGGGAAGGAGGGATGGGAGGAATGAGAAGAGGGGGAAAGGAAGAGAGAAGAAGAGAAGGAGGGCGGGAGAGCAAAAAGCAATATCAACCATCATATTAATCCACTGATGGTTTATGCAGTAGTCCCTACCCAGACACACACACACACACACACACACACACACACACACACACACACACACCTCTACAAAGAAGAGATATATTTTATCAACTCCTTTCTGGAGCAAAACTTGGTTATTATAATTCACAGCATTGTTTGGGGGATTCTTTCTATTTACATTGTGGCAATCATTGTATACTGTATATTGTTTTCAAGCTTCTACTTACTCTGCATCAGTTCATGTCAGTCTTCTGCTTCTCTGAATTCTTCAATGTCCCCTTTTCTTATGGTAATATTCCCTTAAATTCACGTATCATGATTTTTTTTTTCATTCTCCAGTTGGTGGGGATCTATTTTGTTTCAAGTTCTTTGCTACTTTGTACCACACATTTAAATATTGGATTTTATTTTGTCTTGTATATTACTAACAATTTCATGTATGTCAGTATGTCCTCCTTGGTCTAGATAGTAAACTGTTGGAAATTAGAATTAATCCAATGAGTGACCTCTGGAGTGGCCTGAACTTTCCACATTTTGAGAGATCAAGGAGGAAGTATAGAAGTACCACCCATGAAAAGTAGTCTAGTTTCTTCTTGTTCATCTGCTCAAGACTAACCATGCTCCATACCCCATGATAAAGAGAGATTCTTGGTCTAATACAAAGAATCAGTCTCAAGGGAGTGAACCTCTCTTGAATTTTGTTGCAGGGGACTGCTCAAGAAAGCTAAAAAAGATAGTAATGACTAACTTGTACAAAAGGCATTACCCTAACCATCATCAAAAGCATTCATGGAACCAAGGTATTTTTTAACTAAATGGTAACCCTTATTATTATAGGCAGCTATGAGATCATTCAGTGTTTGAGAATTGAGAGAAATAATTGGATGCTTACTAGCTATGTGACCAGGGCAAATCACTTACCCTCTCTATGCTGCAGTATCTTCATCTATAAAATGGGGATGTTGATAACATCTACTTCTCAGTGTTATTGTGAAGATGGAATGAGAAAACATGGAAAACACTTCACAAACCTTAAAGTGCTTGTAACTATATAAATGTTATGTGTGTACATATACACACATAACACATATGAATGTATACATATTTACATACATAAATGTGTGTATATACATATGCACATACACACATACATAATCTCCTCCAACCTTGTTCATTTTTATAGGGAAGAAAAATGAAGTGAAAATGACTTGTTTGGGGTCACACAACTACTAAGTGAAAGAGAGAGTACTAGAACCCAGTCAAGTGGCACTAGACCTGAAGTCAGGAAAAACTGAGTTCACATCCAGACTCAGATATTAACTAGCTATATAACCCCTAGCAGTCACTTAATCTCTAACTCAGTGTCCTCAATTGTAAAATTCAGATAATAATAACTCCTACCTCCCAGGGCCATGAGGATCAAATGATAAAATATTTGTAAAAGTGCTTAGCACAGTGCCTGGCACACAGTACTGTTTTAAATGATTGTTTCGTATTTCCACTCCCCATTCTAGTGTTCTTTTTATATGATCATGCTTCCTTTAATTTGTCCGTGACTTTGCAAATAAGTTCTAAGGAGTTGCTTAAGGGACATAGGGGTTAAAATGACTTGCCCAGGATTTATAGCTACTAAATATCAAAGACAGGATTTGAAAATAATTCTTCCAAATCCAAATCTAGCCTTCTCTCTACTATTCTAAGCTCTCACTGCCACTTAATTGAGTAACTAAAAACAAGAATAAAAGTCTACATTTATAGTTTGCAAAGCACTTTCCTCATAACCTCTCTGAGAGGTATAAGTATTATTCTCTTTTACAAATGAGAGATCCATTGCACTGAAGACCAACTATAATGACTCTTCAGTTTTGCCTAGGTCTGGTCATGGAGAGATCATTCAGTGTTTGAGAATTGAGAGAAATAATTATCTTACTAAATATATATATATGCATAATATACACATATATATTCATATACATGTACATACATATATCCTAAGTGTATATGTATGTGTGTATATACTTGATGATCCCTAGGTAAAAATAGCCTCCAAAGAGGTTCTCTGTGGTCTCAGAAGCCTCCTGCTAAGTGCATGAAGTTGTTCTTTATATGCTTCTTGCCCAGGGTGGGTGATGTCTAGGTTTCAGTTCAATCAACGTGGAATTGAAGCTAACTCAAGCTAACTCCAGGTCTACATCATAGATTCCTGGCTCAAAACAGTCCAGCCTTGATCAACCTGCTTGTCCAGGATTACAAATTTTAACTTCCCAACACAACTGCCACCCCTTCATCCTCACAGCAACATGGATAAACCCTTGTCACAACAACAAAATTAAAGAAAGAAAGTGAAAGGCTGCATAGGTCCTGTCTAAACTGCTGCCCAGGATTGTTCTTTTTTCACTCCCTGATTCCAGAACTTACAATGCTGCGTACTATCTGACATGCTGCCCATAAGTCCAGCCAAGTTATATTAGCCTTCTCCTCTCCATTTTTTTTTCTTTACCAGATCCTACCAATCATGCCAATGTGAGCTATTATTATTCCTTTAACCAATCCCAATGGTATAGTTATTTTAAACTTGATTAGTTTTAATTTCCATGGTATGGTAGCAAATTGACTCATCACTTTCATGTAGAAAATCAAATAAGGATCAGACTGGTGAATAAATATTAACACAATTAAGGAGGCATGGATTAATTTTCCACATAAAATAATGTGGAATTTATGCCAAAATAATTCTGTTAAGCATTTGGCAATGGTATCTCAATAGTCTCATATATGGAATATGTGCTCAAGTTTCTTAACTTTCTAACCCAAAGTCAATTTAGAGCTCTAATCACCTCTTAGCCACTCATGTCATCTGGGTATATTTTAAAATCCTAATCCCATAACACTTAACTGTCTATACCATGAATAACATTGACTTGTGATGTAGTTTTCTGTTTAATTAATCAAAGGCATTTATTATTATTAAATACCTACTATATTTCAGACACTGTGACTAAGTACTGTGGAACCAAAGACAAAAGCAAAGCAGTCCTTGCCTTCAAAGAGCTTATATTCACTTTTTATCTAGTTTAGGGATACATGTCATATTACCAGCTAGCCAAATTAAAAATATCTAGGCAGAATTCTATTCATTGTGATTGTTTACCTGAGAGGGTAGGTTCAGAGAGGTATTTGGTCCTTTGCTTATATTCTCTCTTGGCTATTCTTTACTCATGCCTTTAGTTTCTGGTCATATCACTACTGCTTAGCACATCTTCACGACAATGAACAAGGAATAGAGGAAGAAAATGAAAATCAAATTAGCCAATTTTGTTACAGTACAAGATATTCTCCAAGGTTTTGTCAGAGGAATTGTCATGGGGTGAGAAAAGGAGGAATATTATAGTTAACACCATTCCTAACTTCATGAAATCTTGACATGTAAATAGTTTAAAATTGAACAATAATAATAGATGACATTAAAATAGGGCTTTAAATAAGAGATCTCACTTGAAGTTCACAACACTGAGAGAGAAGTACTATCATATCCCTTTCTAGAAAGGGGGTATTTATCAAGGTGGTATAGTAAGAACAATTAGTATAAAAGTTCCCTCCAAAGTCTGTGACACAATTTCCTATACAAAGCCCATGGGAAAATGCATTCAATGTTAGAGAGCACATGAAGCAAAAAAGGTAATGCAGTTTGTGTTAAAATTGCATCTTGTTCTGGTCCCCCTGAAAATTCCCCACCCCTTCCTCATCAGTATTGTAAATTTGATAAAAGGGGCATCAGCAGGAAAATTACACAGGGGCACCTGGAAGTAATATACAAACCAGCCAACAGATCAAAGGAGCATAATTTGGCGATTTGTATCATATATTAACCAAAATATTAACCAAAAAAACAAAAAAAATCCTAGTAATATATGTTGAATCAGGAGAAATCACCTAAGCGCTGCTTGTCAAGGTTCTGCTCCTATGATATGTGAATTCCAGACAAAATCCAGACCTCCACAGTTCCAGATCTGCAGAACATCAAAAAAGTGCTAATAATTTTGAGGTGACAACTTTGAAATTTTACTGATAACTTTGAGATGATTTGGATTTGTTAATGAACTAACTCCAAGGTGGCTCAGATAGGGGTTGGTCTGTCCTCTCCAAAAAATAAAATATAAATGAGACCTCAAACTCCTGCACCCCCAAGCAATCTTCCACCTCCTAAGGATCCATGCTGCTTGAGTGCCCCAGCTCCAAACCACATTTATATAAGTGATTCATCCCTTTTCCATCCCTATCCCTCAGACTGCCTGCCTCCCTTTACCATTCATTCTATTTCCCCCATCCCTGCATTCTCTGCCTCTGTATCCCCACTTTTCATTGCTCATCTTTGTATTTCCTTTGTACCTATGCCCTTACTCCAGTGGTGACTATTAAAATGTGATAGCTGCCCCATTTCCCAGTGCTAATCATGGTCTTTCCCAGAAAGTACTCAAAGAACCAAGTGTACCTGTCGCTATTTCATAATTTCATGTTAATTAACCATTCAGAGCTCTTGGTGGAAGTCTTTTACTCCCACTTATGTGGTATTCAAGAATTTTTCCATTAAGCATAGTAAATCCTTGTATAGTGTATGACTCCCAGTGCAAACACTGCCATCACACAATTCAGACATGAAGCCAGGACACTGATGGAATGATGGGAATTTGAGCATCTTCTAGATCCTCCAAAACTTAAAGCTTAAAAGGTCCTCCACAAGGGATATGAGGAGAAGGAGATCCAGGACCAAGGCTTGGAAATGTCTGAGGCTGAATTTAAACTCAGTTCATTCTGACTTCAGACCCATGCATTTACACACTATGCCACCTAGATGGTTAGGGAAATTGCATTTTAAATACTGTTTTTAATACAATGATCCAAGATAATCCCAAGGACTAATGATGAAGCATACTATCCACCTCCAAAGAAAGAACTGCTATTGTTTGAATACAGACTGAAGCATGCTATTTTTCACTTTCTTTCATTCTTTTTCTTTAATTTGAATGCAAAATAACTAATATGGAGCTGTTTTACATGATTGTGAATGTTTAACTTATATCTACTTGCTTCCCATCTCAGAGAGTGGGGAGGGGAGGGAGGAAAGGATAGAATTTGGAACTCAAAACTTTTTTTAATGTTAAAAAATTGTTTTAGTGTAATTGGGGGAAATAAAATATACTAATTTTTTAAAAATAAATGTTTCTAGGGTACAGGAGACCCATAAAGGAGCAGCTACCAACAAGCATTTATTAGCTGCCAACCATGTGCTGGGTTGTTGTGTAAGACATAGAGGATACAGACACATGAGGAATCTTTCCTGATTCACACAGCTGCTGTTACCTTCTACAATTACCTTGATTTATTTTGTGTGCATTTTGTTATCATTATGCATATATGTGTTGTCTTCCCCAATAAAATGTAATCTCCTTAAGGATAGAAACTATTTAATCTTGGATTTTGTATCCCTATGCCTGACACAAAATAGGAGCTTAATAAATATTTGTTGGTTGATTGGAATGGAATGAATAAAAATGAGTCAATGAATTTAATTAAACAAACATTCATTAAGAACTTAAAATGTGGTAGACTTTATACCAGAGATTGGGGATAGAAAATGGCACTTTCCTCATGATGCTCATAGTATAATTTAGAGTAGGGGAGAAGAGGTCTGTTTATAAGTCTGCAATAGGATTCTAGGCAGAGATAGGAACAAAGAAAAAAATCTAGACCAGAGGTTTTTAACCTATGGACCACGAACCTGCTTTGGGGGGAAAAATTAACTATTTTAAAATAATCTATTTCCTTTTAAATCCTGTTTCCTTTAAACATTTAAAAATATTATTCTGAGAGGGGTCCACAGACTTCAAAGACATACATACACATACAAACAAAAAGTTAAGAGTCCATGATCTAGATAAAGTGTTCTAGGAAAATTTTAAGCCAAGAGAGACCACTTTCAGCTGGGAGGTAGGGGTCAGGGAAGGTTTCATAGAGATGTTCTCTTCAAGGCTACAGAACCATTCAGTACCCAGAGCTCCCTTTGAAGCTTGGTGAAGTGAACAAAAAGACTTTCAGGAAACAGGAAGCTGATGAACAAAGGCAAGTGCAGCATTTGAAGTAGGATTAGTACCAAAGGTTATTTTTCTTAATTGAGGACTGATGGATCTCAGATTGAGTCAGAATTGGGCTGAACCCAGGTTAAGCAAAATATTCTGTTTTCTTTGGGACTTTTCTTCCTATGACTATCCATTTTCTCCTAGTTTATATAAGACTATCATTTCAGATTTGTTTGATGCTCCCAACTCAATAATTTTTTTGTTGTAATAAAAAATAATTTGTTTATAACTGCTCTCAAAGGGTTTCTTTTCCAAATGTGGTAATTTCTTGCCTTTGGACCAGAGCCCACGTTGTATTTCCCTGCTCAGGATATCCCATGGGTTACATCTGGACTGTTTGATTCTCTGGACAATCTGCATCTACTTTAGGTCGAGTCAGTCCATAGCTACAGCCCTGCTGTGTCAGGAAGGGAGGGAGTAAAGGAGGGTCTGGTTAGTGAGTGGGGCACCAGGGATAGCTGGGGAACTTGGACTCATTCAGTTCTGACCCTCCACCCAAAAACAACCAACCTCTGACCTCAATTCACATAGTTTCCAATCACACCTCTCACAATTAGCTGAGCAATTAGTAGTCACACTTTTCCCCTTAGAGAATAAAGGGGAAAGAAAGGTAAAAGGTGATATTCAGGCAGCAGAAAGGCCGGGGGAAAGCCCTGTCGTTCCTTTAGTATGTAGTCTGTCCAGTTTGTCAGACATTTCCAAGCCCTGGGTTCTTAGATTTATTTTCTAAAGCTTTTGTTTGTAGTCTCAGCATTTTATAAGCTCGTTGAGGATTTTAATGTCATTCCTGAACTGCTACTGTGAACAAGCACCAGACACAAATGATATTTGTAAGCTGTAGCAGAATAGACACTAGACAGGAATATAAGAGACCTATGTTCAAGTCCTGATTCTGGTACTTACTGTGTGACCTCAGAGAAATTACTTTTCTCTGGACCACTGCTTCCTCTTCTGCAAAGTTAGAGGATTGGTTGGATTAATTGATCCCTAAAGTTCCTTCCAATTTTGATAGTTTATGAATCTTTGAATCTACAAAGAACAAAAATTACAAGAGACCTTAAAAGCAATGTGGAAATGCTTTTATATTAAAATATAAATATTTTTATTATTTATTTTTATATTATTATTTATATATATTATTATATATTTTTATTATATTAAAATAACTCACTTTGCACCATACTACCAAATAGCTTGTGTATAAGAAATTGTATAAAAGTTTTCATACAGGAAATGTATAAATGGAAATGGTGGTAGGATGATCATTTATAGGAAGGTTTAACATATGGAGAGCCCAAGTGCTATACTGGTACCCATGAAATGTTAAAAACATCTAGAAGCTTTCCTAGAAATTGGGTTGCTCTTCTTCACAATCAAAAACTACATTTAAAAGAGGTATAGTACTAGGAAGGTGATAGTACCACTCTTCTAGATAACAATCATATCAAATATGGAGTATTTTGTTGAGTTATATGCACTTTAAAAAAAATGAGACTTAATCTGGAGAGTATGTTTAAGGAGGCAACTAGCATGGAAAATGACCTTGAGATCACATAGTATAAGAACTGGTTTAAGGAATTGGAAGTACTTAGCTTGGAGAAGAGAAGACTTAGGTAAAGATATGGGATCATAGATTTAGATTTGGAATACAACTTAAAAGTCATATAGCCTGGCACTCTTATTTTTACAGATGAGGAAAATGAGGCCCAGAGAAGTTAAATGATTTGTCTAAGGACTCGTTAATAGTAGGTGGTAGAGGGATGGCCAGGTGGCTCAATGAGTAAGAGCACTGGCCCCAGAGTTGGGATGACCTGGGATCGAATCCGGGCTCAGATACTTACCACCACACCCAGAAATAACTAGCCGTGTAACCTTGAGCAAGTTACTTAACCCCGATTGCTTTAAAAAAAAATAGTAGGTGGTAGAGCTGGGATTTGAACTCAGGTTCCATAATACTAGGCTATCTCATGAAAACTGAGTATTTGAAGGGCTGTCACTTGAAAGAGGGATAAAATTCCTTGGTTTCAGAAGATAAAATTAGTAGCAATTAGCAGAAATTGCAAAGAGGAATATTCAGGGTTGATGTCAGGAAAAATTTCCTACTATTAGAACTATCCAAAAGTGAAATGCACTGCCTTGCGAGGCAATGACTTCCCCTTCGCTGAAGGTCTTCAAGTAAAGACTATCCAATCTCCAATTCAAGATGATCCATTCCACTTTCTGACCATGTTATAAAGAGCATTCTTCTCAGGTATGGTTGAGCAAAATGACCTCTAAAGTGCCTTCCAACTCTGAGAATCTATGATTATGCTAGGATATAGATAAGAAATGTGAAAGATGAGAAGACAAGGATGGATTATAATCCTTGTGAAGGAAGCACTCACATTAGTGAGATGATGATTATATCCAAAGAAATATTAAATTTTATGCCCTAAATTAATTATCAAGAATGAGAGTAATCATGGCCCAAGGGTATTCTGCTCTTACCAGAACATTTCTGGGATACTGTCTTCATACTTTTTAAGGCATGGTGGAGCATGTTCAGAGGTGATGAGGAGACTTAAAAACATGCCTCAGGAGAATTGGTTAAAGGAACTAGTGATGATTAGCCCTAGGAGTCATAGGGTAAATGATGACGGTTTTAGAAATATAAAGAGATAAAAGAAATATATGGAGAGAATAAGTTCAGTAGAGTATGCTGAGCAGGATCCTGATTGCAATGAATAAAGGCAAAAGTGGGTGGCAAGGAAGTGGGGGCAGTGTGGTGTAGTATAAAGTGTTGACTTATAAATCAGAGAGAACTGAATCTGAACATTGTACTCACTGACTTTGTAATGATAGTTATCACTTATTCTCTCTTTATCTCAGTTTATTTATTTATAAAATGGGGTTAAGTATACCCATAGCAACTACCTTCCAGAGCTCTTATGAGAGTTCTCTGTATTCCCCTGGGTTTGGGTGGAGAACTGACCTTTGAGTTTTTTGTTCATATTGGGGGTACCTTCTAATAGATTAACAGGTACTTTAGGGTCAGTGATTATGTCATCATATATTTATCCTTCATTTTCTACCATAAATCACAAAATATCATAGCTTAAAATGAAAAAGTTATAGAGGAAGATCAGTCGATCTTTTATAAAAACAAATGACAAAATTGATTTGAAAATGACTGAACAAATTGTGGTACATGATTATAGTGAAATATTACTGTTATTTAAGAAAAAATAAATAAAAATAATTTGGAAAAATATGAGAAGACTTATAAGAACTGATGAAGAGTAAACAGAACCAGAAAAAGCACGTATACCATAACCACAACAATATCAATGAAATCAACAAAATTCCAAAACTGAACATTGTGCAATTATAATGGCCAAGCTTGATCCTATAGAAGAGTTGAGAATATGTAGCTCCCTCCCTTGTTCACAGGAGTGATGGAACAGGAGTATGAAATATTATATCTACAACCAAACTTGCCTCACATGTTAGTCTGTTGAACTACTTTTCCCCCCTCCATTGTTTTTCTTCTGTGATACAAGGGATGGTTTTTGGGTAGAGGAGGAAGAAAATATATTTGGGAGTAAAAGTGATATAAAAAACAGAGATATCAAACTTTCAAAAATGTAGGAAAAGGACTTTCATTACACAGAAAACAAAAGCAAAGCAAATGAAATGAGTGTGGTGTAATGAAAAGAGGACTGTATTTGGGAACAGAAGTTCTGATTTTGACTACCAAAGTAACCGTACCAGTCACTTCCCTTCTCTTGACCTCAGGATTTTATCTGTAAAATGAGAGAGTTGAACTAGATTACTCCTTAGGTCCCTTACAGTTCTAATCTTCTATATTTAAGTTCTATGATTATATCAATTTTGCTGTGGGACTATATTCATCACAAATTAAACTGAACCTTAGGATCGCTTGTCCTGGTATAAAAACGTAATACTTTTTATGGACAACAACAGCCCTCCCATTCCAATAAGCTATCTTAAAAACACATGACACATCTATGAAAGGAGTAGCAGGTTGTGCGTGGTAGATTTCAAGTTTTGTGTAAATCATCTTTTTTATTGCACCGTGTTATGGAAATGATTGTTTTATTCCATAAATTAAAATATTTTTAAATGAAATTCATGACTTGAGTTCCAGAAAATTAGGACTCAGAAAAGATATTTATTTACTGTGGAACAGTAGAATGAGCATTGGATTTGGAGTCAGAATATCTGAGTTCAAATCTTGGCTCTGCCACTTACAACCTGTGTACCTTCAGGGAAGTCCCTTAACCTCTTTTGCTCATCTATAACATCAGTGGTATGGACTACATGGCTTCTAAAGTTCCTTCCAGCCTCAAAGCTATTATCTTCCTCCACTTGCTAAGGTGGGGAAATGTTGAGTTTCAGAGAAAATGGTATTGGAAGCTATGGATCCATGATCACTACAGATTGCTCGCTATGCTGCCACCTGGTGGAAATGGCTGGTAAAATCACACATTTGTAATTTCTGGGAAAGGAAAAACCTCTGACTTCATGGTTTAAAAAAAAAAAAATGAGAAGAAAACTAAGAAAAAGTATCAGCCAGAAAGGACTCTCCAACACAGAGGCTCCTGACAGCTGCAGACACATTCCTTGTTAGTCCACCCTGCAGGCCTTGGAGGCCAAAGAACACTCGGCATGCTGAGCCCTGGAGAAAACTTGCAGGCGGTTGCCGAGGCCTTGCAGGTGCATCCCTGACCCTTCTGTTGCATTGTCTTTGCTGTGGTTTCAGGCCTGGCAGCAGAACTCACTTCTTCCTGAATCTATGCTTTGTTAGGCAACAGTCAAAGAGGCTCCTGCTTATCTACTTGGTTTGGAACTAAGCAGAGAGACAAGCCTTGGCCATTCAAGATGCAAAACATACTCTGATCTTCCTCTTTGGGGCAAAAGATGTGATGAGTCAGTAAGATGCAACCCCTCCCTTTTTTCCTTCTGGTTCTGTGTATTTGAGTTTGTAAGTCATAAAAAGGGTGACAGAAGTAATTCATTCTCTGCATGAATTCAAATTAGTATGAGCAAAGGCATAGCTGTATCTATTGTTTTAAGAAATAACATATGATTTATAAATCAAAATCATCTTTCCCTTGAGAACAATCAAAACAGAATGAAACAGTCAAAGAACTCAACATTCAAAAAGACCTGTTGGCTTTAAAGCATCTATCCAAGAAAATAACTCCTGGATTACTGAAATAGCAGTATGGCACTTTGAGACACTCAGATGAAAGACACCATCAAAGTACAGAGTGTTATTAATAACCCTTGGTGTGCAGCCATCTCTCTCCCCCTGTTCTTTCAGGCAGGCATCTGCTGAGTTCTATTTCCTTTTTTTATTTTCTTTTTTTTGTTACATTAAGTATTTCACAGACATCTGCTCTGAAATTCTCAGAGACAACACTAAATCTACTTAAGGATGAACATCACACACAAAGGGGAAAGTGTAGAGGGATTCCTGAAATCCAATGTTTCCATAAAAGGAGTTTGGGAACTGTAAGGATTGTTTCAGAATGATAAGCATTAGACAACTGGAGTTTAAGTAGGGTTTAAAAACAAAAGAGGAAGTAAAAGTTGCATTCATAAAATGTGTGCAAAATTATGAGCATCTGCTAGACAAGTGATGCTGAGAGGGGCAAGTAGGTAGAATAGTGGATAGAGCATGGGCCCTGGAGTCATGAGAACCTGAGTTAAAATCCGATCTTGGACACTTAATACTTACTAGCTGTGTGACCCTGGGCAAGTCACTTAATCCTATTTGTCTCACCAAAAAAATAAGATAGATACAGAGAGATCTAGTTGAATTTTCTAATAAAAGAATTCTATTTCAAGGTCCATTTCCTCTAGATTAAACACTTTTCTCCAAAAAGGGTCTTTTGTCCTCTCCTGGTCTGACTTCAATCCATAGTTTTCTATGCTGGCCAGTCATAAGACTCTTCTTTCTTTGATAAACTGACTTAATATTACTCTTTATAATTACAAATGTTAACAGTATTTGAAAGATTGGCATAAGCCAGTAATATTAAGAGAAATGTAAATGGAAACAACCCTTCATACTCTGAAACTGACAAAGATAATAAAAGGTGGAAAGGCTATGGAAAGACAAGCAGGCCAATACTCTGTTCATTGAGGTACTATGGAAATAAATTTGGAATTATGCATACTTTAGACTTTTTTGTATATTTGTTGTTCTTATAAATTTGAATTAGTCCCTTACATATCTTAGCTATGAGACCTTTATCACAGCAACTTGCAATTTTGTCGAATAAAGAGTTCTTACCCCACTAGCAAGAAATTTGGACTTCATTGATGAATATGGTACTGCATTTGTTTGGGTCTGCAAGTTGTTTATGTAACCTGTTTTACTGACCAACCTCAATTTTTTAACCCACACTAAATCCTTTTGATGATCATTGTTTTAGAATATATTCTGAGATCTGGTACTGCTATGCCCTTCTTTCACTTTTTTTCAACATTTATCTTGGGATTCTTGACCTTTTATTCCTTCAAATAAATTTCATCAGAATTTTTTCTAGCTATAAAAACTAATCCCCTGCCAGTTTTATTGCTGTGAAACTGAATAAGTAAATTAACTTAGGTAGAATTGTCATTTTTTTTTGGTATGACCCACCCAGGAGCAATGCATATTTTTCTAGCTATTTAGGTCTATCTCTATTTTTATAAAAAGTTTTGTGATTGTATTCATATAATTCCTGGGTTAGACTCCAAAATAGTTTATATGTTGTGTAGTTATTCTGAATAGAATTTCTCTTTCTATCTCTTCTTGCTGTATTTTTAGATGAATTTATTTTATATCCTGAAACTTTACTGAATTAATTATTTAATTAATTTTAGTTGATTCTTTAGGGTTGTTATCATTTCATTTGCAAAAAGCAATAGTTTTCTTTCACTTTTGCCTATGCTTCTTATACTGATTTTTCTTTTAAGTTTTATTGACATATTTTATTTTTACATTACAAACATTTATAGATAACATCCATTTCAAAAGCTGTCTCTTATAATCAAGTAAGACAACCAAGCAAAACTAACAATTCAGTGACCTTATATGAAAGTATATGCAACAATCCACATCTGTAGATCTATGCTGCTCTTCTCCCCAACCCACCACCACCACAGGTGGGGGAGGGGGAAAAAACCTCAGTTTGAAGAGGGGAAAGCTTCTGAAACAGGCTGATCAATACTTTTGGAGGGGTGGGAGGAAGGGAGAGAGGTAGTGGTCATTAGCTGGTTGTACAAAATACTAAGGCAAAATCAAATTAAAATAATGAGGGAAAAAAAATTTTTTCAGTCCCTCCACCATCTCACACCCCTTCAAGAACAGCCTCAACTAGGTCTA
>NW_027187302.1:2516532-2550369 GCF_028583685.1 Petaurus breviceps papuanus
TCAAGACACAAACCCAAAAAAGAATAACTCAAAAACACCTAAAATCCAAACCTCAATGGAAAAGAAAATAATTTGCTGACAAGAACAATTTGTTGTTGTTCAGTTATTTAGTTATGTCCAGCTCTTCATAACCTTGTGAATCATACTGTCCATGAGATTTCCTTGGCAAAAAATACTGGAGTCATTTGCCATTTCCTTTTCCAGTGGATTAAGGCAAACTGAGGTTGTGATTTATGCAGGGTCACACAGCTAATCATTATCTGAGGTTGGATTTGAATTCAGGTCTTTCTGACTCCAAGTTCTGTGTTCTGTCCACTGAGCCACCTAGCTGCAAGAAAAATTAGAATTCTTCAAAGAAATTATGAAAAAAAATTTTAAAGATTTTATTTTTTTATGAGAGGTATGGAGAAGAGATTTGGAAACACAATAAACACTTTAACAAAAGAGATAGAAAATCTTATCCTAGTGACAAATCCCCTAAAAATCAAAATGCATTGAATAGAAATTAACGTCTCTAGGAGACAAGAATTGTTAATAAAATTGAAAGATTGAGAAAATAGAGGATCATATAACATAATTTATATTAGAAACAACAGATCTGGAAAAAGAGATTAAGGAAGAGAACTTATAAATCATAGGATTATCTGACATTCGTGACAAAAAAGAGCTTGAATATTATATTTTGAGAAAATGTTAAAGAACATTTCAGTCAAGAAAGAGATGTGAAAAATGAAATTAGCTTATCATCTTTTGAAAGAAACCCCCAAATGCAAATTCCCAGGAATGTCATTGACAAAATCCAAAACTTCCAGATAAATTAAAAATACTGTAAAGAGAAAGAATTCAAGTATCAAGGAGCCACAATCAGTATCACACAATATTTAGCAACCATCACTATAGAAAGAGTAAAGAACACCAAATGAGATATTCCAAAAGTTATATATAAATATATAATTAAATTATTAACATCTACATAATTAACATATAAATAACCCATAATTAACATCTGAATATAATGAGCATCTAAAACTAAGAGCAACTTACCTAATAAAATTGAATATAATCCTATCAGAAGAAAAAATGGATATTCAGTGAAATAGAGGGCCTTCAAATATTCCTAAAGCAAAAAGTGAAGCTGAATATGAACTTTGAAATATAAACTTGAGAGGTAAGAGAAAAATAAATACAAGTGAACAATCATAAGGGACTTTATAATTATTTACTCTCTCTAATTCTAATAGAGTTGAAAATGTTAAAAAGGTACTTTTAGAATCCTAATATCACAAAGGGTCAGAGAAGCTGCCAATTGACATTAAAAGACCCATAAATCACTTTGTTGTTTTGAACATGTTTTAAAAAGAGGGGAGAAGAGAAAGGACCCATTAGGGGAAATGGTAGGAAATAAAGGGAACTTCTTAACACACATAATTAGGATGTGAACATAAAACTATATATAAACATGGAAGAAGTTGGGGAATGAGAATCAACATTAACTGAATTCCATTTTCATCAAAACTGGTCAAAGGAAGGCAGAACACTCACAGTTAGGTGTAGAAATGTATTCAAGTCAACAGAGATATAGATAGGAATAAGATGGGGAAAGAAAGTAAAAGGGAGAGGGTAAATTCCAGAAGGTATAGTAATAAGGCAAACAAACTCCAAGCATGGAAAGGGGATGATAAAGAAAAGGTTAAAAGGGAAAAATGGGGTAACAACTTGGAATAAATAGGGAATGAGGTGAAGAGAGAAGAAAAAGTACAAGAAAATAGAATGGATAGAAAAATTAGCTATCATAACTGTGAATGTGAATGGGATAAGCTCAGTCATAAAATGAAAGAAGTTAGCAGATTGGATTAGAAAGCAAAATCCAACAATATACTGTTTACAAGAAACACACTTGAAACATAAAGAATCACTCTAAGCTAAAATTAAGGGTTGGTGCAGTATCTATTATTCCTCAGCTGAATGCAAAAAAACAACAACAAAGGGAACAGTTGCTATTTTTGATAAGGCAAAAGCAAAATAGCAAATATAGATGTCTCTAAAAGAGACAAAGATAAAACATATTTTGCTTAAAAATAATATATACAATAAATTTATTTCAGTACTTAATACATGTAACAAATGGCATCACTTCTAAATATTTAAAGGAAAAATTAAATTAATTACAAGAAGAAATAGAAAATAAAACTATAATAGGAGGGGCCTCTATTTACTCTTATTAGCCATAAAACAAAACTTTTTTAAAAAGAAAGAAGTTAAGGATCATAATAAAAGTTTACTAACGTAATATTTGATACACCTTTGGTAGCCATTGAATGGAAACAGAAAGAAGTACAGCTGCAAAATACTTTACAAACATATTTTGTACTTTATAAATATAGACAGAGATTATATTTTACATGTACCTTTACAAAATTTATCATGCCTTTGACCCCACAAATACAGAAAAGCAAAAACATTAAAAAATATCCTTTACCATTCACAATGCAAATTACATTAAATAAATGGCCACTGAAATAAGAATTAAAAATCAACTCAAGGCTAAGCAATTTAATCCTAAAGAACTGGGTGAGGGGGGGGAAGTGTCAAAGAAAAAAATCATAGAAATAACTTCACTAGAGATAATTACAATGACACAACACATTCCCAGTTTTGGGGGGATGCGAGCAAAACAGTTCTTAGGAGAAATCTTATATTTCAAAACACTTTTATTAAGAAAAAAACAGACTAGATTAATGAATTAAAATGCAATAAAAATTATTAGAAAGCTAACAAATTTTAAAACATCAATTAAAAATCAAAATAGAAATCCTGAACTTCAAAAAAGAGATTAACAAAATTGAGAGAAAACCTGTTTAATTACTAAACAAAACCAGGAGCTGTTTTAAAAAATAAAATAGATAAATCATTGGCTAATTTTATTTAAAAGTGAAAAAGAAAAAATCAAATCACTTATGTCAAAAATTAAAAAAGGATTCACAACAAATGAATAAGTAAAGAATATAATTGGAAATTATTTAGATCAACTATCTGCCAGTGGAACAAATAACATAAATGAAATAAATGAATACTTATAAAAGTATAAAATACCCAAATTCACAGGACAATAGAGAATTTAAATTTCAGAGGAAGAAAATAACAAAGCCATAAATGAACTTCAGGGCAGTGGGAGGGAAGAACTCCAGGATGAGATGGATTCACAAAAAAATTCTATCAAGCATTTTAAAAAGAATAATTAATTCCAATGTTATAAAAACTTTATATAAAAAGCAAAAAAAAAGGAATTCTACCAAATTCCTTCTATCACACAAATATGGTCTTCATATATAAACCAAGAAAAGACAAAAAAAAAGAAACCTATAGACCAATATCCTTAATGAATATTGATGTAAAAATGTCAAACAAAACATTAGCAAAAAAAAAAAACTAAAACAACAAAGATTATACACAATGACCAGAAAAAGTTAGAAGAGAAAAAATAGGGGAAATTCCAATAAAATCATGGGTAAGGAATGGCTGTTCATTATCACTGCTTCTCTAATAATAATGTTAGAAATGCTAGATATAGCAATAAGACAACAAAAATATCTATAAACAGTGTTTTGTAGTTTGTTTATAAAATTCTTGTTTGCATTTTTTTAGGTAGATTCCCAAGTATTTTATGCATTTGGTAACTATTTTAAATGATTTTATTTTAAAATTATTTTATTTAAAAATTATTTTAAATTTCTCTTCCTGCTGGTTTTTATTGGAATTGTGGAAATATTGATGACATACAGATATATTTTATATCCTATAAGTTTGCAAAGAATATTAATTGTTTTACCTAATTTTAGTTAACTCTTTAGAATTCTTCAGGTATATCCATGATATGATTAGCAAAAAGTGGTATTTTGTTTCTCCTATTACCTATGATAATTCCCTCAATTTCTTTTCCTTGTCTTATTGCTACAGCCAGCATTTCTAGTACAATGTCAAAGAGCGGCAATAACAATGAGCATCTTTGTTTCACCTCTGACTTTATTGGAAAGAATTTTAGTTCATCTCTGTTACATATACTGATGGCTTTTGGTTTTAGATGCATACTATTTGCCATTGTAAGTAAATGTCTACTTATTATCTTATTTTCCATTTTAAAAAGAACCAGATATTGTTGCATTTTGTCAGAAGCCTTTTCTTCATTTATTTATAATCATATGATTTTCATTTATAACCAATATGCTTAATTAAGCTTATAGTTTTCCTAATATTAAAGCAGTACTGCATTCCTGGTTTAAATTCAACCTGGTCATGATGAATAATATGATATATATATATATATATATATATATATATATATATATTGCAGCCTATTTTCTAAGATTCTATTTGCATCAGTGTTCATTAGAGATATTGGTAGTTTTCTTTCTCTGCTTTGACTCTCCCTATGACCGCATTTGTACCTTAGAGAGTTTAAGAGTTCTTTCTCTCCCTATTGTTTGCAGTTTATGTTTATGTTGTAAACATAACAGTTTATATAATATTAGAATTAGTGGATCTTTGAATGTTTAGTAGAATGCACTTATTATTACAGCAAATGTAGAAATTTTAAATGCTGTGGATAAGTTCACTTTCCTTGGTAGTATACATTCCAGTGATGTACACATTGATAATGAAGTTGACTCATGTATTGACAGAGCTAACTCAGTGTTTACTCCAAAGGAAAGTATGGGAGAAAAGACGCATTAGGCTGACTACCACACTAAAGGTCTACAGAGCCGTGGTGCTGAGCTCATTGTTGCATGCCTATGAAACCTGGTCAGTCTACCAGCACCATGCCAGGAAACTGAATCTCTTACATTTGAATTGTCTTAGGAAGATTCTGAAGATCAACTGGCAGGATAAGGTACAAGACACTGAGGTCCTTACTAGAACTAAATTGCCAAGCATTCAAACTCTGCTTCAGAGACCCCAGGTCTGATTGACTGGTCACGTTGTTCAAATGCAGAACATATGCTTGCCAAAAAGACTGTTTTATGGAGAAGTCATACAGAGCAAGTGTTTATTTGGTGGTCAGAAGAAATGATACAAGTGATACAAGAAGCAATACAAGTGATATACAAGGATACTCTCAAGGTCTCAACAACTTTGGAATTGATTGTGTGACATGGGAGATACTGTCACAGGACCGCTCAGCATGGTGTGCCCACATCAGAGAAGGTGCTGGGTTCTATGAGCAAAGCAGAATCGGAAAAGCTCAAAGGAAAGTCAGGATGTGCACATTTGGATAATCCACCCCAAATGTTCACTTGGACTATCAGTGCCCAACCTGTGGTAGAGCATTCCGAGCTCATATTGGTGTAGTCAGCCACAGTCAGACACTTTGCAACTTGACTTTAGCATAGTGATATCATTTTGGTCCTCTTCCAGAACAAAGGACAACCAATCAACCAGAATGTACTCATGAAACTATCTGTTCCTGTAGTTTGCCTGTTTGTTTTTCTCTACAGGAGTTCATTCAAAAATTATCCAATTTACTTTTATGTTATCGATAATAAATAATTTCTTGTCCTAATTTGAACATTTTATGTCTTTGTAAATATTCATCCATTTCCTATGTCATATTTTTTTTTTAGCATTTGTTGTTGTTCAGTCATGCCTAATGCTTTGTGACCCCATTTGAGGTTGTTTTGGCAAAAATACTGCAGTGATTTGCCATTTCTTTCTCCAGCTCATTTCACAGAGGAGGAAACTTCAGCAAACAAGGCTAAGTGACATGCCCAGGGTCAAATAGCTGGTAAGTGTTTGAGAACAAATTTGAATTCAGGAAGATGAGTCTTTCTGACTTCAGTCCCTGCACTCCCACCACTGCACCACCTAGCTGCCCCAATTTTTTGTCATATACTTAGGCAAAATGATTTCCAATAGTTTCCTTTATTTCTTCTTCAGTGGCTGTGAATTTTCCCTTTTCATTTTTGACATAAACAATTTGATTTTACCATTTTTTTTTTCAAAAATCAGATTTACTAACTTTTGCTTTCAAAACTAACTTTTTTTTAATCCATTGAATGGGGCATTTAAAAATTTTTGTTGATTTTTGATTTTGAGGATTTCTATCTTATTATTTAATTGATAGGGTGATTTGTTCAATTTTTTGTCTTTTTTGTTAAGGGGGGGAGCAGGGCAATTGGGGTTAAGTGACTTGCCCAAGGTCACACAGCTAGTGAGTGTTAAGTGAGGCCATATTTGAACTCAGATCCTTCTGACTTCAGGGCTGGTACTCTATTCACTGCATCAACTAGCTGCCCCAATTTGTTGAATTTTTTGTTGCCTAATTCATTGCTTTCTCATTTTTCTCTTTTACAAGTATTAAAGATACCCATTTTCTTGTAATAACTATTCTAACTGAATCCCCTAAATTTTGCCACATTGTCTCATTATTGTTATTGTCTTTAATGAATTTTTCTAACTTTCTATATTATTCTTTGACCTAACAGTTCTTTAAAATTCCGATCTTTAGTGTCTAATTAGTTTTTTTATTTTTTCTTTAAAAGTAGATTATTGAATATAATATTATTACATTTTGATCAGTAAATATTATTTAGCAATTCTGCTTTTCTGTATTTTGGTGAGGTATTTTATCCTACAAATACATGGTCAATTTCTATAAAGGTGCCATATATAGCTAAGAGGCATATATACTCTTTTCTGCTCTCATTCAGAAATAACCAGAAATCTATTAACATGGTACTTACATTGGAATGTTGGGAAAATAACATAGAAAGGGAATCAAGAAAATATGTGGCTGGCATTGTTAAAATGTCTAGATAAACTCATTTGGGCAAGATAAGGCAAAAGCTCACTTGTAAGAACCAAGGATTCCCAGGGGCAAAATCTCTAGTTGTAGGCAAATAAGGAATGTGACCAGAGTATAGACAGATATAAATATCTGTTACAAATATCTAGGAAGTGGAATGGTGGCTTGGTTCTCAAAAAAATGAAGCAAAAGCATCCTCTAGATATGGGATGGGTAAAATCATCCTCAATTTATCAATATATCAAATTATCCTGAATTTTTAATTTTGAAGGACTGAAAATGTTCACTGAGGGGAAGATGTAAAATGCTATCCTTTTATTATATGGACATTTTAGTTGCTTAAATGGGCAAAAAAAAGTACATTTCTGTAAAAAAAACATTGATAAAATCAACTCAGAAGGGAACACACTCTCTCTAATAAAAATGGTAAGAACAGACACAGATCTATCTTATAACTTGAGAGAGAAAAAAATGCTTCACAAATAAATATCCTAAGAGGATCTGTTTGAAGGCTGAATTAAAGTTGATGATAGTTCATTGTGGTCCACAGTCTTATTTATATATGACTGTTTTCAGAATTTTGAAGAATATAGCTTATAAACTATGCAGTAAGTCCAAAACTACATGTTTCAGCCATACTTAACATAAAAGTGGCTTTTGTGAGTTTTACTTCCTAAGGTGGAGATGGCTCATTTATTATAAGGATACCCTAATTGGAGGGGCTAGAACTCATGGTTGGAGATGACCAAATGAAGATAGAAGAGGAGAGGAAGACATAGATGGTTATGGGAGAAATTGCTTACCTAAGACAGAGTAAAGAATCTGTCAAAGACTTAAGTAGGCCATGTAGATGTTTTTTCTGAGAGCCATGCTGATTAGAAGAGAGGCAGTTCTCTGCTGAGAGCTGATTGACTGAAGAAAGGCTAGGTCATCTGAGAAAGCTAAATGAAGTCATGTAATCTTTATAGATACTTGAATCTGACTGGAGGAAAGAAGAGTCCTTCGGTATTTGAAAAGCTATTCAGGCTTATTGATGTCTAGTATCATCTATAGATTAAGAAGGGAAACATCTCACAGGTATCCATGTTTCCCTTTCCTGCTTTCTATAGTTTAAGAGGAGGGAAAGAGAAAAGGTAGATTTTGTAACTCTTTTGAGTTAAGCTAATATAGTTTGCTAAAAGTGTCATGCTTTCTCAGCACTTTGTTAAAGGAATTGATGTTGCTTCAGCATCGCAAGAATTGCAAAGAAGTGGGGTTCTGCCCAGCAGGAGATCCATAAGAACTAGAAGGGAAGCCAATAGCTGAGAAGTGATTGACTAGTAGGGGACACAGAGAGCAAATTATTCTCTAAAGAGAATGAGGACTTAAAAGTCTGCCATACATAGTCATGAGTTGTCTTGAGCACATGGTTTTCCCTACTTACATGTGTCCCTTCTCACTTTCCCCCAAAAGACATTGTGTACATTGGTAGGAGAGCATGACTTACATTTATGAATGGGCGTAGCTTAAATATCTGTTTTTGCTTCCTATTGAATAAATGTGTTTATTTCTGACCTTTCCATTCTAATGAATGAATGAAATAATAATTGTTGTTTCTGCCTTCTCATTTAGCAAATGTTCCTTGTTTAAAAGTTAATCGTAGGTCAGATTCAAGATGGTAGAGTAAGAGAAAGAATTTTTTTTTGTTATTTCAATCAGCACATCTCTTCCATGACAATTTAGAAAAGATACCAGACTGAATTTTGGCCAACAAAGTCAGAGTGAGTCAGTTTTCTAGCCCAGGGCAGCTAAGAGGTCTGTGGATAATGGTGTGGGTGGGATTGTCCAGGGCAGTCATGGTGGCAACAGTGTCTGGAAGCATTCCTATACCTCATGATAGAAAGGGAGCTAAGACAGAGCACCAGGAAATAGAATACTTAAATAACCCTGTCTTAGAAAAAGAAATTATACAAGCCACAAATGAACTTTCTAAGTCAAAAGGAAAACCCAAGATCAGATGGATTTACAGGCAAAAAACTACTATACATTTAAAGAACCATTAATTCCTGTACTATGTAAGCTGTTTAAAAAAATAAAGAGATGGTCCTACAACATTCCTCCTATGACAAAAATAAGGTCTTGATACCTAAACCTAGGAAAGTCAGAACAGAGAAAGAAAACTACAGATCGATTTCTATAGACCAATGAAAATTGATGCAAAAATGTTAAATAAAATACTAGCAAAGTGATTATAGCAATATATCACAAGGATCATATTCTATGACCAGTTTAAATTTATAGCAGAAATGTAGGACTAGTTCAATATTAGGAAAACTAGAGGCACCATTAACCATATTAATAAATAAAGCAATAAAAATATATATATAACTGTTTTGATAAATACAGAAAAAAAGCTTTTGAAAAATTATAGCACCCAATTGTTTTTTTAATACTAGAAAGAATAGGAATAAATGGAACTTTCCTTAAAATGATGAGTAGTATATAAAACTAAGAGCATATTAAACCAAAAACAAGCATTACCTGTAATGGAAATGAGCTTTTCCAATGAGATTGGGTTGAATCAAGGATGTTCATTATCACCATTACTATTCAACGCTGTACTAGAAATGCTAGCTATAGAAATGACAAGAAAAAGAAATTGAAGAAAAAAGTATAGGCAAAGAGGAAACAAAACGTTTACTTTTTATAGATGCTGTGATGGTTTACTTAGAGAATGCTAGGAAGTCAACTCTCTCAATCAAATAAGATAACATTTGTAAAGCATTTAGCACAGCACCTGGCAAATAGAAGAGACTATTTAAATATTAGTTATGAAAATAATTATTATCATTATTATTAATATTATTCACTAAAAATGGATTGAAACTATTAACAACTTCTGCAAAGTTGAAAGTATAAAATAAACCCACACAAACTGTCCACATTTCTATATATTACCATTCATTTGCTACCAGCTGCTCTGCTTAGTTTTAATTCTACCATAATCATCATCATGCACTCTCACTCCTTCTCATCCTCCCACCCAATCGCCAGATTAAGCTCATCACTAGGAAATTCATTATGGAAATTATTTCAGCTTTGACATTTGTACCTCATCTGCACTCTCAGTTGTTTCTGCCCCTTTGACTGGAGCGATGGAAGGTGGAGCAAAACAAAAAGAAAAACTCCTCCCTTGACCTCCCTTTATAGAGTGCTCAAAATCTGAGCTATCCCTTCAGCTCTTATGCTTGGTTTTGACTCTACCATCTTTCTTTTTCTTTTTTGTATCTCTAGTGTTTAGTTCCTGGCACATAGTAGGTACTTACTAAATATTTATCATTGGTATTGTATTTTACCAACAAAACTGAGCAGGAAAAAATACAAAGAAAAATTACACTTAAAATAACTACAAATAGTATAAAATATTTGGGATTCTGCCTGCCAACATACACACAGGAATCATATAAACATAATTACAAAATACTCTTCAAAGACAGATCTAAATAACTAGAGAATTATTAATTGCTTATGAGTATGCTGAGGCAATATTTTTTAAATGACAATATCCACAAAATTAGTTTACATATTCAGTGTCACAGCAATCAAACTACCAATGAATTACTTTATAAAGCTAGGAAAAATAAGAATAAATTTATCTGAAGGAATAAAAGGTCAAGAATATGAAGAGAATCAATAGGGGAAAGTAGTAAGAAAGAGGGCCTAGAAGTAACAGATCTCAAATCTATTCTTTAAAACTATAATCATCAGAACAATTTGGTAGTGGGTAAAAAGCAGAGAGGCTGGTCAGTGGAACAGATTAGGAATACAATACATAGTAGCAAATGAGCACAATCATCTAGTGTTTGATTAAATCCAAAAATTATAGATATCAAGAAAAAGAGCTCTATTCAACAGAAACTTTTGGGAAAACTGGGAAGTAATCCGACAGAAACTAGGCATAGTCCAATATCTCATACCAAGTTAAGTTCAAAAGTGGTATATGACTTAAATGTAAAAGGTGATATTATATGCAAATTAGTGGAGTGGAGCATGGAAGAAATTAACTGTCAGATCTATGGGTAGGAGAGAGTCCATAATCAAACAAGAGATGAAGAGTTCATAGGAAATAAAGTAGAAATTTTTATTACATAATATTTAAAAAGTTTTGCACAAATAAAACTAATATACCTAAAATTAAAGGGAAAGCAGGAAACAAGGGAAAGAGGAAATTTTTGCAGCAAATTTTTCTGATAAAGATCTCATTTCTAAGATACACAGAAAAGTGAGTCAAATTTACAAGAATAAAAGCTATTCTTCAAATGATAAATGGTCAAAGGATATGAATAGTCGATTTTCAGAGAAAGAAATCTAAGTTATAAATTGCCATATAAAATTTTTCTAAATCACTAGAGAAATGCAAATCAGAACAACTTTGAGGGAATATCTTCTACCCATCAGATTGGCTAAGATGACAGAAAAAGGAAAATGACAAATTCTGGATGGGATGTGGGAAAACAGATACACTAATGGCCTATTGGTAGAACTATAACCTAGTCCTACCATCTGCACAGCAATTTTGAACCATGGTCAAAAAGATATTAAACTGTACAGACCCTTTACCCCAGCAGAGATCAAAGAAAAACAAAAGGGATCCCTATATGAAGAAATGTTTATAGGAGCTTTTTGTGGTGGCAAAAAAAAACTAGAAACTGAGAGGATGGCCATCAATTGGAATACGACTGAACAAGTTATGTTACATGAATGTGATAGAATATTGCTGTGCCATAAGAAATGATGAAGAGGATAGTTTTAGAAAAACCTGGGAAGACTTGTCTGAACTGATGCAAACAGAAGTAATTAGAACAAGGAGAATAATTGATACAGTAACAACAGTATTGTAAAGATAATCAACTTTGAAATACTTAGTAACTCTGATCAACATATTGTCCAACCATAGTTCCAGGACCCATGATGAAATATGATATCCACCACCACACAAAGAGCTGAAGGACTCTGTGTAGATTGAAGTATATTTAGTCTTCCTTTATTTTATTTCTTTCTTTGGATGAGGTTAATGCAGGAACCTGTTTTGTATAACTATTTGAATAACATATTTGAAATGGCTGTTGTTTTTCTACTTTTTCTATGGATAGGGTAGGAGGAAGATAGATATAGAAAATTTGGAACTGAAAAATAAAATAAAAATAAATTATTAAGACAATGGTAATATTATTATTGATTTTGTGTAAATGAGAAGAACGCTGGTGGAAGTTTAGGGACTACATTGACAAGTAGCATTACACCTTACGCCAGGGTTCCTCCTAAGATCCTTCATCTGCACTGTAGGCGCATTAAGTGAGGCAACCCCCCACCCAACTCTATGAGACAACTCCGATCCTAGTATTAATTCAGGTTGAGGAGAGTAAGCCAATCAAAAGAAGAGAAAGCATATTCAGGAACAATACGGCATGTCATGGCCAGGCTACATATGGGTTTATATATCTGAGGCAACATGATATAATGGAGAAAGTTTGGGGTTTAAAGTCAAGAAGACTTCAAATGAAACCCCACTTCTGAAATTTACCATATGTGTAACCTTCAGAAAATTATTTAACTTCTATGTGTCTCAAATAATTGCCTAGACTTAACGAGTAAGGCATTTATCATTATGATCTGTGTTGGTAGAGAGAATTCCCACACTGGAAGTTTCTAATACTTATGAAATCACAGATGCTTTGAATATTTGTCTATATATATATACATATATATGTATGAATACTTATCTATTCATATATATGTATAGAGAGAGACACACAAACACAGGGTATACACACATACACATATTACATTTATTTTATATATACATCTGTGTATATGTTTTCTTCCCCAGTAGAATGTAAGCTGCCTGAAGGCAGGGATTCTTCCATTTTTTTCTTGTATCCTCAGTGCCTAACACAGTGTGTGACACATAATAAGAACTTTATAAATGCTTGTTGATTGTTTGATTTATTGATTTTAGTTTGCTACTGTAACCTGAAAAACAAAAGTCCAGATATGACAAGTTATAGGCAGAATGAGGACCCCTCTGTGTAAGAAATAGTTTACTGAGTGTCGTTCAAAGAGTGTCAGAACCCTATATGCCCCAAAGTATCTCCCCTACCAAATTGTCACCATCTCAGAAATATTCTTCACTAGTGTTATTACTCTGGGTTATATACTGAAAGCTCCTCGTGCAAATGAAGTGTTAACTGAGAGGAATATTATATTCTATCTCCTCTTAGTTTCTTAAAAGAATTCACCCCCTTAGCTAACTTTCTGGTAAGGATACTTTTCATACTGAGTTAGGCTCATCCTCAAAGTGCAGAAATGTTCTCTTGTCAGGAAAATATTCACAGCCTTCTCAATATGGTAGACTCCACTAGAGCATACATTCTGCTCAAACCCGTTCATGAACTTGGGACTTCTTAATAGCACAATGAGGTACAGGCAACAGAACTTTTCTGAATGTGAATCTTGCCTTTCTACACAGCAGTGTTCTGTATTTGGATAGGAGTCAATACCTTTACCCACTATAAGTCATACTGATATTAGCACTGATTAATTAGTAAATTAGCTAGCTCTCACTTACCAGAGGGATTTGGAAGAACATATATATTTTGGCACAAAGGGGGAGAATAAAATCACAAAGATTTGGAGCATGAGAAATGTTAAAAGGGCAGTTTTGGAGATGTACTTCAAGGGAAGGAGGAATGTATATCCAAGGGTGCATTGGAAATTGGTTGAAAATAGAGAGGGAACTTGCTAAGACACACTTTGTCTACTTTACAATTCTGTCTACAGCTAGTATTGGTGACAAGCTTTACAAACAGCAACTGTAGTTACAAAGCAGAAGATCATTTCTCTCCATGTGTGTGGTATAGAAAAAACAGCTGGTCTCACATCAGTCTTTTTAACCACACATGGATAATACCACTTTCAACACATTCTCTTCAAATACAAAGAATTATATGGACAGATAATTCATGAGGTGATACATCCCCTCCCCCAATTTCCTATCACCTGTGACCTTTCTTCACTCTGACTTTTGTCCTTTTAAGTTTTGATCTAGAGTCATACACAGGAAGATGAAGAAATAATAATAATAATAGTATTTAACATCCATATGGAAACTGTTTACCATTTAAAATATAACAGCCACACTTTAGTTTAAAGAACAATAGAGCTTGGCATTTTTTCAGGAAGACAATTTAAGCCCATTATAGTTCTGGCTAACTCTAAAAATCCATTATCATCTCTCCAAACTAGAACTAAGCTTGGCTTTCCAATTAAAGAAGGAGCTAAAACACTGTATTAACCACTTGATACATTTGATGATATCAAACTATATAACTCCACCAAAAAATAATTAAATATGTCTTTCATGGGCAATGACATCAAAATGTCATTTGACCTTGTTAAGTGTAAAATTCTTAACATACTAGAATGAAAGTTAGAGATAGACATCTTCAAGTTTAAGTCAGGAGGCTACATTGATCCAATGGATGAAAATGATAACTATAAATAATTTGGTGTCATCCAGGTGAGATGAATAGAACATCAAGGAGAAGGTTATGGCTAAATATGTTGAGAGATAGTGGCCATCCTAAAATCAAAGACAAATGGGAAGAATGTATATGTAGCAGTTACTGCCTATAAAATACCAGTCTTAATGTCCACATTTAGATTTGTAACACGCACCACAATGTATCTGGAAAGTATCCTGACACAACCCTACACCGTATTAAAAAAACATAGGAACCATTACCCTAAGACAGAGGCAACAAATGTGCAGTCAGTAGACCACATACAGCTCACAATATTCCTGAATGCCACTCAAACTAGATTAAAATGTAGTTGGGAAATGCTTAACAAAATAAATGAAAATGCAACAAAACATAGATAATATTATGTTTTAAAATTAAGACAAAAAACCTAAGGCAATATGCAGGCCGCAGGTATCCTTACATACAATTTAGCCACCCCCATTTTTATTTGAGTCTAATACCAGCATGTGAAGGTAGCTATAGAAAAATGAATAATTTTATGCTAAAATGGAGGAAAAGAATATTGATAGATATTCTTAGAGCACATAATAAAAAGATTAAAGAACTATAGACATACTTTTGGAACATGCAGAATTATTTGACCACGCAATAGTAAGAGCTGATAACAAGGATATGCCATTGGATTTGTCAAACATAACTTAAAATGGCTTACCTCTGGATGTAATTTATAAAAATTGGTAAGATCCAAGAGTGGAATCAAAAAGGATTACATAGGTGACATCTACATGAACTCAGTCAACAGTCAACAAAGAAACCAAACAAATGACTGAGTCATGCAATTTATTTGTTGAAACGAGGAGTTTATGATAGCAATTCAGAATCAGGTCACTGCCACAATAAAGTACAGAAGGATTATTACTAAGGAATCCAAATTAGTGATCATTGTAGATTATGTAAGGAAAGAGTGGAGACTATGCAACACATCACTGCAGTTTGTAAATGTTGTTATCTACCAAATACCTAGCAAGATACTACCTGCTGGTTAGAATTGCACATCAGAAACTCACCATGTTTCATGGACTCACAGAAGACAAGTCCTCACAGAACACATATAGACAAACAAAAATTTTCTGAAGAACTCAACCAATAAACTGTACTGGACCTAGACCATTATCCCAAACAAAACAGTAGTTTATCATCACCCAGATGTAATATTGACTCATAAAACTTAAGAACAATGGCTTTTTAATAGTTGTTATGATTCCTAACACAAATAATCTCCAAGCTACAGGAAACAAAAAGTTTTCAAAGAATAGCTACCTGGCCAATCAGACCAAAATCATGTAGTAACAGAGTGAGGTACATAATATTCTTGCTGATTTGTCTGCTACTAGAGTTGTACCAAGGAGGTTTTCAATGAGCCTACAGAGGATAATTACATCATAAAACTTTCATTCATCTATAAAAAGTATTTCTTTTTTTTAATCAGGATGGAATAGTTCATAGAATACCAACCATAAAGAATGTAGACTAACAACTTGTCCCAGGATCGCTTCTATATGAACTCTATTTTGAAAAACAAAAATAAAATAGTAACAGAAACTGATATCAAATGTCAAAGCACTTTACATTATATTAAATAATCCTCATAACAATCCCTTGAGATAAGTATAAAACAGATTATTTTCATTTTACAAAAGAGAAAACTGAGGTTCAGAAAAGAAATTACTTACCCATGATCGCAGAGCTAGGAAATATTACTGGTAAGATTCAAACCATATCGTGTGTGTTTTCTACTACATAATTTTAGGGAAGAAAATGTTGACTGGTAGCATGCCTATATTTTCTAATTATCAGATTCATTACGTAAGTTGTTTGTATTTCTTTGAAATCCTTTAAGGGATTCCAGGAAGACCATTTATCTCTCTTTCCCATAGGTTCCCAACTTTATCATCAACATCAAGCATTTTTGGAATAAATATTCCTAGTCATTGGGGATAAAATAGTATATATCTGCAACCTCAAGGCTGCAGGCTCCCCACCACCCCTATTAGATGTATAAGATTTGCCTCCAAAAGGTGCCAACCATTGGACCCCTTGAAGTAATAAGAATAAAAATGGAGGATGATACAATGGGCAATGGTACGCTCTAATATATTGTCAATGATGACTTGCTCATAAGAAGTTGTGTAAGACAGGGGCGGCCAGGTGGCTCAGCGAGTAAGAGTACCGGTTCCAGTGTTGGGACGACCTGGAGATTGAATCCCGGGCTCAGACACTCAGCACCACACCCAGAAATAACTGGCCGTGTAACCTTGAGCAAGTTACTTAACCCCGATTGCTTAAAAAAAAAAAAAGTTGTGTAAGAGACCTATTAAGGAAGTGTATGACTAGAAAAGGAAGCAGACCAGTCATAGAAAGAGTGACCGATAACAAATGGACAATTCAAATGCTTCAGTGGGATTTAAAAAATGTTAAAATAACCAGAGGAAGGCCTTTAGCTCAGTACACATCCACCAACCTGACAAAGACAGCCTAGGACCTGAGAGATTACCAAGAGACTTGGGAATAGCTCTGTTCAATTATTTCAGTCATATCTGACCCTTTGTGATCCCATTTTTGGGTTTCCTGAGCAAAGACCCAGAGTGGTTTGCCATGTCCTTCGCTAGCTCATTTTGCAGATGAGGAAACTCAGGCAAACAGGGTTAAGTGACTTGCCCAGGGTCACACAGCTAATAAGTGTCTGAGGTCAGATTTGAAGTCATGAAGATGAGTCTTCCTGATTCCAAGCCCAGGGCTCTAACTATTGTGCCACCTGGGAATAGCAGTATCCCCCACACCAACAGACCTTCTCCCAACCCAGCCCCTGCAGCTATCATTCAAGGGAAATACCACTGGAGAGAAAGGAATCAGCTTCTTCATAACCATCAGCAATAATTGCTGACAGTCTATTAATAACGACAGCTATCTTGTTCAAGTAAGTACATGTTCCAGGAGTGGCAGCACCTCCTCAATTCCAGATGTGTATGCATATGTATAAGTGTATGTGTATGTATATGTATGTGTATATGTGTGTGCGTATGCATATGTGGGGGTATGGGTATGTGTATTGCATATGTATGTGCATGTGTATATATGTGGGGGACATGGGTATGCATGTGTGCGTGTACATGTGCATGTGTATGTGTATATGCATATAGCCCAGCCCTCACAGTCATCATCTACAGCCAATCCCCCACCTTTTAGCCACCTCCAACCAACTGCTACGCACACTGCAGGCAAGTCAGCCTAAATAAAGTAGCCAGGAATTCTGAGGGAGAGGCAGGAGACAGCATGTGCTACCTCCTTGACCTCCATCTCTGCTCATACCCTAGTGGAGGCAGCCCAAGACCCTGAACCCAAGAATCTTAATAATTGTAATACTTCTAATCCAATATCCTCAGTCCTGAATCTGAAAAGCCACCTTGTAGAGATGCAGTCTAGCAACTGCTCCTACTGACACTACAACTCCATCTCCTGAAAATACAGAATATATGGTTCTTGTCACTATCAAATGGTTCAACATCAAAATTGATATGATTGTATCATTGGAAATGACATAAAAAAGAGGCATTGCCATCTACTTTACCATTAGGAACATGATATCTTTCCATCTGACTTATACTTTAAACCATTTTTATCTGTATCTATTATCTATATATGTATATATATATATATGTATATATATTTGTGTGTATATATGTATGTATTTTCCCATATTTAATGTGTTATATTAATTAGTAATAAATTAATTATTCATACATTGTATAATATATGATATACTAGATAATTTTCTCCACAGAATATGAGCTCCTTGAAAGTAAAGACCTTCTTACTTTTCTGCTTATATCCCCAGTGTTTAACAAATGCCACATCCATTCATTCATTGAAAAATTTGCGGGAAAACATAAATGAGAACGGCACAGGACAAACAGTTATAGATAAGGGGAGTTCATCGATGAGTTCAAGTATCCCCCAAAGTATCATGAATGAATGACTTCATTAGATCTTTTCTGGACAGTAAATTTTAATGAGGAGAAAATATGGAGAACATACTGAATACTGAATTGAATATACTAAACTACTAAGGGGATGAAAAATGGAATGTGCTAAAGATAAGTTTTGCCTTCTTCCAAATTTTGAATAGAGTTTGCCCTGGGAACCGTAGTCTATACTTTTATTCTTTATATCAGCCTAACATGTTCTTACAACAGAGATCTGCCCATTTCACCCTTATCTCACTCAAAAATCTTCAGTGGCTCCTCAATGTCTCTACAACAATATACAAATTCCTTTTAAAGATTTCCACAACTTGGATCCCACCTAGTTTTCTAGTCTCATTTCTTATTATTCTACTTCATGCATTCTAAGTTTAAGTCAAACTGGCCTGATAATTCTATAAATATAATAAATCAATAATTCTTCTTTGTCTGGAATGTACTTCCTCCTCACCTTTGCCTGGCTGAATCCCCAGATTTCTTCATGGTTCAGGAGTCACTTCCTACATGAGACTTTTTATTAATCTCAGCTCTTCTATACAACACACAACATAGACACATTGTTTTTCCTCTTTAAAGAGTGGGAGAAGAATGATTACTTAATATTCCTTTCTTTATACTTGTGTTTACTTCTCCATGCAGATTCTGTATTTCCCAAGTAGAATATAGGCTCCTTGACATTAGGAATTATTTCACTTCTATCCTTGTATCCTCAGCTCCTGGCATAGTGCCTTGCATATAGTAAGCACGTGCTGTTTATTGAATTGTGCTGAATTGAATGTAATTGAATTCCTTACTTGCCTGTATCTTCCTTTTTCCCACAGCTATTTCAGCCTTCATACTATGTTTATCCTCAATTCTAAATCCCTGCCCAGTTTAATTTACTTCATAATTCACCCAGTTCTTTGCATAATCCCCCACAAAGGGATAAAATGTGGACAGGAAGGAGTCAAGATAATTAAATATAAATTTTATATACACATACAGATATACATATACACATATGTATACATATATGGGCATACACACATACATACATACATTCCACAAACATATGTAATTTTAAATTATTCTATATGTCTGAAGACTACTTGTGATGTATGTGTTACAGGGAATCCTTGCTCAGGATTTAAGTAGAACCAGATGAATTCTGAGGTCCCATCAAACTCTGCTATTCTATGAATATATTGGAAACATATCAGTTCTGTTAATGATCTACTCGGTATGTTTCCTTCCACCTTGGTAGTACCTTATTAGAATGCAAGCTCTGTGAGGCTAGGATTAACTTTTGAATCCATACACCCAATATAATATGGTTTCTTGTAAATAGTGGGTTCATCTAGAGTTGACAAATAAAGCATTTTCTTCTTCTATTCCTTAGGATAAATGTACAACCTGACATTGTGGTCTGCCAATGATTAAATCTCAACTACAACAAAACCATTCTTGGTCTTTCCATTGTCAATACCAGAGACTCAAGAGAGCTTTAGGGAAAATGACCTTACCTCAATATTCTCAGCCTAGGGAGACTCTTTTGCACACTCATCTAAAAGGGTTTTTCTGACAGAAGTCTATATGTAACTGAATGGACAGCTCCAGATGGAAAAGAGAGGGCAGCCAAGGTGAAAAGACTGCACAACACAAGAGAGGTGTGTGGCTGATTGGCCAAGCTTTGTTTCATAAACAAAGGAGAGATTGGCCCTTTCCATTGCAGTGCCTTTGGAATCCTGCCCAGGATGAAGCCACTCTCATTTGCTGGCTCTCCTAAGGGAGATAGCAATTTAACCTACAACCAAGGTGAGAGAATTCACAGCCCTAGTGAGAGAATTCACAGCTCCTGGCTGAACTGGGAAAGCAGAGTTTGGGCATCTAAGGTAATAGCAATGTTCCAGGGTGAGGACATGATTGTAATAATGGATGGTTTTTATCAGCTTCATCCATTTGAGAAATGAAATCAACTACACCCATTATGTTCCCAGATCCACAACTGACTGTCAGATCTAGCATGTGGAAAGCTCCAGGGTGGGAACTGAAAATACCCAGACAAGCCAAAGATACAGAACAGGAAGAACAGCCTCTCCCCTGGGAATGATGAGAGAGATTGTAACGCCTGGAGTTTTCACCAGAAGAGATACTTACAACAGAGAGGGAATAGAAAACCACCAATATAGTGAGAACAGTCAGACTAAAAGAGTCCCTGAAGGAGGCAGATACCAAGCTGAGAACTGTTCCCAAACAAACTGGTTATTGGAGACTTCAGGTTTAAATTGAATATTCATCCTGAGCCCCCAACCAACAAGAGGCCCATGCTGAGGTGTACGGTGCTTATTACTCTTTTTGGACTCATGGGACAAGGATTGGTTTTTACAAGCTTTGAAAAAGAAGAAGAAGAAAGGGATCATATGGGAAGGTGCTAGGCTCCTATTGTTTCCGGGCTTAAGTCCTAAAACTCAGGGCAAAAGGGAAAAATTAACTGTGGTTTCAAACACACACACACACACACACACACACACACACACACACACCTCTCTTTTCTTTGTACAAAATGTGACTGCATCAGATTCTCATACAAATCCTCCATGCTACAGATTGCCAGCAGTAAGAAAGCACATTATCTTCCCAAGAGGCAGAGACAGTTGTAAGCTTCCTCCCAAACTCCCTTCCCCTGCAAAAACAGCAAAGGAGACAAAGGTAGAGAAAGACAGAGTCGATTTTGAGGTTTACACTTCCCCGGGCTCCCAACCTTTGGGAGAAAAAAAAAAGTAATGGGACTGTCCCTTTCCAAACTAGGAAAACGGATTGTAATCACCTTTCTTGGGAATATGACCTTTGTGTTATGCAGTTTCTTGTCTATTTTATTTCCTTTTTCTGCTTTATCTTGTGGTCTGTAAAATTTTTCTCTTTTACAAAAGAATGTAAGTCAATTTTAAGAGCTTTAACCAGTCACATTCATGCTTCTGTGTACATGTATTGCTTCAGTATTTCTTGTGGATATTTAATTCAAAAGACACTGGATCCATTTATTCTAAATATACTACATTGAATTTAGGAGACACTGGCTTTTGTCCCAAAGGAATTCAAATTGTTGTCATTGCTAACTGAAATTCTTTAGTTGCTACCAATCCCAGCTGCTGCTTGGGAAAAACAGATAAAGGTGCTTAGGAAAATTTGGTTGTGTTTTAGCAAAAGAAAACATCATTGATATTTTTAAGGTCTTTTCCATAAGCCAAAATTTAATCACCATTTGAGGGATCACCAATTCAGCAATGGCATTCCTTCTAAAATATAGACCATGTGGCAATGAATGAGGAAGATGTGTAATCAAATCCTGCCTTGATACTCACTGTGTGACCTTGGGATATCATTTAACTCAAACATGCCTCAGAAAAAGCCAGAGAATTTATCTACTAAATCATAAATTAGCTTGTGATCTGGATTGGTGGAGGGGCGCTCCCATACCATGAATCATCATCTCAATAAAATCCCAGATCTTTCCATATTCTTGCTAAAATGCCCATAATTTATTCCTTTGGCCCAATATTGAAAGGACTTTGGATTTATGGAAAATCAATATGTTATCATAGATTCAATTGAAAAATAATATCAAATTAAAGAGGGAAATGTCCTCAGTGTCTGTAGCTCTAAGTTTTTGGCCTTTTTTCTATTTTTCATCCTCTATCTTTGAAATGGTGAATTGGTCCACTGAAATGGTGACTAATTAGCATCTAGATACCTACTGAAGCTGGTCCAACCAAGACTTAACTATGCCCTCTTCTCAAGCCCTAGGAATAAGAAAGTGCCTCCAGCTTCACTTCATCACTGGCATACTGACTATTGATCTTCCCAAATATTCAAGTCAAAAAGGTCTCACCCATAAATATATATATATATATAGCATTATTCTCTTATAGGCCCATTACATTTTGACACAATGTTTTACTTTTATCACTTTTCAGCAATCTAATATACTTTATCCCAAGCTTATAATCCTACATTTTTTTGGCAATTATTTTCTTTTTCTTTCTTCAATCTTTGAAGAAGAGTACACAACATTTAATTAATCCCTTTGCCAGAGATTAGACCACTCTCCTGCTTGATGGCTATACTGGTAAATGTCTTTCTGGTCCCACAACCAAGGCAAGAAAATTCATAGCCCCAGTGAAAAACCATTTTGAGCTACTGCATAAATAGCTATGTGTCTAGCAGTCTTACTATATAATACAGTATCCCTGGGGTCCATATGGATTTCTTTCATTTATCAGCACATGCAATAAACTTGAATAGCATAACATAATCTGCACAAACTAGAGTCTCCATTAGATTGGGTAGCCTAAATTTGACAGACATTGATAAAAAAAAACATATGCAGATTTCAGTAGATCCTTTCAAATTAGCTAAACTTCCAATTCTACAAAAATAGCAACAATCCACTTTTACTAAAGATCACTTTATCCGAACAGCTTAGAAACTTAAAAGCTAGTCAGAAACCAGAAGTGAGAAAATCCTTGTGCTTGAGAAAATACAATCCTCATTGTCTTAAAATAATAGTTCAGGATGGGAGTATAGGAATTGAAAAGTGAGAAGGTGGAGAGAGAATATAAATTTTTCTTACAAAAACAATCTGTCAAATCATGCTTTGTGCCAAATTATTTCTTTCCTTCCTTTCCTGTTCTTTTTTTTTCCTTTTTCTTTCATTATTGATGGGAAGAGGAGTCAAAGATCAATGAGTTACTACTACTCAAAGCATACTTGTAGGCCTATGTCCTTATTTCTTAGAGGGAGTAACAGAACACCAAATCTTTCTGCAAACACAAATTTATCCACAAAATCACACCAACTGTTTTATTGACAGATTGTCAAGTTCCTTGGTTATATTATCTGGGGCCACACTAGTGACCTTAATTGGTGTATATACATTTTTCCATACAATGAGGACATCAAATGGAGATTTCTATATTCTTTCCACATAAAATTGCTTTTGCTATAAGCCATAATATGCCTTATAGAGGCTCACAGAAAGATGAATTGCTTGATTACATAGTCTTTAATTGCCTCATATTCATTGGCAATTAAGATCTGCTATTAACAAGATTACAGTGTAATAATGAGGATGTACAGAGGCTCCCCAGTGGGACCAGATGCTTGTGTAAAATAAATAAATTAATTAAAACTGCCATGCTAAATAAAGTTGTCCTGCCACCTTAGGTTGCCATCTGTTTCTAGTTTTACTCAACAGTTTTCCTGCAGCCCATTTTGTCAACTTCATATAACTCCAGCTGGCAGACCTTAAAGTTAAACATGGAGGGGCCCACAAACACCTATGTTCCCTTCCCCATGATCCCAGATATTTGGATGTTACCTAAGCAAACAATGATTCCTGTCATCCTCTAACCTTCTCATCTCATGTTCCATCAACTTCAAAAAATATTTTTTTTAGTTTTCCCTTATTTGGAGGGGGGATGTTAATAATATATGAGTGTTAGATTTGGCAATAAATTAATGCCCAGATGAAGAGAAAACAATTACAAATTAGAAACAGATTTATTCACACTCAGTGCATTAATGAAAACTTAAAAAAAAAGACCTGAACTGTGTGTACTGTGTGGAAAAAAATAATGGCCCAGCAGGTCTACTTTTTATTAACAACTCATCAGTAAGCAGGTTGTAATTCATAACAAAGAATTTACCCCAAGGAATGCCACATGACTGTGAGCTTTTTAGTTTCCTAAGAAAATACATATGCTGTTCCACTTGGTTTCCTTTCCATAAAACCCACCAGTTAGCACTTCATTTTCGAGCTGTTCTGACAAATCAGGTGAGTTAGCTTTGTAGAAAAAACAGAAGCCAACTTTTCAGCTGAGAATTTTGGGGAATTTTTTAATAACTTAAATAAATTTCCCCAATGAAAAGGAAGCCATGATAAATGCTGTGAAATGAGTTCATTTGGAATAGTTCAAAACAAGTTCTGTTTCAATTCCATTCATTAATTTATCCTGAGGAAATATTTAAGGATACATCTCTTTCTGCTGTGGCATGTTTCTGAGTCAAAAATAATTTTTTTAATTATCTAATAATTAGAGTTATCCAAATGTAGAATGAGCTGCCTCAAGAAATAGTGGGTTCCTTCTCACTGAGGATTATCAAACAAAACCTTTAATGAAAGTTCAGCGAGGGTGAGGATTGTCCCACTCTATTAGTAAATGTTCCCTCTCCCCAAGACATAGCCTATTATCATAATGGGAGATTAATAAATGCTTGCCAACTGATGCCCATTGTTGGTAGGTTGTAATGGTAATTCTTTAGGGGTTGTGGTTGAACTACATGATAACTGGAGTCTTTTCCAACTCTAAGATTTGGTCTGATATACTTTTTATGTTTTTGCAGTTATTTTGAAATGACTAAAAATACTAAGCAGAAGGCCTAAAGATGATATAGACTTTGGGAGTCAAATAACTGAGGGATGGCTAACAGAGAGACAAAAGACTGAGGTGGTGGTAAGCTTATCATATGGGACCTGGTATTTCACTCACATGCCTTCCTATTGACAAAAAAAGTGCCAATGTCAAAAAACATGCCAAGAAGTGTTAAAATGGAAGAAAAAATGGAACATTGGAAGGAGATGGGGAAAACTGGATGAGAAATTAGACAGGAGATATATTTATTCAAAAGAAACACATAAACAATCTATTAGACATAGCTGTGCCTACCTCTTCTCATAATATTCCAAACTTTCATTGACCTTGATCATTAAAGAATTTTTGCTATTGCAAAAAGATAAAAGAACATACAGTGCAGTAGGCCACCCTTGATATCAAAGGGACAAAAAGAAACAATGAGAAATTGTTCTGGTTGACAGCACTGCCATAAAATTAATATTTGGTCCATATGTTCTGTGTACTAAGGTTCAGACTCTTTGATTTTACTAAAACTTAATGCTGTAAAATATTTCCCCAAAGGTTGGATGAGCAACACACAATGGCACTGCTAAATAGCATCATTGTTGAAGAGCTGGCAAGTAAAGTTAGCCCAGCCAAAACAGTCAACAAATACAAAATCATTCTGCATTCTCCATGTATCTGTGGTCCATGGGGATCTCTTAACACAATTGTGTCCAGACCTGCCCACATATTAATCAAACAAATAGAGCACAATTCTTATTTGGGTGACACAGTGGATAGAGCACTGGGCTTAAAGTCAGGAAAACTCATCTTCCTGAGTCCAAATATGACTCAGACACTTACTAGCTGTGTGACCCTGGCCAAGTCATTTAACCTTGTTTGCCTCACTTCCCTCATCTATAAAATGAGCTGGAAAAGGAAATTGTGAACCATTCCAGAATCTTTGACAAGAAAACAACAAGGGCTCATGAAGAGTCAGACATGAGTCTTTTCAACAGACAAGAGTCATGTTGAAAAACAACAACATGAATATTCTTAGTAACTGGTAGGAAGGCTGATGTGAATAAATTCAGTGTTGGTTCTCAATAAGAGTTGTCTTGAGGAGGTAGAGAAGCACAATCCTTGTTGGACCAGTGTCCAAACCAAAGATATTGAAACAAGGTCTTCCACCTCTTTTACTGACATTTTTCTTTGGAGGTGCAATTGGGGTTAAGTGACTTGCCCAAGGTCACGTGGCTAGTTTTGTGTTAAGCATCTGAGGCCGGATTTGAACTCAGTCCTCCTGACTCCAGGGCCAGTGCTCTATTCACTGTGCCACCTAGCAACCCCTTTCACTGACATTTTGGACTGTTAACCTTAGCATCATCTAGTAGAAAAAGCAAACTGAGTTTCACATCATAACTGGTTTTCAATACCTAAAGGGGCCTAGAATAACTGTGACAGTTCAAAAGCCAGACTTCCATGCTGAAAGTCCACACTAAAAGGCCAACACAAGCAAATAACAAGTCAGATTCAAACCTTTGGTAGACCATTTGCCTTTTGGTAGTCAATGTGAAAGGATGGTAACTCAATTAGTCTCCTAGTTACCTTGATCTGAACAGAAGACAGTGACAGAAAAATAGAATTCACATTTATAACATACTAGATGAAGACAATAGTTCAAAATAACTTTTATTCCATTTAACATTATCCTTAATTCACATAAACATCCATTAATTACCATGATCACTCAATTTACTTTTGTCAAGAATTCATCCAGGTAATATGGTAAAATAAGAAGAATAACTTGGTGAGCAGAATTACTCAAAGAAATAAATAGCTAATTTGCTTTTTCCCCATCACCAATATGGAGATCACAATGGTGCAGGGGGAAAAATACCTCTAAAAAGATCCCATCAATGGATTTAGCTTTTTCCAGCAACACTAGAGCCAATCTTTGATTTGTCAAGAAGACAGTAGGATTTGGCGATGCATACCTTTTCCAGCCTCTTACACACTTATGATTAGAGCTTCACAAATGGACATGACAAAAAAAAAATTGATTATTGGTGTTATATTGCAGCTGTTCAGAAGGATTATTTCAATACATCCTGAAATCAGGAAAGGTAATGTCAAATGACATATATGACAAATGACTGATTATTCTCAGAAGAAAGGGCCCAGAGTCAGGAATGTAGGCTTCCCAGTTGAGGTCCTGCCTGATGAAAATAAACAGAGACCTAGATTTGACAATTTGTAAAAAGAATTTCAATCTCATTGTATCATGTAAAACTGTATTTAGATCCATGTTAGCATTAATCTCTCTATCTCCTGGGACTCAGACACATAAACACAAAGATTAGGAATGAAAAAGGGAAAGTGAAAGGAAAGAGATTTGGAAGAGAGTAAAGAAAGCATGGAACAGAAAAAAAGAGGGTGGAAGAGAAAGAGAAATGGCATTAATTGGCTCAGATGCTTCTCAGGGGTATTGATGACATAGTTCACCTCTCTTGCTTTAACTAAAATACAGGAGACTAGAGAAAATCATATCTCCCTTTACATAAAAGTAGAATTAGCTCATCCGTATAGTACAGTAGAAAGATCATTGAGGCTGCAGTTAGACATTGTTGTTCAGTAATTCCATTCATGTACAACTCTTCATCACCTCATTTGGGGTTTTATTGGCAAAGATACTGGAGTAGTTTGCCATGTCCTTCTCTAGGTCTTTTTACAGAGGAGGAAACTGAGGTAAACAGGGTTAAGTGACTTCACCAGGATCATACAACTTTTTGGTGTCCGAGGACAAATTTGAACTCATGGCATCCTGACTCCAGACCCATCACTATCCACTGCACCACCTAGATGCCCTAAAGGAGTCAGACAACACAGTTCAAATCCTGTTTCTGATGTTCATCATGTGTGCAAACTTGGGTAAATCACTAAATTCACTAGGCCTCAATTTCCTCATCTGAAAAATGAGGAGATAAATCCTACAGCTTCTGTAGTCCCTTGAGCTTTACATTTTTTAAATTTCCAACATATTATGATTATTTACCTATATCCTGTGTAAAGCTTTGGACCATAAGATAGGAAACTAGAGTTCTAGTTCTGACAGTGTGACCAACTGTATTTCAAATATATGCAAGTCAATTCAGCTTTATGTTTTATAGGTAGACTGTTATGCTTTGATCAATTCCTGGTTTTGCCTTCTATTTGGTAACTTATATGCTATGATCATTCTGAGTTTTGTTTTGTGATTTAGTACATTTTTCATGTTTAGGAGTTAGTGGCATAACTTTGATTTGTGTTGATCATAAGCAAACTGGTAGGAGGTTCAGAAGCAAGCATTGTGAGTTTAGATGTATCTTCCCTTAACACCAGAGTTTGCTCTAGTTTCCTAAAAGTAACTTTCAACCATGGACACACTCAACATTACCTTCTCCACATCTGGAAACTCCCCTGATATGCCAGTGCAAGTACAGATTGAGGAAAATGAGGCAGGCTCGGGGTGTGGGAGAGGTGCAAACATCATAGGAGCACAATACCCTCTAAAGTAATATATACACATGCACACGTGTGTGTATATACATGTATGTGCATATACATACATGTGCATGTTTACATGCGTATACAATACAAACGTGTATGCATACATGCATGTCCAGCCTCTCTCTTGAATTCTAACCTCAAATTGCTAACTGCCTAGTAAACATATTCTTTTTGTTTGGTTGGTTGGTTGATTTTTTTTAAACTTTGTTTTTAGTTTTCAACATTCACTTCTATAAGATTTTGAGAAAAGTATAAGATGCTTAAAAAGGTAGGAAGAAGATAGGTAAAAGGGCTTCAAGAGTCAAAGAAAAGATTTTGTATTTGATTCTAAAGGCAATAGGGAGACCTATGTCTATCCCAAACATGGGAAGACCTCCCCCAGTGGGGTGGGAAGATGAGTACAATTTGCTCCAAAGGCAGAAGAACCAGATACTGTGGGGCACTCAGAACTTGGTCAGACATCAACGATGCCAAGGTCATCCACTGTATCCTGAGCCATCATCTGTTGTCCTGACTTTTGTCTTGCCACTGGGCTTCAATGACTCTGGAAAAGAGTGAGGATGATAGCTTTGTGCAACTCTATCTCACAAATTCAATTCATGAGCAAGACATCACCTGTAATGTCATTGGTCTTATTTGAAAATGAAGGATGAACAATTGGGAACCACTGGAGATTATTAAAAAGAAAGGTGACATGGTCAGACCTGTGCTTTGGGAAGATTAATTTGATAGCTAAGTAGAAAATGGAATGGAGTGGAGAGAGATTTAAAACAGGGAAACCAACCAGAAGATTACTGCAATAGTCTAGGCATATGTTTGAACTCTTATCACTTCTCAGCTGAACTGCTCCAATAGCCTCCTGATTGATCTCCCTTGCTCCACTCTATTCCCTTTCTAACCCATTCTCCATACAATTTCCAAATTAATATTCCTAAAGTACAGGTTTGACTATGGCAATTTGCTCAGAAAGATTCAGTGACTCCCATCATGTCTAAGATAAAACAGAAAGTTTTCTATTTGACATTTCAGTTCCTTTTTGATCTATCTTTAACCTCTCTTCACAGTGATTTTACATTATTCCCTCTCATATACTTTATGGGGCAGCTAGGTGGCATAGTGGATAGATTTCTGGACTTGAAGTCAGGAAGATTCATCTTATGGCATTCAAATTTGGTCTTGGACACTTACTAGCTGGGTAACCCTGCGCAAGTCAGTTAACCCTGTTTTCCTCAGTTTCTTCACCTGTATAATTATCCAGAGAAGGAAATGGCAAACCACCCCAGTATCTTTACCAAGAAAACCCCAAATGGGGTCACAAAGAGTATGGCACAACTGAAACAACTGAACACCATATACTTTGTAGTCCAGTCAAATAAGTCTATATGCATTAACAACCTTCCATATTCTACCTCTTGCCTTTGTACAAAGTGTCCCCCATATGCAGCATGAATTCCAACCTTGCCTCCACATCTTAAAATTTTTAACTTCCTTCATGTTGGCTCAAGAACCAAGTTTTACTTAAAACCTTTTTTGATTCTCCAAGTATTAGAGCCTTTCCCTCAATCTTTTTTTTTAATTTACTTTGCATATACTTATACTGCTTGATTCATGTATATGCCCTCCCTGCTCCCTGCAACCTTCACTCTCCCATCCAAATAGTTTGTATGCTTCTTGAGGAAAGACTGGTTCTTTTCTGTAGTACCTAGCACAGTACATACATAGTAAGAGCTTTACAAGTGCTCGTTGAATGAATGAATGAATGAATGAATTCTATAGTGTCATAATTAGGAATGTGAAAGTAGGGAGAGTACATATGCTCCATTGCTGTCAGGGTTATTTATTCACTGCCCCTCAACCAACATGTTTGTTCCCATCCCCAAACCTTTGTTCATGCTTTTTCTCCATCTTAAAGTACTTTCTTCTTTCACTGCACTACTCAAATTTTGCTTAACCTCTAATTCTGCCTATATTAAGTACCAGCCCCTCAGTAACAACTTTCTGTACAACTAGAATCCACACTGATACCTGTGTCCTCTCTAAAGTATTTATATTAAATTTTGTACATTGCAACACTAGAGTATTTTTAATTGTTCTGTGGGTGTTTATTTTGAGAGATTTTTCCTCTAGAATTGGATTATAAACTCCAGAGACCATACCTTATAAATCTTTGTATCCACCACAGTGTTTGGCACAATTCCTTGCAGAGAATAGACTTCCAATAAATATTTTGGAAGGTAAAAGGAAGGAAGGAGGGAAGGAAGGAAGGAAGGAAGGAAGGAAGGAAGGAAGGAAGGAAGGAAGGAAGGAAGGAAGGAAAGAAGGAAAGAAGGAAGGAAGGAAATTTTTCTATACCTCCCAAAATCCCTAGCACAGAGCTATACAAAAACAGACACCCAATAAGTTTTTATTAATGGATTGAGTTTACCCTCCAAATGTAGATATTGCTGCTAATTAGAAGCCACTCTATAGGGCAGGCAAATTTGAGGAATTATTGCTTTCCAAGCAATAGCTGTAATGGTTGCCTAACAACAATAACAACAGATTTAAAGGAGACAAAAGTCAAGCACCCAAGTGCCAGAGCACCATATGCTTAAGTCCAACAGTATGTTCTTCAAAGACATACAGTCAGATTTCCCAGAAGAGAAGGCAGTTGGTGAGTTGTTGGGGGTTGAGGTTAAAAGAGAAAAGAAGGAAAGGGGAGGGAGAGAAGTAGGGAAAATAGATTTCTGTCATTGGATAAAGAAAAGTCCGTGTCATACCTTTAGTGATTCCCATAAATAAAGATAAAAGCAGAGGCAGGATATTATCAAATTTTAATATTACTGCTGGAGCCTGTTACCCAGGGCCAAATCAACAAGAATTCAAAAACAGCTGGATTTAGCAGTAAAAGTCAGACTAGGGGTACCTGAAGGTGCCGATGTTAATGTGACTAAATCCACATGTAGCGTTAAAAACCTTTTCCAGCCTTGTTCCCTGACTGCTCTAGCAAGCCCTCTCCATGAGACCCCTCCTGGGTGTGAAAGACTCTCAGATCGAAAGAAAATTGACCCAGGACTGTGGATTATATGAGGTTCACAAGGCTACAGTTGAAAGGTGGCCAAAACAGGGAAAATCTGGTTCAGTCAAAAGAAAGGAAGGGGGAGAAAACTATTCCATATTTATAGAGTTGCTTTGTTTGAGGGTGTAATGGACTAGGGGTGAGCATGTGTATAAAGAGGGAAAACATGCCTGGTCAATTCATAAAAAGTGCTCATCAGTGGAATCTTTGGGTCCTGTCATCCGTAAGCTGATAGGATATTAACTAAATATCTCTCTCTCTCTCTCTCTCTCTCTCTCTCTCTCTCTCTCTCTCTCTCTCTCTCTCTCTCTCTCTCTCTCTCTCTCCATGTGTATATGTCTGTCTTTCTCTGTCTCTGACTCTCTGTTTCTGACTCTATGAAAATACACGTGTGTGTGTGCACATATTTGCACTGCGTGGGGGTAGAATGATATTGACCCTGTCCTTATTCATGCCATGTATAGACAGCAAATTCATGGTTCATTTCTATGTGAGTTTGCAGGGGTCTAGGTTCCTTTCTTTGAGGAGAAGAGGGGTAAGAGGCTGGTCTCTAATCTAACTCCTATTTCAATGAAACATGGGCTCAGTCAGGAAACTGTGCCTCTTTCTTGGGGACAGGAGGGGAAGAATGCCGGAAGTGAGAGATTTATTTTAACAGTTGCTTAAGGACTGTACCCTCCCCTAAGAGGTGAAAAAGTTCTCCTCCTGGGAATGATGTAGGATCAACTGTCCTTCCACCTTCAGGCATCTCCCCCAGTTAACTGGCAAATACTGCAGTCATTCTCGATTTTCTCTCATGTTTCAGTCTGATAATCCTCCCTGAACACATAGCTTAACTCCAGGGGATGACAGCAGATATGAAAACTGTGACTCCAACTCCAAAAAGGTAATAAACTAGGATGCTTTTTCCATATGCAAAATGCTGAGATAGAAAGATCCATTCTAGCCACAAAGGCTTGCTAAAGAGTCAGGCAGATTCTTACAGTTGTTTATAGTGCTTCAAATGGTGTGTTAATATTAGACCACAGCACATATAGGGGACTTTGAACTGATGTGCCCAGCCTAATATTGTTAATTCTGAAAAATAATGCAAGATAATTATACTTGCATTTATAGATTCTCATATATCAATCAAGTTTCATTTGAAAAGTACCTACCACATGCCCAGTTCTATGCTAAATATTAGGGAAACAAGGACCAAAATGTAACATCCCTTTCCTTTGAAGAGCTTACATTCTATCAAGAGAAAACATATATGAGCACGCAAAATATATACAGGATAAAGATGAGATAATTTAGGGAGGTGTAAGACTTTAATGAAGGGGGTTTGGGAAAAGAAGGATCATATCCCACTCTATTACAATAGATCAGAACCTTTGATTTCATTGATTTGGAAACTTCTGTGATGGAAATGCCTTCCACTGTGGAGGTAAAGTAACCACATTGCTTATATTTCTCAGAGACAAGATTCAAACCTAGGTCTTTCTAATTCCATGGCTAGACCTCTGGCTACTGCCCTAGGCTACTTTGTCTTCCAATTTTGCAAAATGTGAACATGGAGGTAGAAGAAGTGAGGTTATAAGCCAATGATCCTAAAGTCTGAGAACATCTAACTCCAAACTGGCATTCAGATCACACAGTTTTATTGCCAATCAATAAACATTTATTAAGTGCCTACTATGTTCCAGGTACAATGTTAAACACTAGACAATTCATCTGCATTAGCTATCTAAATAGAACATAGAGCTGAAGTGTGGTAGTTTAAAGGAAATTTAAGACATAACAAAGAGATAGCAATGGAGAAAGAAATACATACTCAATGGGGACTTTAGACCAAAAAAAATGTCTATTTTGCTTCTGTGTTGATTCTGATTCATAATAAATATAAAGAGCACAAATAATATGATCTATCCAGGCTATGTTTCCTAAAATCCAGAAACAGGTAGTTCACCCAATGCATTGGGCTATAGTGAGTCAGAAAGTAATGAAGGGGGTGGCTAGGTGGTGCAGTGAACAGAGCACTGGCCCTGGAGTCAAGAGGACCTGACTTCAATTCTGGCCTCAGACACTTAACACAAAAACTAGCTGTGTGACCCTGGGCAAGTCACTTAACCCCAATTGTCCTCCAAAAAGCAAAAAAAGAAAAGAAAAACAATGTAAATGTGCAAATGTATTGCATTTTATTATGTCAGAAGATGTCTAAATATATAAAACACTCAATGGAAAATGCTAATAATGAAGATTAAATTTAAAAGTGAACCAGTTGTTTACTCTCCCTCTGCTTTGAAGTTTGGGAGAGAAAAGAAAGAAGGGGAGAAAACAGAGAAGAAATAGAAGAAGAGGAAGATGTTGCATAAGAAGATGTACCTCTCCATCTTCCAAGAGGAAGGAAGAAGAAGAAGAGAAGGAGGAAAAGAAGTAGTAGAAGAAGAAGAAGAAGAAGAAGATGATGATGATGATGATGATGATGATGATGATGATGATGATGATGATG
>NW_027187302.1:2550379-2586373 GCF_028583685.1 Petaurus breviceps papuanus
TGATGATGATGATGATGATGATGATGATGATGATGATGATGATGATGTTGATGATGATGACAATGGCAGCAGTGGCCTTTGATTCCTCACTCAATGGAACAGCTTCAAGGCCATTCACCTGGAACGTGCTAGGTAATAAGTATATATCTCACAAGTGTTAATTAATAATCTTCCCCAAATCCCACCCACAGTTGCCTAATTTTGTGTCTTTAAAAACTGGCAATTTAATAAAAATAGATGAATACTTAAAAAGATATAAAATATCCAGGTTAATGAAAGAATCTAAAGAGTAATGATGGAAAAGTGGGAAGGAAAAGGGTATAATACTACCAAATCTCACATTGTACTACAAAGTTGTAATCAACAATTTTATACTGGTTTCAAAAAAGGTTAATCAGTGAAACATATTAAGTACACATCATACAAAAACAAAAAACATAGTAACATTTTGTTTCATAAATATAAAGATCCCAGTTACCAGGGGAAGGACTCACTACTGATAAAAAAAATTCTGGGAAAACTAGACAGCAATCTGGTAGAAACTAGATTTAAATTAACACCTCACCACATACCATGATAAGTTCCAAAAGGATACATGACTTAGATATTGTCATCTCACAAACAAATTAGAGGAGCAAAGAAGAAATTGCATTCCAGGTCTATGTATGCATGAAGAGTTCATGACTAACAAGTTATAATATCATAGAATAAAATGGGCAATTTTTATTATATTAATTTTAAATTGTTTTATATAAACATTTAATATAGTAAAAAAGTGAAGAGGAAATAAGTAACAGGAAAAAAATCTTTCCAACAAATTTCTTTCATAAAGTTGTCCCTAAAGTCTCGGTACAGTTTTAAGCTATTTAAGTTTAAACTACTTAAGCAATTAAAGCTTATACCTTAACTAAGCTTTTGGGACACCCAATATAAGTAACTTTATAAGACTAATAGCCATTCCTAATAGATAAATGGTCAAAGGATATGAAGAGGCAATTCATAATTTGGAAGAAATCTAAACCGTTAACAATCATATGGGGGAAATGATCCAAATAACTGATAATTAGAGAAGTGAAAATCAAAGCAACTTTGAGGTTCAATTTCATGCCTATGTGAAAAAAAAGGCCAAAAGAGGAAAATGAGAAATGTTGGAGGGGTTGTGGGCAAGCAGGCATACTAATGCACTGTAGGTGGATCTACAAAATGGTGTAGCCATCCTGGAAAGTGATTTGGAGCTATTCCCAGAGTACATATGCTTTGACACAGTTATACCATTTCCAGGTCTATAACCCAAAGAAAATTTTAAAAGGAAAAGGATCTATATGAACAAAATTATTTATAGCTCTTTTCATTATAGCTAAAATTTTGGAAACTAAGGGACTGTTCTACTGGGGACTAATTAGCCAAATTACGGTACATTAATTCGACAGAATGGCATACCATAAGAAATGGTAAGATGAATAACTTCAGATGAAATTAGGAAGACCTTTTTGAAATAATGCAGAATGAAGGAAGTAACGCTAGGAGAACAATTTATACAAGAATAACAATAATAATAAAATTCTTGCCACCAGCAACTTTGCCACTATCAAAGAGTTCAATATCAGAAACCGACATGATGTTCTCAGTGGAAATGACATTAAGTAAGAGGTGCTAATATTTGTTTTACCACTGCACCCTGAGGACCATGGGAATTTGCCATCTGACTTGTGGTTAAAACTTTCCATATTTGTTGTCTCCCCCATTAAAATGTGAATTTCTTGAGAGCAGAGAAAATATTATTTTTCTATCATATCCCCAGCATGTAGCAGAATGTTTTGCACATAATAAGCTCTAGCTAAATTATTTGTCATTCATTCATAACATCATAGAGAAAATTCTTAGAACTCCCATCAATGAACCTCCTGACAAAAGTGATGGACTTAAGATAAAGAAAGAAACACATGTTTTGGGATGTTGCCAATGTGTATATTTCTTTAACCCTTAAAAAAGACAAAAGTAAATCTCCTTTAGATACATGTTTCATGCAAAGAGTTATCTTTTCTTCTCCTTAATGCAGATTTAGAGGTCTCACATAATTTTTCATATGAAGAGCCACTTGCCACCAAATGAAAGAATTTAAATGAATAGAAGAAATTGATGATTTTTTAATTTTATAATTCTTTGAGTTAAATGAGCCCTCATTCCAAATGCTTTAGTGAGAGAAACCTAATTCACCCTAAGAAAGTGCCTTCATCTCGCTGACCCTCAGATCTTTTTTTATTTGTAGAATATATCTATATATAGAATATATATATATATAATATATATAATATATCTATATATAGAATATCTATACCTAGATATCATCTAAAACCATATACATATACATACACATATGTATATATGTATATTTACACATACATGTATACATATATGTATGGGATATGCAGTCATCAAACATTGGAATAGGAAAAGACATTAGAGATCATTTAATCTAAGGACTTAAATTAACATATGAAGAAACTAATATCCAAAAGGATTAAGTGATTTGCCCCATGATCACAAAACCCATTCAGTAGAGAGCTGTGGGAAAATTAGAACTCAGCTCTCCAGAATCCCAAATTCATTATTCCTCACATTATACCAGGATACCTTCTACAGACTCTAAAGCACAGATTCTTAACCTTTTTTGTCATGTACCCTATCCATTAGTCTGGTGAAGTCCCTGAAATCCTTCCCAGAATAATATTTCTAAATGTATAGGATTAGGAAACTAATTGTATTAAAATCAAGTTGTTAAATATTTTCAAGCAAGTTCACAGTAAGCTTGAACCCCTGGTCTAGAATCATTCCTGGTCCCACCCACCTTACTGTTACTGCCTTCCCATCTAAGATTACCTTGTGTTTGTTTTGCATATGCTTTCTCTGAGTATATATATTTGCCTCTGTTAGGATATAAGTTCCTTAAGGGAAATAACTACTTTGATTTTTGTCTTTATATTCCTAGCACTTAGCATAGTACCTGATATGTATGTAGTAAGCACTTTATAAATGCTCGTTGATTGATTGACTGGTTGATAGAATCCTAGGTTTGTCCCCAGGTAGAGAACAGTGCTTGAGCATCATAAAGAGGTGATTTTAAACTTAGCATTAGTGAGGAAAGATATTCTAATAATTAAAGATGTAAAAAAAAGAGAAGGGGCTGTCTCAGGAGGTAGCATGTTTCACCTCACTGGAAGTCATAAAGCCTAGATGACCACTTATTGGTTATGTTGGAGTAAGGATCACTTTAGACTATGGCTTGGATTAGCTAGACACTAAGGTTCCTCCCAACTCTGTCCCTTCCAAATTCTGTGACTTTTAAATTCTATGAATCATTAAATCAACTATAGTGATCAAAATTTCATAAGACCAAATGAGGCAGAAGTATCAGGAGAACCAGTCATCAATCATGAGAAAGGAATGATTCTCCTACTGTAGTCAGTGAGCCTTGGAGGGTTGAAATATTTTTAGCCAGGGTTCAGCATCTGTTGCCTTTCTCATGGGACAGTCTACCCTTGCAGCAGGTGTTGATATGCCTACAGGGGAAAGGGGGGAGTTAAAAGTGTTTCAATGAAATTCATTACTCTTTGCACAGTAAAAGTGTCCATTTTGCCTATTGGTGAGTATGAATAAGATGTCTGGAAATTACATTAGAGAATCTAAATGACATTACCAAACACAGATATAAAATCCTACTCTTATTTTACCAACCTTTCCTCAGTGCAATATCTCACCTCTTCCACAGTTCACAACTGTATGACTTGCTGTCCAAGATAAACCATTGTCGAAGATGATAAGCTATTTACTCAGCTTCAATATTTATTGCGAGTCTGTGTCAGGTTCTGCTAGACTCAGCCAGTCCCTCCCTAAATGTCCCTCTGAGTCAAATCAATTCATAAAATTGAATCAATTTCATAGCATTTTTTATGACTAGAAAGGATCTGTGAGATAATTTAGTTTTCAGATTCAGAAATTGAGGCCAAGAGAAGTTAAACATCTTCCCTAAGATCAGACAACTAGTTAGTGACTGAACTGGGGACAAATCCTCAGATCTCTTAACTTTTATCCCTGTGCCAGAATTCAATTTTACAGTGTGTGTAATCAGTAACCTCAAAATAATGCTGTTTCTGTAGAACCAAACAGAGTAGACTCCTACAATTGAAAGGGCTTTGCAAGTTGTCTAGTACAACAGGTATTTTGCTTGCTTTTAAAATCATTTACATTTTTAAGGGATTTTTTTTCCTTTTAGGGTGAAAAATATAAAATGCCTCAACTCTTGCCTTAAACTAAAGTAAGCTCTGGGGATAGATGGAATAGACAGAGACCATTAGCATCCATTATCATTCAGAAGCTCTGTAACAACTTTGCTTCCTCATATTACCATTATTCCAATATTATTCTATTGTCTGTATGATTCCACCCTTACACATTCATCTATCATACTTGATCACGTTATTCCTCTGCTAATGAACCTTCATCGGCTTCCATCATTACACCATGTTCTTAAGCTTTAGTCTCTGGACTCCACATTTCAATCTCTACCTCAACCATACACTATGCCAGCACCCCAACTTCTCAGTATGTGATTGATGAACTTTCATCATTTCTGCCAAACACTGACACTCCCTCTTCCCTTGATGATGTTCTAAAGGCATCTTTATGCGATGCACCTTGGCTCCATGTTTCATCTCCAACCTGGAGCTCCAAAAAATTGCCCTGGGCCCTTGACTTATGATTGTTGGGTCTTTAGTATTTTTAGCCTGCCTCAAGCCTCTGCATTGCTGTTCCTCAGTCTTCTTCATTTACACGTAGACCATACATCACTCCACCTTCCCACAATGTTCCTTTCAATCTCTAAGTCTGAGAACAATAATCAAATCAAGATAACTAGCTAGATGGTAGATAGAGCACGGGGCCTAAAATCAGGTAAACCTAAGGACAAATCTGGCCTCAGATACTTACTAGCTATATGACTCCGGGCAAGTCACTTAACCTCTGTGTGTCTCAATTTCCTCATCTGTAAAATGGGGATGATAATAAAAATATTTACCTCCCAAACTTATTGTTGGGATCAAATGAGACAATATTTATACTGTGCTAAGCAAAGTGCCTGGCACATAGTAATTGAAATATAAATGCTAGCTTTTATTATTCCAAGAAAGGATGGAAACTCCCACCTGGCCACCATTTCCATATATATGTTGTTTTCCCCTATTAGAATGTAAGGTCCTTGCGGTTAGGAATTGTCTTGCTGGAGTTTTGCTTTTGTTTTGTTTTTTGGGTGTTTTTGGGGGGGGAGGAAGAGTTGGTATCTCTGACACTTAGCTCAGAGCCCAATACAAAGTAAATACTTCTTTTCATACATTAATTTATTCTAGGATAAACTATAAAGTCTACTGTTTGTCATTTAAAGTGCTTTACAATCTGACTATCATGCATACTCCAATCCATTCAAACTGACTTATTTCACATTCCCTCAGCACACTATTCTACCTCCTGCCTATCTAGATTTGCACAGGCCTAGAATACTCTCCTTCCCTCCACTTCTTAAAAACACTAGCTCCCTCCTGATTCCCCTAGCACTGTACTCCCAATTACTTCATCTTTTTCTAAGTATATACTTACTATTCTGTGCACTGATTCTTTCCCTCCTACCTCTTCTTTCCACCTTCCCCTAGCACACTTCTTTACTTTGGTCTGGCTCACTTGCTCAGTCTGTCTCTGGCAGGCCAATATTTTCTCCCTTTCTTCAAAAATTCCTTTAGAAAAATCTAGGCTTTAACTCTAACTCATCAAAAAAAAAAGAACAGCTGCAAATTAATGACTAAATTCACTACTTGTACATGGAAAATAAAATTAATTCAGGGCTCTACACTAAAATATTCTTACCTCAACAGAAAAAAGCACAAAATGGTTCATAATTTTTGCTGTTTATTGAATACGATGAAAAAGTTAATAATTGTAGGTCTTTGGAAGGAGGTACCCAATCTTGTTATCAAATTTGTTAGCCCTGTGGTTTTCCCCACACTTGACATCCAACCTGTAAAGATGATTGTCCTTCTGGTAGAATCTGTCCTTAATCTTAACCACTCTCTCTAGCTAAAATACTACCAGTGTTTATCAGCATTACAGAGTTGGAGTAAAAGAACTGTGTGGATGTGGAATATTTCATGTTAATATGGACTTTGGTGTTGGACAAAATATCAGGGAAAGTTGGCATACCAAAACTTGGGTTTCCCCAGAAAAATTTTCCTGAAGAGAGCAATGGAAGCTGTTAAGTATAATTTTTCAACGGAAACTGTAAACCAAAACCCAGGCATGTGCAGTCTGTTTTTACATCATTTAATACATTTAAGTTCATCAGAGTGGTTAAATTTATAGCTTTAAAAACTCAACATTTATCTTTCTCCACAGATTAAGCATATCAGAATTCTGTTAAGTCTCTCCAATGTGGTTCCATGCAGAAACTCACACAAGGATCCAGAACCCTTCGAATCCAGGATTTTGAAAGTTATATGATAAAAGTTATATGATGAAAAACACATGATGCAAGGAATAACCGGAGGCTGCCTACAGGAGAGTTTAACAAATGAACATGGGAGATTAACTACTTATCACCTGAATTCTTAGGAGTCCCAGGTGAGAAATGAGAATCAAAATAGAATATGATCTCATTATCAACTCTGAGTTCTTCAGGTCATGAATAAGCCCTCTGAGAATTATTGCAATCCATTACTTCTCCTACTTGAAGGTTACTGATCTAGAGCTGCCAGGAAGGCCAATTTGTTACATTCTCTTATTTAATTGATAAAGGTCCAGAGGAGGTAATTTGTCATACAGGTAAGAAGTGGCAAAACCAGGATATAAATGGAAGTCCTCTGACCCCCCAAATCCACTGCCCTTTCCACTGCACTATATCCAGCTCCTGAGATTAGTACTTCACCCTCTGCTCCCTGAAGTCACTTTGGATATTTTGTATAGATTTTATATTTTTTTAAAGCAATTGGGGTTAAGTAACTTGCCCAAGGTTACACGGCCAGTTTTTTGTGTGGGTGTTAAGTTATCTGAGGCTGGAACCAATCCTGGGTCTTCCCGACTCTGGGGCTGGCACTCTTACTCCCTGCACCACCTAGCCACCCCTGTGTAGATTTTATTTTTAAACTAGCTGTGTATGGGCTTGTTTTTCCCATAGAAAATAAGTTCCTTAAGAGAATGTTTTAGTTTTTGTCATTGTATACCTAGTGCTGAACTTAGATCCTGGTCTATAATAGGTGCTTTATGAATGCTTATGAAATTCAATGAAAATGAACTAAGAATTTTGTGTGCTGGCTAAGTATCATATGTTATGTGCAGCGTGAGCAGAACAAAGTGCCAGAGTGAATGCAGGTTATACATATATATATACACACACATATATATATACACATATATGGAAATATGTATGTATATGTATGTGTATATATGCATACATACATATATACATATATGGTTTCTCTAACGAACTTTGGAATTGAGTGACATGGGAGATGCCAGCAAAGGACTGCCCAGCATGGTGTGCCTGCATCAAAGAAGGAGATGTGCTCTATGTGCAAAGCAGATTTCAGGACTCAAAAGAAATGTGAGATGTGCAAATTTAAAGACATCTCCACCTCAGATGTTTCTATGGACTATTTGTGCCCCATTTGTGGTAGAGACTTCTGAACTAGTTTTGGTCTGATCAGTCATGGTCAGTCACAATGTAACATGACTCCAACATAGTGATGTAATTTCGGTCCTCTTCAAGTATGAAGGACAACAACCAACCAACCAACTATACATATATAAAGACAATACATACATAAATGCATACGCATGTATATATATATGTATGCACACATACACATATGCATACACATACACATATACATACATAGTGATGTCAGTTTACCTAAAGGATACTGATGATGATGATACTGATGCTGCAGCCGCTGCTTTAGGAGATCGCTCCCTCTGGGCTGAGATTGGGTTGAAGTTGGGAGAGGTGATTAGAAAGAAAGCACAGAATGACAGAGTTTTTCACCACAGCCCTTTATCTGGTGGCAATTTCTATACTTTAATTCATTTTTCTTGCTAACTCGATACTAAGTTCTATTGTTTTGGTATTGGTCAAAGATGACAGGTGGCATTAATTACCTCCAAATTCACTTCCTTTGGTTGAATCCCTGATTGCCTATCCTAGTTAAAGTTATGACTTGCTATTCAACCAAGACATAGAGAAAGAAGAAGAGCTCTGCATTGATCAGTTTTGGTTTTTTTTTGTTTTGTTTTGTTTTGAGAAATTCTTATAAAAGGTTTGTGTGGGGGGAGGTAACAATTAAGGTTAGAATGAGAGTTTAGGTTCTAGATTTCAAAAATACATTTCAGGATCTGAAAGACATTATGGTATATATCAAGGGTGGGGAACCTGGGGCCTCAAGACCACATGTAGTCTTCTAGGTTCTTGAGTGTAGCCTTTTGACTGAGTCCAAGTTTTACAGAACAAATCCTTTTATTAAGGGTTTTGTTCTGTGAAGTTTGAATTCAGTCAAAGGGCTACATTTGAGAACCTAGAGGGCCACATGTGACCTTAAGGCCATAGGTTCCCCACCCCTGACATAGAGAATTGCCCTGGAAACCAGAATGACCTGAGTTCATGTCTAGCCTCTGACATATATTAACTATATGGCCCTGGACAAGTTACTTAGGCACTAGAAGGACCCGGGACATTAATTGATACATTTTAAAATATATATTATTTAGTATGATTTCTCCTTTCTTTGCAAATTTAATTTAAATATAAGCAATTACAAGCAGATACTATAATTTTTCTTTGGAAGAAAAATTTTCATCCTATTATATCTATTTTCTTTGACTTATTGTTTAAAAAATTGCATTAATAATTGATGAAGCTTGGTTTTAGTGTCCTTATCAAGTCTCTGACACTACAAGTCACAGGAAGGTTTTAGTGTCCTTATCAAGTCTCTGACACTACAAGTCACAGGAGAGCTATTGATCTGATTAGTATAGAGTTCCTCATGGAAAGCACAGATCCAGTCCCCAGTGAAGAAAAGGTCAGGAATGATCTATGCCAAGATAATACAAAGGCTTATTCGTCCACCAAGTCCCTCATCCCACTACTTGTAAGAAACTCTGGCTGCCATCCTCTCTCACTTGCATGCCATTACTCACCATGCCTCTGTAATATCTAATTATTCTCAAGATCTTGTCCATGGGATCTTTGAAGTGTATAGGGTATTCAAGGAGGGCTAGTACCTCTGGTATGAGGGCTTACTAAGCCCATTTCAGGCTGCTTATTCACCTTTGGTGTCTACCTGGCACTCAACTCTCACCTATGTCTCCAAGAAGTTGTAGCATGTGTGGCAGCCACAGCAAAGATAGGCTAAATTGAGGCTGACTAACTTCAACTCCATTGTTAAGTTAGGGAGATGTCTACCCCAAGCATATGAAGACTTCCCCTGGTGGAATGGGCAGATGATAACACTGTTCCAACAGCAGGCTCTGTGGAGAGCTTAGAACTTAGTCAGACATCAAAGTTGACAAGATCATCCACTGCATCCTGGGCCATCCTGACTTTTGTCTTGCCACTGGACTTTGATGATTCTCAAAGAGAGAGTGAGACTGATAACTTTGTGCAATCATGCCTCATTCAAATCCAATTCACCTTTGCATCAAGATATCACTCTGATGTCATTGGTCTTCTTTGAAAATGAAGGACAAACAAAAACAGCAATGGGATGTTTAAAAGGTTGCCCACAAAGGGTGCCATCTCTGCTCACCATAAATACAGGTAACCAAGTAATCACATCACAATATACAGGATGGAGTAAGTAATAAGTAATGGAACTTATCTTTCCATTACTCTTCTATGGGAGACAATAAGTCACTTTATCTATCTAAGTTGCATATGTAAAATGTACCTTTCTATATACCTCACAAATCTGTTAGGAGAATCAAATCAAATGAGAGAGTGCAGGGGAAAGTGTTTTATGTTCTGTAAAGTGTTGTATAAATGTGGATTTTTTGAAAAGTTATCTATTTTGGGGGAGTGCTGTGAGAGTCATAGGTGAAAAACATTTTTTAAAATATCGTAGTTTTTATTCCTATTTCTTATTTTTAACTGGCTAGGAACATAGTGGTATACTTAGTGTGGTCACTTTCTTCTCTGTGTTTCATCAAAATCCTCAGCATCAAAAACTTAGCACAAATGCCAGAGAAGTAAATTCTGTCGATTGCCTCTTCCAAAGTATTCGATTTCAGGAACATGCTGTTTAAAACAAGCCTTAAGTGCTTAGAAACCTCTATGGTGATGTTCCAAAAATATAAGCAATCCACTCCCTTCCATTATTGTAGAATGGGACCACAGCATCCTCTATAATTAGAAATAACTGAATAGCTTAAGGATGTAGATCATATAGATTAGAAATTCTAGGCAGTGGGAGAACATGAAATCATCACAGGCTAAAATATTTAATGCTGTAAGCAAAAATCCAAGTTGCAAACTACCCAGAAAAAAAAGTGAGATCATGTATCTGCTACTCCAATTATTTTTCTATCTGCCAGTGAATGCTTCTGGGAGAGGAGAATGTGTATGACATAAAGAGAGAGAGAAAGTGTATCTTTATTCCAGCAGCAAAACTGGTTGGAAAACATTAATACATATTAATAAAAAATGTGAAGACAACAGCTGTTTGATCCTTAGATAAACTGCGGACAGTTTTCACTATTTAAGCCACTGAGAGTGATGTGCAAACAGTAGATTTAGGAGACAAAAAAATATGGCCAAGAAAGCAAAGCAGGCTAAGGAGCTTGAATTTAAAAGTAATTGCCACCATAATTGCTGCACAGAGTAATAAGCTCACTACGATCTGGCACAGTTGGAGAAAGGAGATTCTGGTAATAGTGTTTATTATTTCTAAAAAATAATAATGGATAGTTATATAGCACTTTCAGGTTTGCAAAACAGTTGACATTTTATCTCATTTCATTGAATTATTATAGATGCCATATAGAGCCAGCAATTTTCAAAGAATTTAAATTAAAGAAAAAACATACCCTTCACAATGAAACTAAAAGGTAATATGGTGGAATGGACTGAGGACTGAGGACAGTAAGACCTGAGTTCAAATCTCACCTCTTTAAGAATACTGGTTATTGTGATCAAGGCAATCCAATTGCTCCCAGTCAACTCTGTTAGACTAAGTTGCTAAGAATTTCCAATCTGAATTGATGGAGTGAATATCTTCATGGGGAGTTCCTGATTAAAAATAAAATTTAGACTGAGCAAACAATTACATTTGTGTCTAATGGTAGTCATCTTTCAGGTGGGGGGAGAGGGGAAAAAAAGAAATTTACATGATAATTTATTGTAAATTTGAAAGGAATAGCAAGTTGTGCATAGTAGGTGTGCAGTTTCACATAAACCATCTTTTTATTGTACTATGTTATGGAAATGCTTGTTTTATTCCACAAAGTAAATTTAAAAAAAAAACTATACTGAAAATCATTCAGTTTTCCTTTGATAAATCAATTGGCATTTCAGGATCTGGAAGTTATTTTTCTTTTTTTTTCTTTTTTTCCTCTTTTTTCTTTTTTAGTCTGGACTTGTGATTTTGCTGCGGTAATGAAACTATATCTGCCAATGCAAATAATCAACTATTCTGTAACTTTATACTATCAGAGAATTTCTAAGAGCATTGAAAGGTTAGATAACAGACCCAGGGACATACAATGCTAAGTATGAAAAACAGGTCTTTCTAACTACTTCTGAGACTGATTACTACATGCCGCCACCTCCCCAGGTCATCATGATAAGTATAAGTTATCATTGTGTTAATAGTTGTGTGAAGTTATCAACTAATAGAAAGCTCTGATTTGTAAGAGATTTGACTATGTGTACCTAAATTGAAAATCACTTGCATAAGGAGCTGTTTATTTCCTGATATAGATATTCATATAGTTTAAGTTTTATTAATGACAAGGTTTGGATTCCTCACCATTTCTATCTAAATTCAACCATGGAATGAATTCTAATCTAATTCTCCTTGACACTTTGGTCTTCAACCACATCCTCTACAGCTGTTGCTATTATAAGAAATGACAGCAATCTAAAACACATTCTCTTACAAGTCACAATGCTTCCATTCTAAGAAACAGGTGGGCAGAGAATGCCAGCCTTAAAGGTGTGTAAAGGTGTGTGAAGATTACTCAAAAACAGGTTGGTCGTAAGGAAGGCTCAAGTGGAAGGAATGAAAACCTTCCTGAGTACTTTGGGTAAAAGGGAAGAGAAGGGAAGGGAATAGTATTTAAATAGCACCTATTATATGCTAGAGACAGCTAGGTGGCATAGTGGATAAGGCAATGGGCTTAGAATCAGGATGACTCATCTTTATGAGTTCAAATCCAGCCTCAGACATATGTTGTGTAACCCTGGATAATTCACTTAACCCTATTTGCTTCAGTTCCTCATCTGTAAAATGAACTGGAAAAGGAAATGACAAACCATTCCAGTATCTTTGCCAAGAAAACCCTAAATGGTGTCACAAAGGGTCAGACATGACTGAACAATGACTATAGATAGATAGACAGACAGATAGACAGATAGATAGATATAGATGCTAGGCATTTTTTTTACATATAGTATCCTATTTGAGCCTCACAATAACTCTGTGAGGTAGTTAATATTATTGTCCCCATTTTACAGATGAAGAAACTAAGGCAAACAGAGTTTAAGTGACTTATTCAAGGTCATACAGCTAGTGAGTGTCCAAGGTCAGATTTGCTCTCTGGTCTTCCTGATTCCAAGACCACAGTGCCACCAATTCTAAATTATGGAAATTGCTTAAAACTATTGGATCTCAAATGTTGATAATACTTCCCATTAACTTTTCCTGAAATTAATAGGATTGCTCTTAATATTGCATTCTTCTCTTAGAGGAGACCAGTTGTCATATGAGGTCCTTAACCCATATTTAATACCTATTTATCTCTCCTCACAAAGCAGTAATAGTAAAGGGTGTGTTTCATTTTCTCCAACTGATAGAATGTCTGAGCTGGAAAAAGTCCTACCCAACCTGTGTCAGGAAAGTGAGAGCTCAGGAAAATGAATGTAGTCTTAGAGTGCTAATTGAGACCTTTTTTTGATATTGCTATTTCAAAAATGTGTCTTACTTGACTAGACATATCTTTAACAGAGGGTTTTATTTTCTTTGCTTTCTCATTTGAGGGTGAAGGGGTGTAAAGGTGGGAGGAAGGAAAGACAAATATTTGTTTGTAAAATAAAAGAAAATATACTTTTAAAAAGAAAGTCTTCTAGGGAGGCTAGGGGGCATAGTGAATAGAGCACTGGGAAGTCAGGAGGATCTGGGTTCTGATCTGGCCTCAGACACTTAACACAAAAACTAGCCATGTGACCTTGGGCAAGTCACTTAACCCCAATTGCCCTCCAAAAAGCAAAAAGAAAGTCTTCTAAGAAAAGATAAATTTGCCTCCCTTTCTTCTTTGCAGAGGTGGCGGACTATGGTTGTGCAACATCTACTACTAAATTCTGTTGCTGTGTCATTTTGCTGATCTTTCTCTCTCTCTCTCTCTCTCTCTCTCTCTCTCTCTCTCTCTCTCTCTCTCTCTCTCTCAATCTCTCTCTCTCTCATATTCTTTATCAGAAAATATCTGCATAGGGAGGAAGAAAGGATATATTTGGAAAGAATAGTGATGCAAAAACAATAATTCTTAAATTTTACTTAAAAGAAAGAAAAAGTATACCCATAACTTTAGCCTTTAACTAACTCTCATCATCTGAAAGATCAATTTAATTCAACAAGCATTTATTAAATTCCTACTGTGTTCATGGTACTGTGTTGGGCATTGTGGATAGATACAAAAACCAAAAGAAAAAGAGTCCTTTCCTTTTAAGAATTTACATTTTACTTTGGATATTCAGAAGGCATGAAAATATGTAAACATAATACAATTCGAGGGAGTAGGGAACATTAATGACTAGAGGAATCAGGGAAGGTTCAAAGGAATTGACAAGTGAGCTGAGCCTTAAATGAAGTCATGGATTCTAACAGGTGACAGTAAGGAATGAGTGAATTTGAAGCATGGAAGACAGCTTATGTAAAGGCATGGAGACACAAAGGAAAGATCCGATTTGGGGAACAGCTAAGAGGATAGTTTAACTAGGGTACGATGCATAAAGAGGAGTAACAAAACAACTCTAGAAAGGAAGGTAAATTTTTATAGATCTTCGTTATAGCAATGAAAGGAATCTGAGAGACCATCTTCTCTAACCTCTTCATTATGCTGATGAAGAAACTGAAGTTCAATGATTTACTCAAAGTCACACAGGCGAAAAGTGTTATGGGAAGAATTTGAACTCAGAACTTCTGACTCCTAAGCTAGAGCTCTTTCCACTATACAAAGCTGCCCCCTACTATTTAGCTAAATCATACTTGGATATACAGGATGTCCAAAAAGTCCTTGTGCAGTGTTAAGCCATGAAGCTATCAAAAGCTGCTGTCAGGCCTTCCATTAAGCCCATATTTAAGCTACTAAAGCTTAAGACTTTTGGCAAATCCTATATGTTTAAATGTATATCTAAATGCAGTGCAAAATAATGAGAAGATAAGTCTCCATTTTTATAAGTGAGTAAGCTGAGGGGGGAAAACTTAATATGATTCCCTTAAGTCATATAGTAAGTAGCAGAGTCAAGATTTGAACCCAGGTTCTCTGATTATAAATCTCATACTTTTTCCACTAAGATACACCACTTTTTTCCCCCACTAAGATACAACTGAAAATGTGGGTGGAGGGGTGGCTAAGTGGTGCAGTGAATAGAGCACCGGCCCTGGAGTCAGGAGGACCTGAGTTCAAATCTGGCCTCAGACATTTAACACTAAAACTAGCCATGTGGCCTTGGGCGAGTCACTTAACCCCAATTGCCCTCAAAAAAAAAAAAAGAAAAAATGTGGGTGGAGAGGAAAGAAGAAGGGGGTGGGAGAAGTTGAAGTCAAGAGAATGTGGGGTGGGGGGAAGATATTTGGCTAGTATTAGGATAAATCAATATCCTTTTATGGTAATGAAAATGCCTTCTGAGATTTTGATGTGTCATCTTCACAGAATGCAAAGATGGAAAGGCAGAGTCCAGTGTGGATGTCATGACTACTATCATATAATCTCCTGCAAACACAAGTATGATCTCCGGGGCTTTGCAAGGAGGTTTGTGTTAAAGTGACATCTCTCTCTGAAGAGGTGCAGAGACCCATCAAACAGTTTGAAATGCATCAATCTTGCCACCCTATGTTTAATTACTTTGAAAGTATATTCAGGGGCGACCAGGTAGCACAGCAAGTAAGAGCACCGGCCCCAAAGTCGGGATGACCTGGGCTCGAATACAGGCTCAGACACTTAGCACCCACCCAGAAACACCTGGCTGTGTAACCTTGAGCAAGTTACTTAACCCCAATTGCTTTTAAAAAAAAAGAGAGAAAAGAAAAAGAAAGTATATTCAGCAAGAAATTATGACATAGAGAGTCTACAGAGACCACAGGGGAAAGTTTGAGTCAGCCAAAGCAGTAGTGGATTGCATTCTTCCTTTGATCTACAACAATATTCAACTTAATCTAAAGAAATTCAATAAGGAGAGAGAAAGACTTTGATTCATTGAAAGAGGAAGTCACTGGCTGATGGAGAAGATGAATGTCACGATGGCGTAGGATGCATGTAACATTTTAAATGACTACAGACAAAGATGGGATAGGAGAGAAAGAGAACTTTGCAGAACAGACAGAGAAAACAGATCCTTTCAAGGAAGACTTGCAAGCTGTTTGCCTTGGCATCAACTTCAAAGATAGTGTGAAAATTGGGAAATGCAAGAAAATTTCACTGATTCTATAACTGAAATTCTACAAACATGTTGTTCCTCTCACTTGATGCAAGAAATGAGATTAAAGAGGATGGCACCAAGGAAAAGATCAAGCAAAGAAGGGTAGAAGACTGACAGGGACATGGAGGATGAAATCATGCCCTAAGATATCAAGCAGGAAAAAGATGACATTAATGAAAATAAGACGGAAGATAAAACCAAAGAACCCACACACAAAATGAGGAAAACATGATAAATAAGCCAGTAAAAGAGGAAGAAAAGAGAAAGTGTGAATTAAAAGCAGAAGAAATGGAAGAAACAGGGCCTAGGCTGTTTGGAGGGTAGCAAAGTTGGAAGTAGAGTTAAAGCAAAATGTTGCAGGAAGTAAAAATAATGATCAAAATGAAAGAAGAGGAAGAAGTGGGTCAGCAGCAGAAGAAAGAATTCAGAACAAGAAAGATCATTCTCAAAGAAAAGGAGTACTTAAGAGTCTAAACTAATAGTCGACATAGAGTCTAAACCAATAGAGGAAACAGAAGAAAAAGCAAGAGCGACCATTCTGGAAGAAGAGGAGAACATAAAGTCTAAATCAAGAAACAAAACAAAGTCATGTGCCAAGAACCAGAGAAAGAATTGCAGGATAAACTACTTGAGGGAGAAGAGGTAGTAGTCAATGTAACAGTGCAAGAGGAAAACCCAGAATGTACAATGTTAAAAGGAAAACAGTATCAGCTACCCAAAGCTTTGCAAGAGCAGTAACAACAAGATGTTTCCTAAACACTGTCTTGTCCATTCCTTTATGTGAAATTGGAGATCAAGAGGAAAAGAAGGAGAATATCAGCAGTGTATAGTGTTCACTGTTACCATGCTGAGTGCAGCTATTAAGTAGGGAGTGGAGATGTGAGGCATAAATACTGTGGCTTTTAAAGATGGAAGAACCTAGTGATGCAGCAAAACTATTTTTACCATTTTCTGGGTTGGTACCCAGCCCCAAAGATGGAACAAGTTGTTCAGGATAATACAAGGAACATAAAGGACTTTGAATGAGACCAATTATTTTTTGTTTTGGTTTGTTTTTTTGTTTCTGAACTTTACTAGTTATTTTGTTGAGGATTTGTTTACAATGAATGGATATATTTATTTACACTTTCCCAGAAAGACAAACAACACAACAAAGAATTCCTTTCTTCAAAAACAAAAAACACTCTTCTAGAAAGTACTCCACTTGGATCTTTAGCCAGTATCTAAATAAATTAAAACTGATAGCTGAATGGATGATGAATGGATGGATGGATGGATGGATGGATGGATGGATGGATGGATGGATGGATGGATGGATGGATGGATGGATGGATAGACAGACAGGTAGATAGATAGATAGATAGATAGATAGATAGATAGATAGATAGATAGATAGATAGATAGATGATAGAGAGACAGACAGATAAATAAATAGATAGATAGGATGCTAGACTTTACGATGGTATGAATGATTAAGACTAAGCAATCATGCAATGGAAGCAGCAATATTTCACCAGGGGGTGACAATAGTTCCTCCCATCTTCAAAAAGCATATAAATACTTGAAAGCAAGGATTTTGTCATTTTTTTATCTTGGTATCACCAGTGCCAATCACAGAACTTGAATAAAGTAGTCCCTTAGTAAATGCCTGATGGATTGAATTGAGTTCTAGGAAATGAATAAATTTTAGCTAATGATGTGGTATAGAAACACAAATAAAAACAAAAATTGCTGGCTAAGTCATTGGATTATTAGAGTATAAGGGATGTTCTAGGAGCACCAATTCCTCTGGTGTAGCACCTTTTCAGAGCTGCTCATCCACCTTTGGCGTCCTTTTGTCACCCAGCTCTCACTTGTGACTCCAAGAAGCTACAGAAGGTGCAGCAGCCACACCCCATCTTGATGAATGTGCCAAACTAGGTTGAGGGAACTGACAGGCCTCAAACCCTTTGGTGAGATAGGGGATGTCTACCCCAAGCATGTGAAGATTTCCCCTGGTGGAACCGATCTTCTTTGAAAACAAAAGACAAACAAGAGTTGGATTATGATATTTTCTTCGAGGCACTGTATTTTAGTGAATATAATGATGAGATGAAGTCCTTTCAGAGGAGAGAAAATAGGATAGTGAGTAAACTGGGGATGGTTCCACATGAAAACTGAATGAAAGAACCAGTTTCATTTACAAGAGAGAAGATGAAGCAGGTATATGATAGCTGTTGTTATGTTCTTTGCCCTTCGTTTTTGAGAGGACCAATGACATCACGATGTGATGGATGTTGACTTGCTCATAAATTTAAGTGAGGCAGAGTTGCACAACATTGTCAGCCTCACTCTCTCTTCCAAAGTCATCGAAGTCCAATGGCAAGACAAAAGTCAAGACAACTGGGGATAGCCAAGGATGCAGGGGTGCTGCCTTCATGGTCTTTGGAACAAATTGTTCTCATCCACCCATTCCACTGGGGGAAGTCTTCACATGCTTGTTGTAGACATTATTTGAAGGGACTAGACTTATTCTGCTTGTCCCCAGAGGGTAGAGCTAGAACCAATAAGTGGCAGTTGCAGGGTGGCAAATTTTGACTTAATGTGAATGGAAAGCTTCCTATCTGTTTAGGAAAATGTCATAAATTTCCCTAGAACAGATGTTTTTCAGTAGAAGCCAGAAATGGAAAGGTATTTGATAAAGGTGATGTCTTCCAACTCTGATCCTTTAAAATTTGAATCTCTTGACTAATGCTGGTGAAAAGTATACTACCTATAATACCATAAATTAATTAATAACATTAATTTCTTAAGAAGTTAGAAAAGTGAGAGTTATTGCCAAAGTCCACAGCCTTATTAGCATGGCTGAGTCAAGAGGAAGCATGGTGGGAAGAGTTTGTAACCATAGCAATACATCAAAAGGTATATTGTGTTGTGGATACACTGCTGAACCTGGAGTCAGGAAGATCTGAGTTCAAATATAACCTCAGATACTTAGAAGCTGAGTGGCCCTAGGTAAATCACTTGCCCTATCTTAGCATCAGTTTTCTCATCTGTAAAATAGTGATAATAATGACACCTATCTCCCAGGGTTGTCTTAATTAAATGAGGTCATATTTATAAAGAACTTTTTAAGTCTTAAAGCACTAGATAAATGCTATAGTGGTCACTATCATTATTAACACCTATCATTACAAGGTGGGTGCAAAGAATGCCATCATTAAAAAGTGAGACAGACAACTTCCTGCAACACCCTACACATAACTTTCTCCTTTGATATTAATCTTCTGACCCATATTTCTGCTCCTGTAACCAAGCTTCTTCTTTATATCTTAACCACTAGGATTTTGATTTTTTAAAAAGTTCTGATACAGACTTGAGATAGACATGACTTTTTTCTGGTTCAACTTTGGATCCTGAATCCCTGCCCCAATTCCCAAAAAGGGCTTGCCCTTCCCCCACTTCAGTACTTGCCCTAATTAATGACAGGTTGTTAGCTCTACCCTCAGTGGGATACCACACACATCCTATTATCTCACATGTTTGGGACTCACACATTGTCAAGAACACAGCACTCTTCTGCAAAAGGCCACTTATGTTCTTTGCTTAAGTGAAGACAATCTTGCTCCATACAAATCCTTAAAAAATCACTTGCTGAAATGAAATTCTTCAAATTCACATTTGAAACATAGGACCCTGCTCAGGTTCTAGGGTCTATTATGCCTCTGTTACCAGTACTATTTAAGAATACATCAATTTTCAACAGATTCTATAATCATTGAACCAAAACCAGACCAAAAATGGGGCAGGTTGAATTAGCAATGAGTACATAATATCACTTTGCCACAAAACCAGTTGGGGAAAATCTCACCCTAAAATCATTAGAGTGTGTGACAACACACAGTCAGAAAGAATAAAATGCTAAAGGGAACTCACAAAAGAAATAAAGATAAGCATTGCACCGCAGAGCCCCTGGCATATATCACAATTTTTCTTTTACCTCAGTATTATTTCTGGGTTCACAATTATGTCAGTTGAGATTTTCAGTCATCTGACATCCAGCAAAGTGGGACATTATTGCATTTAGAACTGTGTGCTAGAGGAATGCCAGGGAAATTTTAGTTGTTGCTAAAACAAAAGATACCACTAAAATTTATTTTAAGAAAAATAACCTTATCCTGATTAGGTTCTTAAAGATAATCATATTTAAAATTCTAGGGAGTAGACAATCATATTCTCTTTCAATTCATCCTCTGTATTAGTCAATAAGTCTTGATCCCATCTTGGAAAAAAGTCAACCAAGAAAGTGGCAGAAAACCATGAAACCTTAGGTGGTCAATTGCTGGACTTTCTGGAAAAAAGACAGTTCACTGTAGTTCTCCTATATAAACTTTTCAAACTGGCTTCTAAACTAGCTTCCAGCTAAGAAAATGTGTTAAAGCATCTATAAAAGGTGCTCTAATAAGCCAGCCTTAACTAAATCCTAATTGAAGCTCATAAAGAGACAGGGTACTAAGTACTACATAAAAGGCAAAGAAAAGAGGTTGGTCTTCAGAATCCAACTAAGACATGTGGTGTCTCTGCTTTCTTTCTGAACACATGAAAGGGTAGAGACACTAATGTTTCTGGAGACATGTTCTGTTTAGATCTGGTGCTATTAATTGGTTTATAGGCAGATGGAATGCTGTGTGTTCCTAGGCATAAGGAATTAAACTGAGAGGTGAAATTCTTGCTCTTTTCACTTTGGCCAAATCCCTTCCCCCTGTCTCCACTGGAGTTTCCCATGATATACTCTATTAATGAGGACATAGCCATAATCAGTTAGGCCCCCATTAGTGCATATGACAATGAAATGGCCACATACATTTGAATTTTCACTATTCAAAGTAATAAATACGTAAAATGCTGTAACTGGCCCCAGACCAATGGAAATGTGCATCGCAAATTCAAATAATTCTACTACTTCATGGGATGAAGTAGTTGGGGACCTAGTTGTAAGCACAAGATTAGTGCCTCTTCCTACAATACATGGGAATATATGTCATCAATCACTACTGAGCCTGACTTAACTTAAATCAAATCAAACCAACAAGCATTTATCCAGCAACAGCTATGAATGTACAATTTGCTGTGCTTAGTAGGGGTTAAGATAGGTATGACACAGGCTCTCCAGTTTCTTAGGACCTCATAGTGGGACAGAAATGCATACAAATAATTAATTGCACCACAAGAAAGGGAGTGGGATCTTCCACTTGAGGGTTAAAGCCCTTCTTCAATCTGACTCCAGTCTACATTTGCAGAATAATTACACATTAGCCCTTCATGTTGCTAATAAACTGAAATACTTTCTGATCATGTTATAAAACTCTAACATTCATGCTTTTTTATAGAATAGCCCCTGTGCCTAGAAGGCACATTGTTCTAACATCCACTTTTTGGAATCCAAGGCATCACCCTCACAATGGAGTTGGCCCTCTTCAATTTGGAGCAGCCAGGTAGCACAGCGAGTAAGAGCACTGGCTCCAGTGTTGAGAAGACCTGGAGATCGAATCTCGGGCTCAGACACTTAGCACCCACCCAGAAACACCTGGCCGTGTAACCTTGAGCAAGTTTCTTAACCCCAATTGCTTAGGGGCGGCCAGGTGGCTCAGCGAGTAAGAGCACCAGCTCCAGTGTTGGGATGACCTGGATCAAATCCGGGCTCAGATACTCAGCACCACACCCAGAAATAACTGGCCGTGTAACCTTGAGCAACTTACTTAACCCTGATTGCTTTAAAAAAAAAAAAAAAAGAAAAGAAGGAAGGATGAGCGGCAGCTAGATGGAGCACCAGCCCTGGTGTCAGGAGGACCCGAGTTCAAAACCAGCCTCAGACACTTGACACACTTCCTAGCCATGTGACTTTGGGCAAGTCACTTAACCCCAACTGCCCTCCAAAAAAAAAGGCAAAAAAAAAAAAAAAGAATGAAGGACAAACAACAACAAAAGCTTCCTTCAAGATTCAACTCTGGTGTCGCCTCCTACAGAAAGCCTTTCCTGGGTTTCTCAGTTACCCCTCTAAAAAAATTGCATTTTAGTTACTTTGTAGATACTGCTATTTGCTAATCGGTGTGTGTTGCATCCTCAGTTCTTGTTCCCAAAGAGAATACAACCTCTTTGAAAACGTGAACTTTTTGTCTTTATATTCCCAGATCCTAGTATTTAGTAAGTGCTTAATAAATGTTTGTTACATAAAGCAGAGATGCACAAGAGCTTTGGAGACCCTACACATAAGTGAAAACCTAAGCCTGAAGCATTTTCCTGAAGCACTCGGGGTTGGTAGATGTTACACACCAAAGATTACGAGAAAAGGGCACCTAAAACTTCCCATTAAAGGCTACACTCCCCTACAACTTTGTTCCCTTCTTTTAAATTTGATCTCTGCCCCCAGGGTGGAAGGGGTGTCTGAGGCTTCATGTGCCAGCGGTTGCAGGCCCTGTGCTGATGTTGCCCTGAGGCCCATAGGGGACGCTCTTGTCTGGTGCTCTGTTGCGGTGTTCGAGTGGAGGGGTGGTTGGTGTATGGGACTGGCAGCTTACCTGATGCTGACCTGGTAGTGTCTGGTGTTTGAGTGGTCGTGTCTGAGTGGTGGCATCCCGGCATGTGCTGAAGTCAAGCGGGGCTTCTCTGCATTTTCCTGGGACTACACTGAAGCATGTGGAGGTCTGGCTGCCAGAAGAGGCCTGTCCGCCCTGTGCTGTGCTGAAGCACTTGGAGGACCCCCTACTGGAGGGCTACACTGAAGCACGTGGTAGCTCTGGAAACTGGAGTCTGTCGGTTGCCCCTGGCTATGCTAAAGCATGTGAGGGATCCTGATGTTGGCATTTGCCTGATCCAGTACACTGGAGCTTAGGATCTCCTGCTGATTTGCTAAGGTGGGGCTTGCTGCTGGCTTGCTGGGATGCTTCCTGTCCTGGAATGCACTGCCCTTTTACTCAAGTAAGACAGACCTTTCTTGCTTACCTTCCAAGTCTCCCAGGCCAAAAGACCACTCTAGCCTGTCTTTCCACTGACGCCTCAGTTCTAGGCTTTGTTTTGGGGTGCTATTTTATGATTGTTTGGAGGTGAATATGGAATAACTACAGAGATTTACTAGCTTATGCCACTATCTTGGCTCCCAGAAGTCTAGGTGTTTCTTTTTTTTAAATTTATTTTATTTTTAATTTGTGGAATAAAATAAATAAAAAAGTATTTATTTATCCATAAAACAGTAAAATAAAAAAGTTAATTACACATGAAACTGCAAATTTATTATGTACAACTTGCTATTTCTTTTTCGGTGTATAACAGAGTTGTCACATAAATTTCTTTTTTTTCTTTTTCCTTTTTGTTCTTCCCTCTCTCCCCCACTCAGTTTCTAGTGCCTATAATGGGGTTGGACCTGGAGGTTTGAGCCAAGGTTTCAAGGCAACCTTGAAAGAGGATCCAGGGGGGATAGTATAGCCACCCAACCCATCAGGGAAACCCAGAAGAGCCAGGGTGCCTTCCACCTAAGCAGGAATTCTGGACTAGGAGTTGGGACTGTTTGCCCTAAAGGAACCAAGCTAAATTATGAACATAATCTTCTTTCCTTCCCCCAAGACTAAAGTGGTCAAAGGGAGGAAGGAGATTATGCTTCCCATATGTTGGGAAAGTACGTTTGTGTATTGGTGATCATCCCTTTTGATAAAATATTTCTTTGTAAAATGTATTCCAACTATTAGTAGCTGAATGGAACTGGGGTACAGTGCACCACCTCCTATAGTACCACCCCCTACTCTTAGGAAAATACCTCTAGTAAGGACAAGAACCATTTTCAGAGAGTCTAGATACCCTTAGCCTCCTTAAGAGTACTGGAGAACCTAGGGGAGGGATAATGTATAACACACCTGGCCTTCTAGCAATGGGTGTCAGGTATTTAAATATTATATTTAATTTATAAATGTAATTTATAAATAAATATACCTATTAAATAGGTATTTTGTATATGCTGTTTACACATGAGCTATCTCTACCAATAGAATATAAGCTCCTTGAGGTATTATTATTTCTATTCCTTTGAATCACTAACACTTGGTAAATATTAAGCACTTAGTAAATATATGTTGATTGTTCATCAAACAATTGGTATAGCCTCACTTTCGAGAGAAAAAAAATTAGGAGTCCAGATAACAATTGCAGCTCATATTTATATAGTGATTTAATATTTGCAAGGTGCCTTCCATATACCATCTCATTTGATCCTCACAACAAAGCCTGTAAGGTAGTTGCTATTATCCACATTTTACAGATTAGTACACTAAGGCTAAAAGAATTTAAATGACTTTCTCATGATCATAGAACTAGTAGGTAAAGTCAGAAGTGGAATTCAAACCCAGATTCACTCAGAATCTAAGAACTGCAGGCTTTTCACTCTAACACGCAAGAAGAAAATAATGGTTGATAACATATATTTTTTCACATTATCTGACCTCAAGAGCCAGCAAGCTTGCTATATGTACCTCTAGGCCATGGGATGGTAGGGAGAAGTGGGGGGAGGGGGGAGGTTTGTTAATTGATTGATTAAAAGGTGTTCAAATATCTCCCTCATGGTCTACCAGCAGCATGACACTATTCTAGTTATTGGGAATATAAATTTGTCCCTGCCTTCAAGGATTACAAATCTTGGAACTTCTCCATTCCCTACCAACTACCTACTTTATTTGGGGACTTCTCCAAAACCCTCCATCAATAGGAAACTTCGTTACTTGGAAATTTCATTATGCTACTAGATTGAATCTGCCTGGTACTCACATCTCATTGGTACCCTCTAACCCTCTGATTGGACCCTTTGACTAAAGGACAGGGCCATGGGTTCTAGAGCCCCTATTTAAATAGGTGGCTTAGACTAGTCTTTTTCCCCATTTCCCAACAGCTATGCTGCTTTTGGACTTCTTTGGAACTCTCCATAATACCCCTGAGTTGGGAAACTTCTCCACCCCACTCCCCTTTTCAGCTTCCTTTTGTGAGTTATCTTCAGCTCTATGAAGGAAAGGATTTTCTTTGTATTTATTATCTTCATCATTTAACATAGTGACTGGCACATATTAGGTGCTATTTTAATAAATATTTATTGACTGACCGGGATGGGTTTGGAGGAAGTTTGTTAATTGATTGAAAGCTCTTCATATATCTCCCTTCCCCCACTGTTTAAAAAATCATCAGCATCAACCATTTATTGAACAGGACACTATTTTAGTTATTGGGAATACAAAGAGGTATTAGACAGAGTCCCTACTTCAAGGATTAAAAATCTTGGAACCCTGTGATCTCAGAAGAATCACAACTAGTAAATGTCTAAGGCAAGACTTGAACCCAGGTTTTCCTCATTCTATATCTTGTGCTGTATTTACTATGTAACAATCTAATTCTGAGAAACCAGGATATATACTTTAACATGACAGATGGAACTAATTTAAAATATCAGTCACTAAAGAGAAATGTCTCATAATGTATGACTTGCAAAATTATAGCAAAGTTGCTATTAATTAAATCACATCCATATTGACTCCAGTCACTTAATTGCAAGATATACCAAGTTTCCTTTCCAGTTTGAGCATTCTTCCTGTGTAATGTCATTCCAGTTGATCATAGACTTTTTAGAAATTGGTCTAAAGTACTGAATTAAGACTGGTTCTCATCTCATTAACTACATTAAGTGGGGTGTGGTCAAACTGATTGACAACCCCACCCTTAAATAAAATACTATAAATCATATTACATAACTACAAATCAAATCATATACAGTCCCATATACAATACTTTTCATTCTATTATGATTTCGCGAGTTTGAATCTGACCTCAGACATTTATCAGCTGTGTGACACTAAGTCACAACTCCATTTACCTCAGTTCTTCATCTATAAAGTGAGAAAAGAGAATAGCAAACCACTCCAATATCTCTGCCAAGAAAAACCCAAATAAAGTCATGAAGAGTCAGACATGACTGAAAAACTACTGAACAACAATGTATATGGAAATACTAGTTTTATTTGGTGTTGAAGTTCAAAACATTTTAAAAGGTAAAATTCCAAATGATCAATTAATTGAAATTAGACTATCTTGAATATATTCTCTTTGAGTCCTATTTTGATATTACACCACCCATCAATCGATCCTTGGTAACTCTTACATTCCAAAACACTTCCACAAGAAAATTTTTTTATATGAATAATAAACTATTGTAATAATCTCCATTCCCAGAGCTGGAACTTAAAGAACACACCACATCAGTTGCTCACTTGATTATTTTCTCATGAACCTGCACCATTTGATTTATGCTAGCATATTTTTACATCTAAAACTATTTTGGTATTTTATAATCAAGTTTTAATCTTCTAAACTAGATGATTCAGAGAAAATACTTAATCCATCAAAAATAACTCCAAACCATGTGCTTTTCAAATCACCTCCAAAATGGCATATAGTTTCCATCATGTTTGGATTGTAAAAATACTTGGTAATTTACAATCATTGGCTTGTATCCAGTTGCCTGAGACTTCAATATTATATTGATGCCATCCTCCAAAAGTGTACTGGCTTGATTTCACAAGGATATCTGTGGTTTGGGATTAGCTGTATTTCTTGAATAAAAGAAATCAGCCCCTTAACTCTACTCCCAATTGGCTTAATAGTTCTCCAGAGGCATATCTTAACCCAATGGAATAGGAGATATCTTGGCAATTACTAACAGTTGTTAGGTCTGCAGTAGGGCACATTCAGAAACCAAGAGAGGTCTTCTAAACAAGTTCCAATGAGGATAAAAGCTTTTTCATACAGGACAGGATCATATGCACTAAGAGTTTCTCTATCTCTAAAATTATTTAAATTTGCTAAGTGAGCGATTCAGGATGGCGAAGGGGTGCACCAATACAAAGAGAGGTATTTAGGCTAGCCTTGAGTTAGGACAACCTGCTTCTTGTACATAATGGCTGCATAAAATCAAAGTACTTCCGAACAACTCTCTAAAACTAAAACTGCTACAGAACAGTTGATGATTTATTTGCATTGGCAGTGTTTCCTTACTAGAAGCTCCCTATGGCAATGAAATTACATGTCTGGACAAAAAAAAGTCTAAAGAAATTCATTATTTTAACACAAAACAAGACTGCCCCTTCAGAAATTCCATCTTCATATATTTCCTTTCTCTTCCCCTCTTTCTCTCTCTCTCCTTTCTATCCTTCTCTCCCTTTCTTCCTCTCTCCCTCCTTTCCTTTCTCTCTCCCTTTCCTCCATCCCTTCCTTCATCCTCCCTTTCTCTACTTCTCCTTTCTCCCTTCTTCCCTACCTCTTTTTTCTCTCCTCCCTCCTTTCCTTCTCATCTCCCTCCTTTCCTTCCCTTCTCCTTCTCTCCTCTCCTTCCCTTTCTCTCTTCTTCCCCTTCTCCTTCCCTCTTTTCCTTCCCTCCTCCTTCCCTTCCTTTCTCCCTTCCTACCTCCTTTTATTCCTTCTTCCCTTATTCTCTCCTTTCTTCCTTTCCTTCCTCTGTTCCCTCCTCCCTCCCTTCCTCCTTAATTTTTATCCCTTTCCTCCCTCTTTCTCCATTCCCTCCTTCCTCCTTCTCTCCTTCCTTCCTCCTTCCCTTCCTCCCTCTCTTTCTCCATTCTTTCTTTCCTCTTTCCTTTCCTACCTCCTTTCTTTCTGCCTTCCCTTCTTCCCTCCTTTATTCTTTCCCTTCCTCTCTCCCTCCTTCCTTTTTTCTCCTTTCCTCTCTTTCTTCCTCTCTCCCTTCCATCTTCCCTCATTCTCTCCTTTCTTCCTCTTTCCCTTCCTTCCTTCTTTCTCTCTACCTTGATAGCAGCACTTTTATGTTCACGAAAAAATTGGAATGAAATCCATGGACTGTGAAATGGTGTGATGGTAATGGGAATTTGAAGATCTTCCCTGCCCCTTAAGAAGCCTAAGGGAATTTGAAGATCTTCCCTTCCCCCTAATAGATCAAATGTAATCACATGGAGCCTATAGTGGAGAGAGTTAGCTGAAGGGTGGAGCAGAGCTCACAGGAAGCTGGGAGTCAGAGCAACTAGATGGTGGAAGAGAGAGGATGCACTCAGGGAAATAACTAGGCTTGTGAGTGTTGGTTTGTGGGAAGGCTAAAGGATGGTGCGGCTTCATGCTGTGCTATGGTGTATTAACTTTACTACTATGGATTTGACTTTCTGGTGTTGGGATTTATTTTTCTGGTGTCTGAATAAATATTTTGCTTCTGTCTTGTACATGGAGAGTCTGTTATATTTTGCAATTGAGAACTATGCCAGCCTATTTATAGTCACCATCAGCATTGTGAATGTTGTGTTGGTGCTACAAATGGCTAAATAAATTATGCTACATGAAAGTAATGGAATATTAGTATGCTATAAGAATTTACAAATTTGACTGATACAGAGAACTCTTCAAAGAGTTACATGAACTAATACAAAGGAAGGAATTGGAGTCAAGAAAACAATATACGTAATGATGACAACAATATAAATAAAAAGAACACCTATCACCAATCAAATAAAACTAAATATTGCAGAATTATAGAGAATAAATTGACTTCTTGAGGCAGCTAAGTAGTGCAGTGGAGAGAGTGTTGTGCTTGGAATCAGCAAAACTTGCGTTCAAATCCAGCTCCAGATTCTCACTAACTGTGTGATACTAAAGCAAATCGCTTTACTTCGGCCTCCTTCACTTTCCTCTACTATGTAATAGCACATCCCTCGTAGAGTTGCTGTAAAGATCAAACGATATCGTATTTGTAAGGTGCTTAGCACAGTGCCTAGCACATTATAAGTGATTAATAAATGATTGTACCCTCTTCCCTTCCTCTCAAAAGAAAAATAGGAGAATACACCTTCCTACTACTTTGCTGTATGAGGAACAGCTGTGAAAGATTACATTTATTGTTAGGGTTTTTTTTAATATATTGATAAAGTTTCCTGGGTTTTCCCCTCTTCTTTTTCTTTAAAAAAAAACTTGGTAATATAGGATGGTTCTCTAGGAGTAGAGAAGTGTAGGAGTGTAGAAGAATATGGGAGAAAGCCTATTTAAAAATCAATAAAATGTATTTTAAAAGAGACTCTTTAAAAGGAAATAAAGAGTTTTTACCATGGAAAAAGATATGTTTATAAAGGTGGGTCTATTGCTACTTCTTTATTATGATATTTTATTAAATACCTTAACAGTCATCCCTTCCACATCACAGGAGTGAGGGGCCTAGGTGCCCCCCCCACTTCTATGATCTGAAAAAAATCTGTGAAAAGAAATTTTTGAACCTTCCTTCATACAAGAGAAGAATTTGAATTATTATGGTATTAAAGGATAAAATATGTTGATATGATACAATACTATACAAGTATTTTATGCATTTCTTAGTTCTTAAACATTTTCTGTGTCATCTACTGACCTTCTATGACTTTTGTAAAGTTCCCTCAAAATCCCCATTTAATTTTTTTATGTCAACCCCACAATATATCAAAACCTGGGTGGGTAAAGTTGGGATGTGGAAGGGATAACTGTACTTTGAACTAATTGTGGCCTCTGGCTGACTAAAAATAAACACAACAGAAGAGGCTTGGGGGAATTTGTTTTGGGTGGTTTCAAGAGTTACAGAGTTCCTTGATTCTGGGGTATCTTTTCAGGAGGCTCATGTATGAGACAGAGTGCTTCAAGTAATACACTGGATGTAGGGGAGAAGCCCATGTAAGACCATTATTTGTACACCCTAGAACTATAGGGATCCTTTGGGGAAGAAAAAAATCAGCCATTGTTTAGATAGCAGGGTTTTCCAATCTACAAGTCTATGTAGATCAGGCCAGTTGCTCTAAAATAACTATAGCACTATTGTGGATCAAGGTGACATCCAAGTATTTCTGTTTATTACTATTAAAAAGGGCAAAGTGGCTGTTAAATATTTAGGATACTAGTGCACAGCAATGAACCTAGAGCTGCACAGAGCACAGCCAGTTAAAGAAATATACCTCATAGCTCTGAGAAATAATGACAGTAGAAGTATCTTATGTTGTGCTATGGATACTTTGGAAACATGTGGAAGATTTACTAAAAATATGAGATGAACCAAACCGTGATTTTTTTTAAACATACATTGTCTGAATGAGTTTGTTGTTCAGTCTTTTCAGTTGTTACTGATTCTTTGTGACCCCATTTGGGGTTTTCTTGGCAGAGATAATGGAGTGGTTTGCCACGTCCTTCTCCAGTTCATTTTACATATGAGGAAACCAAGGACAACAGGGTTAAGTGATTCACCCAGGGTCACGCAGCTAGTAAGTGTCTAAGGCCATATTTGAACTCAGGAAGATGAGTCTTCCTGACTTCAGGCCTAGCACTCTATCCACTGAGCCACTTACCCTACCCATCTGAGTGAGTAGACTATTCCAAAATCTCTGGTGATATAAAAGTTTTATTATTTGGAAAGTGACTAATACATTTCTCAATGAGGCCAAGGGCATAATCCTCAGGGACAAAATTCTTCCAGTCAGCAAAGGAGGACCATTACAACTGACCCTAGAGAAAGAGAGAGCTAAGGCATCAGAAGCAACTTATAGGTTTGGGGACTTCCCAGTGTACTGATCTTACTTACACCTAAGGTAATAAGCATCTCAAGGGAGGACCTATGTCACTCTATGGAAGACTCCTTGGAATTTTAAAGGCCCTCCAGAATTTGTCTCTAGACTAACTCTGCAGTTTTGTTTCTCCGTCCTTCCTTTCTATTCTAGTCATTCCCATACAGGCTAACTTTATATAGACTTTGTCATCATGATTCAGACTTCTCATCTGTCAGTCCCCTTCTTCCACTGGTAAGCTCCTTTCAGGGTTACCATTTCCATAACAGGCATTCATTCCTGACTATCCTTCTGACTCTCTGCACATTGCCTGCATGCCCTCAGGCAGGTACCTTCTCTTGCCTTGACTACCCAACTATCCATCAATTTGGCTTGCTCAGGTTCAATGCTCAATCTAGCTGAGTTATTATGATAACTTAAAGGAAGAAGGAGGTAGGAGAGAACAAAAGAAGACATGGTAGAAAAAGGAGAGGAACAGAAGAGGAAGGAAGGAGAAAGAGAGAGAGAGAGAGAGAGAGAGAGAGAGAGAGAGAGAGAGAGAGAGAGAGAGAGAGAGAGAGAGAGAGAGAGAGAGAGAGAGAGAGAGAGAGAGAAAGAGAGAGAGAAAGAGGAGAAAGAGAGAGAGAGAGAGAGAGAGAGAGAGAGAGAGAACAATTAATAAAGGGATAGGGAAAGGAATCAAAGAAAAGGTATTACATGAATGAAACAATAAAGGGAGCTATGGAGGCCATTTCTAGCTCTAACTCTATGATTCTATGCTTTTAGGAGACAGAAGTGAGGAAGAATGCATTCCAGATTTGGAACAGACAGCCTTTGTGAAAGCATAGAGATGAGAGATGGAACACCAAGTTATCCAGTGAGGCAATTTGGCTAGAAATAGAGAGCACCCTTGTGAGTAATGTGAAAGAAGTATGGAAATTAAGAGGGAGTTAGATTTTAGAGAGCTTTAAACGCCAGAATTAGGTTTGCATTTTATCCTAGAGGGCAAAGGGTCTGATTTTCCTGCCAGTCAGACTGTCTCTACCTCTCAGAAGACATCAGACTGAAAAAAAAACTATTCCACAAGTTTATAAAATCAGGTAAAAAGGAAAAACTTCCTTCTATGTTCCCTGGTCTTATGAGAATTAATTTAAGGAGTGTGAGCTAAAATTCTCTAGCTGATGTTAAGTACTGAGAGGGAACTTATGGGAAAAAGAGAAGCTGATCCTGAAGTGACTTCCAAGTAGGAAAGGATTCTCCAAGACACCCAAATGTATGCCTTCCAACCCTATATAAAATAGCTCTACCACCCATTACACTGCCAAGTTCAAACCAAATGCTAACAAATGATCGAGTCAAAGTTGATGGCCCTGTGTAGAGAATAAGCACTTGGCCCCTGATCATTGCAATCAAAACATCATTTTTCTGGCTTTAAAACTTCAACCAACAGGCCCTCCTTTTCCTTGGGGCTTCTCTTCCTCATTTGCTTTGTTTTTCCTATTATGATGACCCACATTTGACCTCATTAAAGTACCTCTATGAGAACAGTCACTCTCTTTCTTGCCCTTCTTAGTGTCTGGAGCGTTTACATTTTCCTGAATGGAAAGGCTCACCTGGGAGTCTGGGCATGACTGTTATGTTGAGGCAAGAGAGGAGACCACAGTTTGGGCACAACCTCAAAAGCTTTGCTCCTTAATGACGTGTTGAAGTGTTTCTGAATAGAACCTGCTTGTTCCTCAGTAGTGCCATTACCCCTATGTTTTAAATAGTTAAGTTGAACTGCCATTTTATCCAGTTATTTGGTATCCTACTAGAGGAATCAGTCAGTAGGCAATGGTGCAGGGCTATAGGGAGAGATTGTCTTAAAAAAGACATAAGGAAAGAAATTCAACAGAACATATGTAAAATTCTGAATTTTTAATGTTGAGTAGTCGTAATAAAGATCATAATTTCCATAACCCTGTTCCTCCTCATTCAGAATCTTTCCCATATAATCTTGGACTGATTTTCCAAAGAGGATCTGGGAGCTAGGTAAGTGGGAATGCTCATTATAAATGCTCTATAAAAATATAAAAAAATGCATAGGGTGAAACTACTTGTTCAGTGTCACATAGAATATGGAAGGACCGGTAAGACCATGGTGTCCTGACACCCAGTCCAAATCTTTTAGAATTTCAACATTCAAAAAGGCTTTCAGGGATTCATCATCAATCAGCAAACTTGTTTTATAATGGACTTATTTATGCTATGCTTGACACTATATAAGGAGAATACTATCCCTCATTACCAGGACATATGATAGTCATGTTCTAAGAAAACATTAAAAGAAACACATATGATGTTCAGGATGCAGACAGTAGGATGGAAATGTGAAACCAACATATGAAAGGACAGTAAAATGATTGCATAAGATATTTTAGAGGCAGGAGCAACAGACAGCTCATACTGTGGTCATGGTGGTAGGTGTAGGCAAGACAGTCATGGGAGTCCTGCTTGCAGATTGATAGGGACAGCAAAAGAATCAGTACTTTTCTGGGGTTTTTAGTTCGAGGGCCACCGAAATTGTTTCTCTTTTCACCAGCAAACCTGAGGGTCTTCCCCTCCCAGTTTGATTTTTTTTTTTAATTAAAGGGGTCATCCCTTGAATCACTTCTTAAAGAGGCCTATTCACTGAATGGGTATTACCTCACTCAAAGTGAGAACCTGAAAGGCCTTACTTAGCCTAAAAGGGACAAGGTCTCCCATTGCATCCTGGACCATCTCCAGTAGTCCTGATGAAGATCTGGCCAGTGGACACCGATGGCTCTGGAGGAGAAAGTGAGGTTGGTGACCTTGCAAAACCTTCTCTCACTCAAATCAAAGTCAACTGCAAGTCATGTCATCATTTCCCTGATGTCATGGTCCTCTTTGAAAATGAAGGACAAATACAAGAAATACAGCAACATCTAAGAAGTGGCTAGCACCCAAGCTGTACTTTGAAGAAAGGTAGGGACTCTAAAAGATAAGAATAACTGTAGCAACCATTTGTATAGGGATTTAAAGTTTGCAAGGCATGGTACAGAGGTTGGGAAGGAGCACATTTCAGCCATGAAGTGCCACTTGGGCAGAGGTATAGAAAAGGGAGATGGGGTGTCTTCCATGGGTAAGAGCAACCAGTCCAGTGTAACTAGAATGAAGAGTAGATGAAAGGAAATAATACGAAATTAGACTGGAAAAAGCCAGAACACGAAGTGTTTTAAATGCCAGACTTTAGATTTTGTGTTTTATCTAGAAGCAATAGGTAGATGTTGAAGATTTTTGAGTAAGGAATGAGGAAACAGCACAATCTTCTGCTTGAGGAATGTCAATCTGACAGCAAGAATTCAATGAAAGAATTTTCAATACCTAGTCCATGATTCCTTCTCTTACACCTCTGTTTTTTTTTAAGTATCTTCCTTCTTTGTGCCCCCTGGCACTTTGTTTGGAAATTTCACATAGCCCTAGACACATTCTGCCTTCTTGTATGATTTTTTATGTTTGAGAGAGGCAAGATGGTAGAGTGAAAGGAACCCCTGAATTGGCTCTAGGTGAGAAGTGAGTTTAAATCCTGGCTAGAATATTTACTAGCTGTGTGATCCTGGGCAATGGGTTTCATCCCTCCAAGCCATTGCTTCTACATCCTTAATACTCAGATAACCAACTTCACAGGACTTTTTGTAAGAGAAACTCTTTGTAAAGTATCACATAACTGTAAGTAATTACACTTCACACATGTCTCATATCCCTTACTAGTCTGTAAACTCTTTGAGAGAAAAGGAAACAAGCATTTATTAAGTGCAATGTTCCAGGCATTGTGGTAAGTGGTGAGGATAAAATACGGACAAAAAGACAGTCCCTGCCTTCAAAAAGCTTATGCTTTAATGGAAAAAAACAACACAAGACAAGGAACTGAAAAAGGGAAGAGTAAATATTCAGGAAGCATGGTTTTGAAGTCTGGAAGCCAGGAACAAGGCTAGGAATAAAATGAACGACTTCAAGGCTCCAGGAGGAACTCATCAATGGACACCGGGGGTAGGCTTTATAGAGGGATGTTACAGGTTAAGAAGACCGAAGTGAAAGTTGTATATTCCAGGGTAAGGAGGTCCCAGGCACTTATGGAAGTTCCAGAATGAGATAGTATAGAGAGAGAGCATGTTTTATTCATCTTTTTCTTTTTGTAATCTCTCATTACACCCAGAACACAGCTTTGAACATAGTATGCCCTTAATAAATTTTTGCTGAATTACATTGAATTCAGAATTTAGATGTCTGTGCTTTTCCTGGGTTTGTAGACTCTTTATCCCACAAAACCCAAGAGGTCTAGAAGATGGCTGCCACTTCCTATATATTTCACTGTTTTTCTAAAAGGAAATGGAAAATCAACTATAATGGTATTTAGCCAATTCAAAGCTCTCTAGATCTCAGAAGATATGATATTGATGGAACTGATGAATAAATAATAGTGATGTCAGTTGATAAAAGGTGTGCATATCAAGGAGGTGTTACAATAGCATATAAGCTTTTCGAGGACTAGAACTGGTTTTGGGAGTGTGTGTGTGTGTGTGTGTGTGTGTGTGTGTATGTGCGCGCATTTTATCTCTGGGACCCCTAATGGGGCTTTGCATATAGTAGGAGCTTGGTAAATGCTAACTGGATTTGATTATTAAAAGGTTATTCCAATACTCATTCAACAAATATTAGAGAACCTACCATGTGTAAGGAAGGTGTTACAGGGAATGCCAAATGAATAAGACATGGTCCTTGCCCTCAACAGACTTACCAGTTACTTAACAAAGATGATCTAGAGGTTAAGTAACTTGTCCAAGACCACACATCTAGTGTCTGAGGCCAGATTTGAACTTTGGTCTTCTTGACTCCAGAACCAGTGCTATATTCACTGTACCACCTTAATAATGGAGATATAACTTATAAGTGTTATATACTCTTAGAAAGCTAGTTGTTAAACATCAAAATGCCTGATTAAATGTCATTGTGTCCATCTCCTTCATTTTTACAGATAAGAAAGCTAAGAGGCAACAAGGTTAAGTGGCAAGGCCAATATTACAAAGGTAATAGATGGAAAAACTGGAATTTTGAACTCACATTCCCTAATTCTAAATCCAGCACTTTCTCCACCATACTGTAGGATCTCCCTGCTATTTTTTAATGTGAGGTTTGTCTATATTTTCACTAACTTTTCATGGGGGTTGCAACTAATTTGTCTTAGGAATCTTAAAATTAAACACATCATTCCAATTAGAAGTATACCTCAGATTCCAGATTCTTTAAGTGTGGATTCAGTGAATTGGACAAGCTCTCAAAAATGAAATAACTATAGAAGAAAAGTTCCATTAACTGAGGGACAGGCTCTCTCTGTCTCTGTCTCTCTCTATACTCTCTCTGTCTGTCTCTCTGTGTCTCTGTCTCTGTCTCTCTGTCTCTCTCTCTCTGTCT